>NC_136617.1:31725124-32056486 GCF_933228915.1 Telmatherina bonti
GCAGCATCAGGATACAAAGTAAATAAATTAAACTGCTCTGAGGGAATATTTTAAAAATTGTGCAAGACATTTGAGCCCTAAAAAGTCCAGGAAGGTCGAGGGAAAACACTAAAGAGGGTCAGGAGGTGAAACGAACTCATGGACAAAAATCTAGAAGGGAACTCAATGAAGAAGTTACAAACACCTAAAAATTCCCTACAGAAACTAACACAAAGTTCCTCTTTTTGTATGTTTTGCGGTGTTGTGCCAAGCTGAAAAGCAATGCATGATCTGATAAATAAATAAATAAGATCCGAGCTCCTTCATGAGGCTGCTATTTGGTTCCCTCAAACTTTCTCTGAAGTCGGGATCAAGCTCAGCAGCAGAGTCCAAACTATCAACTCCTCCTTCAGTGAATCCTTACAGTCTTTAGCAGGTTTCCAGCATTAATGTTGGATATAAATATTAAAATCTAACATTTTTCATCAGAATAAAAGGAAATAATCCAACTTGGGCTGAAATATAATATCAAAAAAGTCATTTCTGAGTAAATTTCTTAAGAATTTCCCTGAAAATAATCTTATATGCAGTGAACGAGGCTGTCTTTTATTTTTAGTGTGTGTGCTTCATCACGATTACCAGACATCCTTTCTTTCAATTTATCAGTGTTTTATTAGAAAATACTGATAAATCTTCTTGAGTTTACACCAAAGATCACACAAGTAGTAGTGAAGGGGCACTAAGAAAAATATCTATGTGGATTAGTCAGTCTGAGTCAAAGCAGTGACACAACATGAGTTTCCATTTTACATTGATTTATTGTTGTTATATTTCATTATCTGCTGTAAAATATTAAAAAGTTCAAAAGTTCCCATGCATTGAATTGTGGTTAAATGTTAGTATGACATAAAACTGCTACCTTTATTACTACCGTTTACTAATTGGTGTCTATCCCTTTGTGGCGTTGTAGTGCACTGGACTGGAAGTCCAAAACAGATGTGCCGTACAAGAAGCCGGTCATCTCCAGTTGGACTTTCTTTGCTGGCGTCTGAGCCAGCAACACCAACAGACGGAACAGACCATTTGGACTCTGTGGTGGAGAGGTCTCTGAACACACTTTCCATCTCTCTAACATGATGAGCCCGGTCTGCTCCGATACAGATACAGAAAATCCTTCCTGTCCTTACACTGCTCAATAATTCCTGTTTAACAGACAGAGAAAAGCCTGGATTGTCAACAAGCTTTACTTACTGACTTTATTCAGTTGCTTTTTATTTTACTATTTTATTCTATTTGCACTTTTTTTTTTTTACATTTGTTTTTGTACATCTTTATTTAACATTTCCTTAGTCTGATTTGTATGTCGATCAGTATGTTCTGTTTGTAATTTGTTTCATTAGGTATGCTTACATGATGTTTTTTAAATTGGAATTAATATTTCAGGATTAAATAATAGGACTGCAACTAATGACTATTTTAATAGTCGACTAGTCACTGACTACTGAAACGATTAGTCGACTCATTGGATCATTTTTTTGTGTTTTTTTTTAATTTAGCATGACGTTGCTTTAATTATGTGTAAAATTATGATAATAAACACAAGACAGACGTGTACTTCACATAGACTGTATATAAAGAGATGGCCGTAGCCTCCGGGACGTCACCCGTAGGTTTCTGAAGAGCTGAATTGAAGCTCGGTGGGCGGTTCCTACCATCGCCATCTTGGCAGAGACATGCGTGTCATCTCACCCGGAAAATACAAATATGGGCAAAGAGGTGGAGCTGAGAGGGGGGCTGTGAGTGTCACGGTGGATGACTGACATCTAGCAAACTCCAAGCTATTTGTAGCTAAGAGCTAACTGAGCTAACCTGGAGACAACAGGAGCTAACCATCTAACGGAGGTAAGCTGGCTAAAGCTAAGCACATTGTTAACAGGCTAAAAACCGCAGTTGTTCTACGTTCTTCTTACTTGAAGCGGAAGATCGGGTGCCTGTCAATCAAAAGGACACGCCCCTAAATATGCCGAACTTTGAGGTTAAATTACTTTAAAATGGCCGAGTTAGAAAAAATTTCACTCCCCCCACAGTTGTCATGAAGGTAAACCTGACCTATTAAACCAAAAATAGATTTTTGTACCAGGCTGTAAACATGTTTATTTCTGCTGTGAAGTTGGTCTTTTTAACATGGGAGTCTATGGAGATTCACTCTGTTTTTAGTTTATAGTCGACTACTTTTATTGTGGATTTTTGTCAACAACGTCGACAAATCGTTGCAGCCCTACTAAATAATTCTGAATTAACAGTATTCTCCCACGAGTTTACGTGGAAATAATAAATCTGAACACAGGTTTACATGAAAACACGTCCTTACTTAACTCCGCTTTAGATCGGCGGGTTGGGAAGGGTTCTGATTGGACAGAGGGTGCACATGACGTATTGAGGTATACCAGAAATAAACAAAGTTTTCCTCCTGCTTCCTTTGCTTTTTGGTCCTAACTTAGAAAACTACATCATAAAAACCAGTTTTGCTGCTATTTTGATTATAATTTTGAAGCACCAGCTCGATACGATCATACTACTTCACTGTTTCCAGCAGCTGGGAAGGAGAAGCATGACAGACTACCAAAGATGAGAGGCAAAACAACGCGAGTCATCGGGACGGGACAAGGAAACAAGCATGTGCAGAACGATGGGAATTAACTTAGAGAGGAAGGAACGTTTACATGACAGAGGGATCAATCAGTTCAGGTTTAAAATGCGAATAAACCAATCACTTCTGATTCCAAGCTTTGCGAACAATAAAGAAGCATTGGTGGCCTGTTCTCTTCATGTTTTAGAGCAGGTTTACATTGAACCCAGGCGGCAGAGTGTCTGGAGAAGCTGTGGGAAACGTTCTGCTGGGGAGGCATATCCGGGGAGGATCGTACCGATCTCCATCTGCTAACCAGACGTCAGGCCATGCTGCTGCAGTGGAACCTGGGTTCCTTCAACGGCATGACTACATTCTGCCTCATGTGGCTCGAGTTCCTCAGCAGTTCCTGCACCATACGACGTGAAATGGACTGGCCGGCCAGCAAAACCAATCCAGCACTTCTGGGACATAAGATCTCATTCTATTCACCACCACCACGTTCCACCACAGACTGTCCAGGCGCTGACAAGACCCTGATCCAGGCCTAGGAAGAGACATTGCAGGGACATTGCACCTACACATTTGGAATTATCTTGAGGAATTTGTGCAGAATTTGGGTTGTCCTGACTGATCTTTCCACTTTTGAGAGCTATTCTAAATCCAGACCTCCATGGGTTCTGGACTGTGATCTTTTTTTGCCATAAACATCCTGTGTTGAGATGTGATGAAAGATTTTTAACTTGAATATTTCATTCAACAAGATCTAAGAAGGGAAGTGCAAGTAGGGCTGCTCGATTATGGCAAAAATGATAATTACGAATATTTTGACTGAAATTGAGATCTTGATTATTTAACACGATTAACCATTATCTTTAACAACATGAATCTATTTAACATTAAACCGCGGCTTTTAAACAATGTCTTTAGGATTCTGATATGATGGGATGTCTCCTTGTTTCAGGTTCCTGTTTTATTTTGTAGTTTTTCCCTGTTTCCCGTGTAGCCTTTGTTCTTGTTAGTTAGTTTTACCTGGTCTTGTTAGTTCATTCTTTACACATGTGTCTTGTTAAGATCTGTCAGTATTTCTAGCCCTCAGAAAGGGAAAGTTCTGTTGTGTTTTGCGGGTTCATTGTGTTGGATTTAGTCCCTGTGCATCGACTAGAACCCTGTGTCCTGTGTTCTGTATTCCTGTGGATTAATAAAATCAGCTTGACTCTGCCCCCCTGGACTGGCTACTCTGCATTTGGGTCCACACCTCAGCATCCAGCTCATGACAGATTCCACAAATTTTAGAAAACAAACAAACATGAAGCTTTGTTTTGACAAAGTGCAAATACTGATGTAAACTGAATAGATAAATATAAGTAAGGATTAAACAACGCTGCACGTTGTGGCCACGTCGTGCATTATAACCGTTTAATGCACGGTTCCGAGTTGTTTAATCCGCTTGTACTATGGTCCCACACAGCACTTCATAACAAATTTGTATTTCTTTTTTACAACATTTGCTAAATATACTTAATTATACAAACTATTTTATATTGGCCTTGATGTAGTTTTTATGCAGAACAACCGCTGTCAGGCTACAATGTGTTTCTCTCATTCAACTGTTAAAAGATTAACACGTTGCTACGGTAACACCCCGTGATGGAGGGATGTTTAAGTGATTTAACTCGCCAAACTCGAATTGACGATACGAACAAATTGTCAGTTGTCACTGACAATGGTATAAACTTCCACTTTATGAACTTTAGGTGAACTTCCACAACCTACTGCAGTTATTCTACATTGACCTGCAGCCGGAGCCGACTGAGACTGGCCGCCTGGGAGTGCTTTAGGACGGGAGAGGCTCCCGCTGCTCCTTCCTTATAGTAACTGCAGAACAATATGTGTCTTCAAGTCAGTCGCCAAAACACCAGAAAAGTCTCTAATAACGCCAGTAAAAGCTGCTAGATTTGTCGCTTTTAACAAAAAAAGTCTCCAGATTTAGCGAGAAAGTCTCCAAGTTGGCAACAGTGCCTGAATGAAAGCAAAGCGGCTGTGGGAGGAGTTTACAGCACAGCGCTGCAATGCCAGAGACGCTCGATTAGCAGCTGAAGACAGCAGGAGAGGAAACTGCAGAGAGAAAAATAATCACACCCTTTTATTTTTATCATCATTGAAAACCCAGATCGTAACTGAGATTAAAAACGTTATTAATCGCCCAGACCTACGTGCAAGTGTTCGTTTTATTTATAAGGAGTGTAGAGAAACTCTAGTCTTGCTTAAAGACACTAATATAAACCCACATTAACTCCTGAATGACTAGTATGACTTGTCATAAATGTTCTCATATGAATTTCAGAGAAAAAAAAACACATGTTGAGTCCGGAATACTCTGTAGGTTATTCTGGCTTTATGTCAACATGGTAAACTGTGATACTGTTGAGAGATTGTTCCTAAATTAGTTTTGAGGAATTACATTTAGTGTGAACTGAAAAGCTGTGGAGGAGGAGTGATGATTTTGGTTTGGAGTCATGAACAAATGAACGACAGCACGGAGTTGTTTGGGGCAGAGCGAGGGCTGATGGGATTGGGACGGGGAAGCTAACGTACGAGTCTAACGTCTCACCTTTTCACACCCAACAATAAACTCACAGGACAGTATGAAAGAAAAAAAAAAAGAAGAAAGACAAATAAAACAAGGCAATAAAACAAAAACAATGAACAAAGCAAAAATCAAAAGACAGATTTTTGTAAGAACTTTAAGAGAAGATGAAGCCGACATGACAAACCGAGGAACATCACATGGCAGAAAATGCAGCTTTTAATGGCTCAATATTTCTTTAAAAAACAAAAGAAGAGGGGGTAAAGAAGTGGAGAATAACTCACCTGCTGTCTGTGTCCAAACCCACAAAGTCTTTCTTCTCAAATGGCACACAAAGCAGAGGGATTTTGTCGCCGGACTTGTCCGTGGCTCGATCCAGCCGTTTGGACTCCAGAACAATAAATATGGACTCCACAAAGTCCTCCACTCTCCTCTCCACATCGGAGCACTCCTCAAAGCCGGGGTAGAAAGCCACATCTGTGCGCTGCTGCTCGGCAATCTCACCCTGGAGCCCGAACACCAGCAGCCGCGAGTCGTACAGCGTGGAGCTGTACACCTCCTTCTGGCCGTGGAAGCGCTCCGCGGTCTGCGGCCACTCCTTGGCAGAGCTGCAGGTGGTGATGGCGATGAGACCCACCACTTTGCGGTGCGTCTGGAAGTCGCCCCACTCGTTGTTCTCAGGCAGGTAGTGGTGGCGGTAGCGGATGTAGAGGAGGCGCTGAGAATCCCGGATGCTCACCTGGCTCACGCTGGCGATGCGCTTGTAGATCTTGAAGAACTGGTCCTCAGGCACGATGCCGACAGGCTGGACCACCACCAGCACCGTCTGGTGGTCCTCAGCACATTGCATGTAGTCTGGGACACTCATCTTTAAATGCAGCTTCCTTTTTGAGAAAGAAACAGAAAAGTAGAAGGTTTGACAGAGCTTGAAAAAGAGATTTAATCAACTCTGGGTCTAAACCTGATCCCTGACATGGTCCCTTCAAGAGTCACCATGGCAAAAGAAACGTATTGCATTGCTTCAAATGGCATTCATCTTACAAAGAAATGTGACGGTAACTGAACACAAAAATATGGATTAAACAGTAGGGGTGGGAAAATCGAATCGAAAAATCAAAAATCTGGATTTTCTGTTTTTGCTTGACAATTTTAAAATCGATTTTGTGTTTAAAAAATAGTTTTTTTTCCCAAAAAATAAAAATAATCCATGATACAATTTTTGTCATTTTTATTGATCTTTTTACTTTTCTTCTTGGGAATTATAGCAGCAGAGCGATGGTCTGGTTACTGTGTTGTTTTATCCTAATTAAAAATCAAGAAAAATGACATACAAAAAAAAATTTTTATACATTTATTTTTGCCCTGCGATGGACTGGCGAGCTGTCCAGGGTGTACCCTGCCTGTCGCCCAAAGCCAGCTGGGATAGGCTCCAGCTTCCCCGTGACCCTGAATTGGATTAAGCGGTTCAGAAAATGAATTAATGAATGACATTTATTTTGGTTTTAATCTACAAAAATAAGCTATATCGAAGAATTGTGAGAATCGCAATTTAAATCGAAACGGCACCCAAAAGACCAGAATCGAATTGGGGCAAAAGCATATTGTCACAGCCCTATTAAACAAACAAGTTTACCTGTAGATGTAGCATTGCTTTTAGAAAATATAAACACATCAAGAACTGGGTGGCAGCAACATACGACACGAAAAGTGTTCCAGAAAGGCAAAGTAGCATATAAATTACCAGATTAGACCACCAGGGGCGCCGCCGGGAACTTTGAGCTTTATGAAAGACAACGCCATAGACTCCACCACTTGATCGCAAATTTTAGATTTTTGTTTTTGCTTTAAGCTGATAAAAAAAAAATAGCTTTTCATGGGTATAATAAAGATCTAAGGGCTGTGTTTAACCCTTTATAGGGCAAGTGACTATTTTTAATCCCTTTGTTTCCCTTGATATTCAGCATGAAACTATTTTTTTTTTTGTTAATGTAACAACAGAATGGAGGTCTTGGTTCATACCAGAAGGACAATTTTAGATTAAAATTTCTAATTTAAGGTATTTGATTGAGTACCCTATGAAGGGTTAAATCACAGTGCATTCATGTAACTAGGTAATTTTAATATAAAGGTTTATCAGTTTATATTACAGCTATATTTTATGACAGCCTTTGAAATCAGTATTTATTATTTTTAATGAAGGTTTAATGATTTTCTTATATATTTTATACATCTTTTTGGGCCCCTATTAGGCCGTGGGGCCCTTAGAATCTTCCTAACTTTTTCTCCCCATATGGCGCCTGTGTACACCAGTATCACCATTCGTTGACAAGTGAGGGTTTCACAGTTATGTATATGAAAAATAAAGGATTAGTTTTCCAAACAAGGATGAGTTACAATGCCAAATAATACTGGAAGAAGTTATGATCTATGTGAGAAGACCTTTATGTGGTAAGTCACAAGGCTGGCAGAAACCTATAGGGGTGTCAAACTCCAGTCCTCGAGGGCCAGTATCCGGCGGGTTTTGTTGTCTCCATGTTCCAACACACCTGACCAAAACTTAAAAATAGGTTGACAAGAAGCAGCTGGATGTATTTGATTCGAATATGCTGCGTTGGTAGAGGGAAACAACAAAAACCTGCCAGATACCAGCCTCCAGGACTGAAGTTTGTCACCTGTGCTATAGATTATCCCAGAAATCAAGAAATTAAGCACAAAGCAGCTTTAGAAAAAATTTAAAAGGCTAAGTCTGGTTCCAGTAAAGTATTACAAGTAGCAAGTAATAAACCTATCTGCCCGAGTAGTTAAAACTGACTGGTTTCACACACATTATTTGGTATTATTCTGAAGAAACACAACAGTTTTGCACAGATTAATAGTAGTTAGCAAAGTCTGCAATAACATAAAATGAAATAAACACTATTTATTTACACAGACTTATCATTTCCTATAATTTCTGACTACTTTTAAAAGTATCTTCAATCATAATAAACAAGTCTACTATGCCAACATGTACTGCAAAACCAAAACCTTTCAATAAAGATACATTTATTGGAATCACAAACTTAAAAAAAAAAAAAAAAAACATGGAAAACTGGTTTAAAACACTGAATATTGAACAGTATTTTGTTTCTAACTAAATTCTTTGAGCCGGAAATTCAGCTGCTGTCTTTAAAAACCTAAACAGCTAAATATAGCAGCTGAAAATAAAATTGAAGGGGCAAATATTAACGAGACAATTGTTTAAATGAAAATGAGAGCCTTGGTTTTTAATATCCTCTATTAAACGTATATAATTAGATGAAGCAAAGGTTTAATGTTTTGGTTTGTTCTTGTGTAAAAGCCAGCTGTCAGTTAGCTTAGCTTAGTAGCTAACAGTAAAGATTCCGTATCAGAACTGTCGCGCATGCGCAACGATCATTCAGATAAGCAGGAGATGAACACAAATATCAGCTCAGTCAGTCTGATGATTTCACGTGATTATTAGAAATTAAAACAAAAAAATAACTCATACTACCTCAGCTGTTGTCAGTCAAAAATTCAGCTTCCTGCTTTGAGCCAGAAGATTTGACGAGAAGACAGCTTCCTGCAATATTTTCAAATTAAAAGATCCATCTGTGGGTCAAGCACTACAGTCGGGTCATCAATTTGTTTATAGTGATATAAATGTTATTATTTGTGTTTTATTCAACATTAAGTTGAAATCTTCTGATTTTTTTTTTTTTTTTAAATCCAATACATTTTTGATTAATTGCCATGGACTGGCTGCCTGCCGGGGGTGTGAACTGTCACTGGCCTATAATTTCTGACTACTTTTAAAAGTATCTTCAATCATAATAAACAAGTCTACTATGCCAACATGTACTGTAAAACCAAAACCTTTCAATAAAGATACATTTATTGGAGTCACAAACTTTAAAAAAAATAAAATAAAAAAAAACATGAAAAACTGGTTTAAAACACTGAATATTTAACAGTATTTTGTTTCTAACTAAATTCTTTGAGCCGGAAATTCAGCTGCTGTCTTTAAAAACCTAAAAAGCTAAATATAGCAGCTGAAAATAAAAATGGAAGGGGCAAATATTAACGAGACAATTGTTTAAATGAAGACGAGAGCCTTGGTTTTTAATATCCTCTATTAAATGTATATAATTAGATGAAGCAAATGTTTTGTTTTGTTCTTGTGTAAAAGCCAGCTGTCAGTTAGCTTAGCTTAGCAGCTAGCAGCGGCGCTAGCTTAGTTGCAAGCAGCGGCGCCACCAGGAATTTTGGGCCCGATGAAAGACAGTGGCATAGACCCCACCACTTGATCGCAAATTTTAGATTTTGTTTTTGCTTCAATTGCTTCAACATGAAAAAGGCTTTTCAGGGGAATAATAAAGAAATAGGGCTGTGTTTAACCCTTTATGGGGCAAGTGCCTATGTTTCCTTTCATATTCAGCTTTAAACTTTTGTTGTTGCATTTTTTTTGTTTGTTTGTTTTGTTAATGTAACAACAGAATAGTGGTCTTGGTTGATATCAGAAGGTTCATTTGAAGGTATTTCATTGAAAGCCCTATAAAGGGTTAAATCGAAGTGCAAACATCTAACTAGGTTATTTTAATATAAAAGGTTTATCAGTTCATATTACTGGTATATTCTATTACAACTTTTGAAAAAAGTATTTATTTTTTTAAATTTAATGATTTTTCTTTATAGTTTGTATATCTTTTTGGGCCCCTATCAAATCGTGGGGCCCTTAGAGTCTTCCTAACCCCCCCCCCCCCCCCCCCCCCCCATGTGGCGCCTCTGGTTTCGTGGATGAGCTCCAGCTTCCCCCGCGGCCCTTGATTGGACTGAGAAGAAGAAAGTGGAGGGGTGGATTTTTTTATTTACGAAAACGTTTATTCAAGCACCAAAAGTGTAGTGCTGTCAGAAAGGTACCTAGTGGAGGAGAATAAAACATTGTAGACAGTTTATTCACATTATAGCAGACTGAGTGTAAAACTCAGACAAAACATCCCATTCCAACAACAATCTTTCTTTTATTTCTTGTTTTTAAAGTTACATGGTTTTTTAGTAACCATGTCGCGATGACAAATTTATTTTGAAAATAAGACAAGAACTTCCTGCTTCTTCTGGTTTCCTTGACGACTCCATTTTTCTTCTTCGTTGGTTTTTGTTATTTAATGAGGCGCTAGCGTATGATTTACTAACACCGCCCTCTAATGAGAAAGATAGCCACACATTACTGTCCTGAAAAGCTTTGAATATAAAACCAAAACCGTTCTCATTCAAATTTTCATGTTTTTATCATAAATAAAGACGTAAATGGCTTTCTCGTTTTTAATAGATGTTTCTTTCTTTTTTTTTTTTCATTCATTTTCCAATTAAGTCCAATTAAGGGGTCATGGGGAGCTGGAGATTATCCTAGCAATCATTGGATGAGAGGCAGGTACACCCTGAACAGGTTGCCAGTTCATCACAGGGCAGCCATTCACACTCACACTGACTCCTAAGGACAATTAAATTAACCAATTACCCTAACATGTATGTCTTTGGACAATGGGAGGAAGTCGGAGAGAACCCACCAATACAAGGGGAGAACATGCAAACTCCACAAAGAAAGGCTTGAGTCTCCCACATCCGAATGGTAGATGGTTGGACACCCTTATAAAAAATATAAAAAAAACAACTTAAACCAGATCATAAATCTGAAATTAGACCAAAAACATTCAAAATCGTGACACCTGTTGAGATTAGAGTTACTTTATAAGCAGAACACCTCTCGGGGTGTGACATGGTGCATTATTATGCTGAGAGTTGCCACTGTAGTCATAAAGCGATGGAAAAAGTTAGTAATAATATTCAAGTAGGCTGTGGTGTCTAAACCATTTTCAACTAGGCTACGTTCAGACAGCAGGCTGAAGTGACCCTGCAGTCTGAGCCTCGAAGCCCAAAGTGTGCCACAAAAATATCCCCCACAGCACCAGCAGCCTGGACTATTGATATAAGCAAGATGAATGAAAGCTTTCATAATGTTTCCACCAAATTCTGATGCTACCATGTCAATGTGGAGCTGAAATGGAGACTCAAAAGTTTTCCATCTTCCATTGTCCAGTTCTGGTGAGTCTCTGTGAATTGTAGCCTCAGTTTCCGGTTCCTAGCTGACAGGAGGGAACCTGGTGTGGTCTTCTGCTGCTGGAGACCATCTGCTTCAAGGTTGGACATGTGTGTTTATAGATGCTATTCTGCATACCTTGGTTGGAAGCAGTGCTTATTGAAGTTATTGTTTCCTTTCTATCATATCCAACCAATCTGCCTGCTCTTCTATGACATTAACAGGACATTTTGGTCCGACCAACTACTGGATATTTTTTTCTCTGGAAAGCCCAGAGATGGTTTTGTGTGAAAATGGCAGCAGTTTCTGAAATACTTAGACCTACATTGGCACATTCAAAGTCATTTAAGACCCTTTTCTTCCTCTTTCTGATGCTTAGCTCAAACCTCTGCTAGGTTGCTTTGTCTACAGGACAAAATGTATACATGGCAGCGCTTCAAGTTGCTCTCTTATGATTGGCTGAAAGGCTACTTTTGTTACAAGAGATTGATCAGATGTACCTAGTAAAATGACCGAGCATTGTGTTCAGAAAGTTAAAACCAAGTCATAGCAGAGCAACTGGACTAGTGGTCACCAATTCCACTGAACTTTAAAGCACTTGCTCAAATACAAATGGCCTGTCTGCAATACAGAGATAAGGAGTCAGGTATATGGAGCAGATTCCCTTCCATTTTGTATTCTTAGCTTCCCAGCAGTCATCTTCTGTAATATTGTTGTCTGACAAAAGCATCTGCTAAACCACACATCAGTCTGAATAATAGACATTTTAAACTTAGCATGGTTGGTCATAATCTATCAAGCAGGTGTGACCCATATATCTCCCCTACACTTGCACTTTCAAATAGCCCTCTTGTAGATGAGAAGATGCTCTCACGGACAACTGAAAGATTCTCCATTTGGATGAGCATTTTACTACAAAATGACCGTAAATGAATTAAGCTCCTACCCATCCATCTTCTGCCGCTTATCAGAGGTCGGGTCGCGGGGGCAGCAGCCGAAGCAGGGAAGGCCAGACTTCCCTCTCTCCAGCCACATTTGCCAACTCTGCGGGGGAGAACCCGAGGCGTTCCCAGGCCAGCCGAGAGATATAATCCCTCCAGTGTGTCCTGGGTCTTCCCCGGGGTCTCCTCCCAGAGGGACGTGCCTGGAACACCTCACCAGGGAGGTCCAGGAGGCATCCTGATCAGATGCCTGAGCCACCTCAACTGGTTCCTCTCGATGCGAAGGAGCAGCGGCTCTACTCTGAGCCCCTCCCGGACGACCGAGCTCCTCATCCCATCTCTAAGGGAGAGCCCGGCCACCCTGCGGAGGAAACCCATTTCAGCCGCCTGTATACGAGATCTCGTTCTTTCGGTCACAACCCACAGCTCATGACCATAGGTGAGGGTAGGAATGTAGATCCTTTGCAACAAACTTTATATTAATTCTTTGTATTGTAGCTGCGATGGATTGGCGAGCTGTCCAGGGTGTACCCTGCCTGTCGCCCAAAGCCGGCTGGGATAGGCTCCAGCTTCCCCGCGACCCTGAATTGGATTAAGCGGTTTAGAAAATGAATGAATGAATGTATTGTAACATAGGTGACATTATACGGTAAACAAAAAAAAAAAAAAAAAAAAAAAAAAAGCCTGTAGCACTTCATGCAAGGATCTGCATCGAAGTGGATAGTCCACTAGCATCTTCCTACGATGTCCTCTCATGTTTAATTTTGTGCTTGTGTTGTTCTCACTCATATGTAAGTCACTTTGGCTAAAAGCGTCTGCTAAATGACTGTAGAATAGAATAGATCCACTGGAAAATGGAGAGCTTCGCCTTCTGACTCAGCTCCTTCACCACGACAGACCGGCGCAGAGTTCACATGACTGCAGATGCCGCACCGATCCGTCTGTCGATCTCACACTCCATCCTTCCCTCACTCGTGAACAAGACCCCAAGATATTTAAACTCCTCCCCTTGAGGCTCCCGTGGCACTATTAAAATATCCACACAGATGGATTCAACTCTTTATTTGCTAAAACCATAAGTCATTTTTCACAATCTTCTTGGAAGACAACAACATTTTATTTCCATTTTCTTTCTCTTTTTTTTTTTTTTTTTTTAATTTGGCCAAGGGTAATTGGTCCAAAAATCAAAGCAGGAGCTCAGAATGGAATGTCTAAACAATGATTCATAGTGAATATACATCAATAACAGGCAAACGTCTACAACCATTGACTTACAAAAACAGTGCACAAACAGTGTTTGTGATAATCACGGGCTCCCACATCCCAACAAGGTCAACAGATGTTGTGTGGTGGTTGGGGGGGGGGGGGGGGGGGGGGGGTCAAGCTTAAGACATAATACATGATGGTTTTATTTAAATCAAATGCAAACATAAAGGAATCCTTCATCTGTCCCGTGTGCTGGGTGTTCTCTGAGGCTGATAATGGCTCAGGTCAATCTAAACAAGTCAGATGCTACGCAGCTAATCTTTTGTTTGGTCCTAACAATTGCTTTGAAATGCTCCTTCTGCGCTTTTGGCATCTTTTGCTCCATCATTGTCAACCAGCAGGTATTGTCAACAACCCAGCACAGGGAAATATGGAAATTATGGACGATAACAGGTAAAAGTCAACACAGCAACAAATGTCTACTAGCATAAATGCTTTAGAGATCATCTATTGGCACCAAATGTGGAATGAAGAAATGAGTTAGTTGTGCTCTCCTTGGTGTCAAAATGTAGCAGCTCTTTCACAAAAAGTCCATCCTCTGACTGTTAAAGCAGAACAGCAAGCTGAGAATAAGTTTGGCCCGTTAGAGGCGATCCAGATCTTATCATTTGGTTTACAAATCAAACGTGTTACAACCAGAAAACACAAGCAGCCATTAGTGATCTACTACAGCTCTGCTCACCAACTACAGCTAAACATTCAGAAATAACTCATTCCACATGTTTGAGTTTTAAGAAAAATGGTCAGGAATTTCCCATTTCACAACCGATATACTGCATGATTACACCTATGGACCAAAGTTATTCAAAGTTGACTTTTAGCTGCTTTGATTCTTTCTTTCCAGTCCTTGCTACCTCCATGTGCATTTGTGTCTGAGTGTTGTACACAACAATGAAGTGTTTAAGACTGACTGATGAAAATGTGTTTGGTCTGAAGAGGATCAGACAGATTCTGGGCTGAATGTTGTCATCCAACGGATTAGTTTAATCTCCAGCAATCATGTGGCCGCAGCTTAGTCGACCTAATTACAGCACTTTTACCAAGCACATTGATTCTTGGAGGAGTGGGGTCACTAAATAATACTAATCTGTCTGACAAGTAAGGAAAGAAAGCATAAAGGATGCGAAAAAGAAAACAGATGAGACTGATTTAGAGACTTATGGTTCAGTTGGGGGTCTTCTCATTTAGTTATGATTCAAGATATTTGGCATTCTTCATTATGGCACTGACAGTGGGTGGACGCTGCCAGCGGTGCAGAGACTCGATGAAGTAGGGCCTCCGACAGGCCACAGGGTGGGTGGGAAAGTGGTTGGAGGAGAGGGGTTTCAGAGAGAGAATTTCACATCATCCTCATCCTCATCCTCATCCTCATCCTCACGCCAGCTTCAAAAACTGTTCCACTGTGTCTGCTTCCACCGCCTCTGAAAACATTTCATAGTTCTGTGGAGGAGAAAATGACAAATATGAGAAATCTGGAAGCTCCTAAAGGCAGATGGAAAGTCACCAAACTTTCCAGAACATTTCGTCACCGTTTGGGTTCCAACTTCAGACTGGCAGCAGCTGAACAAGCTCAAGTAGCGGTACACAATATTAATCCAAGCATACAAGTGAGATGGCGCTGGCAGGTGTTGCGTTTATTTCAACAGGTTTTTGGGCCAAATATGATGAAGTCAGTTAAAGAGAAAAGTAGCTCAGAACTCCGCAGGAAGACTGAACCACATCCTGGACATTCAGTTTTATAATGTTGACACTGTGTAAAATGGGCTTGATGCTTAATTTGCAATTTGTAGACCTTAAAGCTGGGGTAGGTAATGTTGGGGAGCTAGCAAGATGTGAAAGTGGCACCCTGTCTTGGCTCCTCCCCCTCTGGTTTTGCTCCTTGCGTGATCCAAGGTTTTTTTTCTTACCTCCGCCGAGGAGGTTATGTTTTTACCACCGTTTATCTGTTTGTGTTCAAGATAATTCAAAAAGTTATGGACGGATTTTAATTAAACTGTCAGGAGTTGTTGGAGATGTGAAAAGGAAGAACTGATTTAATTTTGGTGGTGATCCGGATCACCGTTTGGATCCAGCTCTGAGTGTTTTTCTACTTCGCAGCTTTTTCCACCAACGATTTTCTCTTTCTCGGCTGTTTAGCGAGAGGAGGCAAATAAGTTTCTTCTTTACTACTTTGTATTTTCATCCTAACATGCTGTTTATATGCAGGGTGTGGCTATCAGGTATGCGCTGCTGGAGGGGGAGGAGGGGAGCCAGGAGAAGTAGCTTATAAAATATAAGAAATGAACACCTTCAATACGGCCAGAACATTTTGATTTACAGATTACAGATTTACAGTAAACTGAGGGGTCTAACTATATTTCTTATTGTTCATGATTACAAAATCACTTCACCCAGAGTAAAATAAAATGTCTCTGAACAAGATTACCTACCCCAGCTTTGAAGTGGAATCTAGTGTAAAACTTGCTCTCATTTAGAGCCTTGCGGTGAGTTCAGACCAAACACGTTTTGAGAGTCAAGAGCGGCAGGTTTCAATGTAAAGTCTATGGGGAGGCGCGGCAAGGAGGCGTTGAGCTTTCTCGCGTCGCATTTTGAGAGTTTTGGGCGTCGGCGTTCCATGTGGAACGCGTCAAAAATTTAAGAAGTTTTTTAAGCTCGACGCGCGTTCCGTCAAAAGCCAGAGATGGACAAAGCTTAACTTTGGCCGCTCGACGCGGAGCGTCAACCAATCAGAGCGATCAGCTCGCAGCTCCTGGAGGATTTCTGTGGTGAACCCAGACATGGGGCTGAGACGCCATTACTCCATGCAACATTTTGGGTAACCATTCCCTGCTAAAAAGCTGAATGTTACTGATTTGGCAACGTAGCATGACACGTTGCCTAGCAACGCTTTGTTTGGGGGCGGTGGCTCTCTGCTGAGTGCGGCTCTTGTTGCATTAACAGTGACTATCACTGCCCTACGACAACGACCTCTAGCTTTATTTATTAAATAACACCATGCCATATCTCTACTGAATCCGCCGTCATTCAGACTGACCGGAAGGAAAGCGCCGCCTCCCTCCTCTCTTTTCCGCCGCGTTTGCCACTCGCTCCAGACACACAAGCAGCAGACGCGGCAGGAGCGTTGGGAGCGTTTTGGGAGTCGGACACAAAAGTGGCAGTTTAGTGACCAGCGTCGAGTGTTCAGCGTTTTGAGCGTTTTTGACGCTCAAAACGCGTTTGGTCTGAACACACCGTCAAACAAACATTTTAACAACTGAAGTTATGATAACTAAAGCTAAAGACTGACCTTGCCACATTTCCACATCTTTGGAACAATGATTTATTGAATATGCACCAACAGCTGTTCAGAACTGCTGTGAATAAAAAATCTGCTTTTATCTGCTGGACTTCTTCAGGTAATATGAACACAACAGATGACTTCAAGTCAGAAAGGCCGGTCACATCTGAATGTTGTGTTTGTACACAGTGTTTTCTTAGTTTGGCTTTAGGAGTGTGATTTTTATCTCACTTTAAGGTGAGAACACCACTGTGACTGGCACCATTCATCCATTTTCTTCCATTTATCCAACATAAGAATACAGTAGCAGCAAGTAACAAAGTATTCCCAAACTACCAGGTCCTCCTGAGAGGATTTCAAGGTGTTTCCAGGTATGTAATCTCTTCTATGGATTCTGGGTCAAGCACAAAGAAGATGCCAAGCTGGCATCTTAATTAACCAGCCACACCAACACGACTGGTTACTTTTAACAGGAGAGAGGAAAGGATCTCCTTTAAGCTTCAACAGGGTGTTAAAGTTCCTGAAATCCAACCTATTGGATGGCTGCTCTTTGTTGCGTTATGATGATGACATTGTTGGTCTTTTAGCTCTTAGGGGTGGGCCAATGCCCTATTTAATAAATTTATAGCAATCTAACAAGTGCTGATTCAATTACAATTCAAAAATGTTCAAAAACTATTATTGTTCATAATAAATAAATGACCGACGTGGAGCTGTAAAGTGTGCCAGAGAGTTAAAAGTAGGGATCCACCGATCCACTTTTTGGGAGTTCCGATCCGATACCGATATCTGAAATATGAATATCTGCCGATACCAAATCTGTTCATGTGAACATTATTGTGACTATGGTTATTACTGCTGTTATAACTGTGTAAGATTTCATTAGGTTGTAATAAATGACCCATCCTTTCTGAAGTTACCTCACCAATACAAATATAATAACATTACAGATCTAACTATTTCAACAAGTTTTATTCTGATTTGGCACATTTTAGTTTTAGTGTAACAAAAACGTTACATTTAAACATTCAAGCCATTTATTTCTTTTGTAACCCGTCCAAAGCATGTCATCAAACACATATGCGCTGGCTTGACTAGTGTGGTATTGGTACACTTTTATTAATACCAAGTACGAGTACACACACTTGGTATTGAGCCCATACCGATATCGGTATCTGTGAATCCCTAGCTAAAAATTGCACTGCCTTCAGGACAAACCAATAAACTATGTGTTTACTGTTTGTCCATGTGTCTACCATTTGTTGTGACTAAAGCAACAACTAGTAAACAACAGAGATGGCAGGAAGCTATCCTTCCAGACACCATTTCTGCACATGAGATTTACTCATCTAATTTAAAAGCTAGTGTTTGGAAACAATTTGGTTTTTATGGTCATGAGAACAGACAAGACGTGCTCCATATGGAAGTTGTTTAATGCCAAAATAAAATTTAATATTAATACTACAAACATGTGACAACAGCTCCATTCTCAGGTTAGAGGAGCTTATCATTCCCAAATACTGCTAACACATTTAGGGATAAAAAAAAAAAACAAAAAAAAAAACCCTCAAATGGAAAAAAGATGCTTCCTGATAATCGTATAGTATTTGAATCGAAACACCTTGAATGGAAATTAAATCGTGACATCAAGAATCTTTTAAGCCTCAAAGACAACAAATGGAAACCATTTTTGCAGGATTTCTGTACTGTATATTTATATCATTTATAAATCAGGTATTCTTTAAATGTTTGAGACTTGATAGAAAGAGATACATGATTTGAAACTCAACTTGTTTTGTTTGCCTGGCATCTGTACAAATTTTCAAAATAAGAGTTTCATCTTAAAATCAGATATCACTTAACAACATCCCAGTTAAATAAGAACCTAAGGAATTCTTTACCTCCTGAGTAAAGTGCAAAAGACATGAAAGTTCATGAGTTTTCCTTACCCCACAGTACTGGTCTTCATTGAAAAGCTGGGGAGGGACCGCTGTGGGGTCCCCCGCTTTGTTTCTCATTTCGTCACGAAGCTCCCCCCCCACAGAGATGTCGATGAGCTCATACTGGATGCTTTTACTGTCCAGGATTCGGATCACTTCTGCCTGTTGGGACTTCACCTGCAAAAACATGAGCTTTAGTCAGAAATTTAAGGCCCAAGAAAAAAAAAAACCCATCTGAATTCAGCCTGAAATGGGAAAAGGCTACATTGCGTTTGCACTGCTGCAACCAAAACACATCTGTTGATGCAACTCCTGACAGAAGCACCATCTAATACTACTTCTAATACAACTTCCTGCCATTTTCTTTGAAATAATTAACCATTTTTTAAAAAAGAAATCCTATAAGGACAGGATAGCTAAACGTAACCCACGTCTTGCTGCCTTATTTTTACTGACTGGATTTCTAAAGCTGAGCGGTGCAAAGAAAATCACAACTCTAAGGCTGTTTGGAGCGTTGCAAGCGACAAAAAGATGATACACAACCCAAACAAGCAGACAGTATATTGGTTTATGAGATATATAATACTCTGACAGGAAATGTGTAGTGAAAGAAACAATAGCTGATTTAAGTTCTTTTGTTTTAGGGTGAGGCTGACAAGGCTGCAGCAGGTTCACAGCCTCTCCGGTGATGATTAATCAGCATGTGAAGGGAACAGTCTGCTATCTGTTTGGGTGACTGAGTACACTGGGAGGGGGGTAGGAGCTTGAAAATGTGACCACACCTTAGCAGGGCTCTAACTGGAAACATAAAGCTGGCTTTCTGTTGACGCAAGGTCATTCTCATATCCCTACACTACAGGAAATAAAAAAGGGGAAATGGTCTAATGTGTTGCAAAAAGTTGTGAAAGCAGCTCTGAAAAACATGATATTTAGTCCTTTTTTTTTTACAAACTGGAGTGGAAAAGATTCAATAATCTGGTGGATAGGAGCCAGATTAGAGACAGAAAGCTCACGTTTGAAGCTTTTTCTGCCGTCGCAGAAAAACATAATGCAAGTCACAAAGCTTGTTCATTATGTGTTTTCCTTTAAGCATAACAGAAACCAGATGTCTGGCCCATGCCATTTTCACAGACCGCTAAATAAAATCAATCAATCCTGGTGTCATTTTTCACAAGTTGTGTGGCTTTTCATGCCTTGACAACTTCACTCTTTTAATTCTGACATACCACACAAACTAAGTTGCAAACTTACATTATGAATTTCAAAAATCTACTTGCATCGTGTTTGTTAACAAGAAAATACAACAATGACCATGAAAGCTGACATATGTGCTTACCTTTTCCACGATTTGGCTTATAATATAACCTTCTAGGCATGAACATGGACATGACTTTAGTGTTAGAAATGATACTACCATGCTTCTACAGCTCAAGAATAAAAAAAAAAACAATCCTAAACTATTGTTTCTTTGCACATTCTGACTGTATATTTTCAGAAAAATCTGAATAGTTTCAGTTTAATGTGGCCACATGAATATGCAACATTTTTTAATGACGTTTGTGGAGAAAACAGGTTCAGGTGGTAAAAGTCAGTCCTGTACGTGGATTCAGCGGACCAAAGCCACTTGTGGTTTTCCTCTGACCGACCAGAATAAGGAACATTGATCTAATTCTAAATAAACCTGTACAAATAAAGACAGCTAACATGCTCAGGTGACAAACACACTGGTCCTTGCATGATATCTAGGAGGAAAACATCACTCTGCTTCACGAATGTAATAAAACTTAGAAAACATCTAAGCTCGTAATGCTGATGTTGCAACGAGGATAAAACGAGGCACAGAGTTGCAGAGGCCCGCTGCACAGTTAGTCAGGAGGAAGCTATTACTGATAGGCTGCTGGGTGTGTCTGTCGGACTGGAGCGGTGTCAGCGGCTCCCACGGAGCTCAACACCCAGACAAAACATCAACTTATTGAATTAGTTCCGCCTGACTTACCGTCCGCGAGGCGGTAACGGTGGTGTAGTACAGTTTGATTCCCATTGCTGCTGCAGGTCCTTCCACTCTCCCTTTGTGTTTCTGCTTGCAAGGAGCTCTCTCTTGCTGGTGGCAAGTTGATCAGCTGAACCGGAAGTCAAAGGAAGGGTGACGCTTTCTGTCAAAATAAAAGTACGGATAAAACCAAGCGGCAACCTCCGGCGGTTAAAAGTGAAGCCTATGCGGAAGTGCATAAAACTGCAGTTACCCCTTCATTTACTAGGGGATGCAAAACAAATCTCCATAGACTCCCATGTTAAAAAGACAAACTTCACAGCAGAAATAAACATGTTTACAGCCTGGTACAAAAATCAATTTTCAGTTTAATAGGTCAGGTTTACCTTCATGACAACTGTGGGGGGAGTGAATTTTTTTCTTACTCGCCCATTTAAAAGTAATTTAATCTCAAAATTTAGTGTGTTTAGGGGCGTGTCCTTTTGATTGACAGGTACCTGATCACCCGCTTCAAGTAAGAAGAAAAGAGAACAACCATGGTTTTAAGTCTGTAAACAATGTGAATTAGCTTTAGCCCGCTTACCTCCGTTGCTGGTTTGCTCCTGTTAGCTCCAGGTTAGCTCAGAGTTTGCTCGATGTCAATCATCCACCATGACGATCACAGCCCCCCTCTCAGCTCTTCGCCCATATTTGTATTTTCCAGGCGAGACGACACGCATGCCCCTGCTAAGATGGCGATGGTAGGAACCGCCGACCAAGCTTCAACTCAGCTCTTCAGAAACCTATGGGTGACGTCATGGAGGGTTGTGACGTAGGGCTGGGTGATATGACATTATATATCATTTGGTCAATAGAAATTGTCTGTCGTTTTATATGAGGCTCTATCATTTATGCCACGATAAGCTGCTTTACTGCAGTATTTTATGTCACGATGCACTTTACGGCATGCACGCTGCAATATATAAACATGGAGAAAGACGGTAGCAGACGTGTTTCAGAGCAAGATAATTCACAAAGAGATGACCAGTCAACCAAAACTGATGAGCTTGTTCCTAAAAGAAAGGAAATTTCTGTCGCATGGATGCGGTTTGGATATAAAAAGACCGACGTGGAGCCGACAACAGACTAGCTCACAGTCCCAACAACAGACTCCAACACAACAAACTCATTTTATCACCTGCGCAGGAATCAGAACAAAGAATACAGAATAAAGAATAGAGCCAACGAGCAAAAGCAGCATCAAGTGGTGGTGAAAGCACTCATAATAAACTCCAGACGCAAATGCTGCAAATGCTGCAACAGGCATTTACCCATGAAACACCATACAGCCATAGTTCCCCCAGATGGAAGGAGATCGCCGCTGCCATTGCCAAGCATATCTGACACATAACTGATGACTGACACAACATTGCACAAACAATTTTGTATCGTTATGGGGATATAAAATGAGCTATATTGGGATATAAGATTTTGGTTTTATTGCCCAGCCCTATGTGACGTTTATGCCATGCTAGTCTGCTGATGGTGCATTTGATTTGTACTCGGAAGTCGGATTTTTTGAGTTCAAAGCTGGAAAAACAAGAAATTGAAAATCCACCTTCACCCATTAAAGATTACTGCCTACAAATCGACCCAAAGTGATACCAGTAAGAAACATTTTATTGATCCAAACGTTATGAAAAGTGTGTATAAATAAGTGTTAAACGTTTTCCTGTTCAACCTCTGCTTATAAATTTTGTAAATTCTGTTCATGTTTAAAATGCAAAATAATGTGATGTTTGCAGGTTTGCTGCTAACAACAGGAACATTGGCTAATGTGGTTAGCTTGTTAATCCCTTTCTCTGACAACTGAAAACAGAAAAAAAATCAAATCAGTTTGCCCCATTCTGGCCTGAAATTCCCTTGTTTTGTATGTACAAATTTTAAAGTTTTTTCTTTTCCTTCAGTGAAGCTTCTTATAATTGGACTAAAACACAAATACTATGCAACATACCATAAAGCAAATGTGTCCTATAAATCATAGTTTAAACGGCAAGTCTTATTTTCTCAATTTAACCATCAATTGTATATTTCAACTTCAATGGATGTGATATAATTCACATAATTCTGTGTAAACAGACAGAGCAAGCAAAGCAAGAGTTGAGTGGTGCTCTCCCCAGCCACATTTGCGAGCTCTGCGGGGGGATTCCCAAGGAGTTTCCGGGCCAGTCGAGAGAAAAATTCGTCCAGTGTGTCCTGGGCTTTCCAATGGGGTCTCCTCCCAAATGGACGTGCCCAGAACATTTCACCGGGGAGGTGTCCAGGAGGCATCCTAACCAGATGCCCGAGCCACCTCAGCTGGCTCCTCCTGATGTGGAGGAGCAGCAGCTCTACTCTGAGGCCCTCCCAGATGACCGAGCTTCTCACCCTATCTGTAAGGGAGAGAGGAGGAAACTCATTTCAGCTGCCTGTATATGAGATCTCGTTCTTTTGGTCACAACCCACAGCTGAGGGTAGGAACATAGATCCACTGGAAATTCAAGAGTTTTGCCTTCTGGCTCAGTTCCTTCTTCACCAAGGCAGACTGGTACAGAGTCCGCATTACGACAGATACCGCACTGATTCCTTCACTTGTTAACAATACACTAAGATACCTTAATTCTTTCACTTGGCAGGACGTCATTCCCGATCCGGAGAGGGCAATCCACTGTTTTCCAGTTAAGGACAATGGTCATGGATTTGAAGGTGCTCATTCCCATCTCAGCCACAAATTGTTTAGGCTCAGATTCTTTGAGATCATCACCAGATGAAGCCAGCAGGACCACATCATCTGCAAAAAGCAGAGACCCAATCCTGAGACCAACAAACCGGATCCCCTCAAAACCTCGGCTGCGCCTAGAAATTCTGTCCATAAAAATTATGAACATAGCCGGTGATAAAAGGCAGCCTTGGCAGAGTCCAACCCTCCCTGAAAAGAAATCTGACTTACTCCCGGCCATGATCATGGTAGTCCGGGGAAAAGTGGACCTGACCACCCGACCTAACCTGATTGGGGAGAGTGTCCCATAAAAATCAAATTTTTTTTTTTTTTTTTGGTGACATTTTTATTTTGAATAAATTGGGCCTTCCAGTTAATTGCTGTCATAATTTATTTCAAATATATTGATAACATCAACTGAGAGAATGAACTTTATGTTACATAGTCCTCCTGACATCTATGATGGACTGGCAAGCTGTCCAGGGTGTACCCTGCCTTTTGCCCAAAGACTACTGGGATAGGCTCCAGCTTCCCCGCGACCCTTAATCGGACTAAGCGGTTAGGATAATGAATGAATGAATGAAGTCTTCCCGACATATTGGACTTTCTGGGGGCCCCCCCTCTTGGAGACGCAAAAAGGTTTCATCCGCCTGACAGCAACCGGAGGCAAGTGTAACGTCAGTGAGGCCAGATTGAGTGACCTGGGGGCCAGATATCATCCTGGCCAAAAAACATAAATCGGGGGTATGAAAAGAAGAAAGAACAAAAAGAAAAAGAAAGAAGGCAGAATGAAGGGAGGCAGCTGTTGACTGCTTTCTTTCCCAAAGGTGAACCGAGTTTGCTTTTTATGCAATACACAACAAAAGTTAACGTTGTCTATTTCAGAAAGTTGCTGATGATAATTGTATGCTAATGTGAAGTCTTCAGCTTAGCTAGCTTGCGACTGTAAGTATCAAGACATTTATACGTCACCTAACGTGAGCTGACAACTTTAACCAGTTTCAGAAACAAACAGTGGCGCTGGAGCAGCAGTGGCCACAGTATGTCACTCGAGGTGGCCTGACAGACGATTGTATTCTGTCGTGTTCCCTCACACACTCATCCATGAACATCCTGTTGTTGATTTCTGGCAGTGAAACTGAGCAGAAACCCAAATCCAGCACAATCCCGACCCACAGTAGCATCTCCAATGTGCACCCAATGGCTCAGCTACAGTTGGTATGAAAAAGCTCATGTCTGTCAAACTAATACTGGAAATCACACCCTCAAGTGGAACAGGATGCATTCTTTTCTCTTTTTTTCATATGTTAGAACATGTAGAGCTCAAGAATGCAAAAAGCACGCACAATGATAACATGATCACAGATTCAAGCACCAGAAAGGTATGTATGTGTGGGTTGGTGGATCAGACAGACATTGAGTTAAGAGGGTCTGTGTCAAATAATCAGTCACAGTAAATAAATGGAAATCCCTACAGTGATGCAACTTTACATTATTAACATATTTTTGCGACCACATCTTTTATTAAATGTATGAAATGTTTCTTATTTCTGCAGCTGAGTAGCAGGTGGCCTCATAGTTTCCTGTGTCACAGAGTTTTGACAATCCCTCAACACTGATCTTCTCATTTCACCTCAATCGACTATAAAATTGCAAGATGTAATAAAACTTGATTTTTGCATTCCTTGTTCTTCCTTGTCCTTTGGATGAGCTCGTCCAGTTTCCATCAAAAGTCTAGTGAAAACTGGAGAAAGTGCAACCTTCGACATCTTCAGTCCTGACTTCTGTCGATGGGATTTCTGACACTCTTTTTGCATGTTTCCAATGTTCCAAGTATGTTGTTCTTGAACCTTGAGGCCCAGCCAGTCAGTTATGGTTTGATTTTGTTCTTTTACCCATGACTTCTTCAATTATAGCATGTAGAATCTTAATCTCCTCAGATTATTTCAGAGTTTACGTGAGAGTGTTTGCATGATTGTGTTACATTAGAATTTTTTAAATCACTCTTTGGATTTCACTTTTGTATATTTAGGTCTTTTTGCAAATATATTCGTCATATATTCTTGTGCACTGGCATGAATAGGGGCCCGCTGACATTGAGAGTGTACAGGGCCCAGAATTGTGTGCAACGCCCCTGCTCCCAGCTATGCGAACCGAACTCTGACACCGGTCGTACAGGTACCAGCCAGCTTATACAAGGGGGTCTGGTACCCCATAGCCGGAGTAACCCCAACAGGAGTCCCCTGGGAACTTTTGTGTGGATCAAGTCATAGAAAAATCTAAATATAGTTATAGTTTTAGTTATCATTTTTAATTACAGCTTTTCTTGTCGCCATCTCTGTTTTGTTTTCATCTAATTTAGTCTTGTCTTTTATTCAAGCCAAACCATATTAAGCACTTTATGACGATACAGTCAATGTTCAAAACAGGATTTGTGTTTCATATTTTTTGTTTCTTTTCAAGTAATTGAGTTAATACGAATGGTTTAGTCTTTTTTTTTGCAATGTTAATAGCAGTTGTAGCAACCTCCCAAGGCCGAATTAACCCCCGAATCAGATAAGAACTCATGACTTTCTACTTAAAAAGGAAGTCCATCCACACATCTCCAAAACAGAGCTCAATGAAAGCCCTAAAAATCAGATCCATCTTAATCCGGGAGACAGGTTTCCACGTTAAACCAGGAACCCTGCTGGTTTTATCTTGTTCCTGGTAGGAAATGTCTACACAAACAGACTGTGGCACCCTTTTGAAGTTGGACCCTGGTAAGAGCCTGTTGTCCATCACCCCAGGAGGTCCCTTTCTATCCACAGCACACAAAGACCAAATTCCAGAGCAGAACCTTTGAGCTCTGAATTCTAAACTGTATAAAATACTGGATGTATCCTCAGCACACCTGGATAAATGGACTCTTCTTCCTTTCTAAATTAATCCAAGACTTTAACCGTTTTTCAGAAGTGAAATCTACAGAAGTTAGCAAGTTAGTTCATTTCTGTGATTCCTTGGATAGAGCAATGGCAGACACCCTCGAACAGGTTGAGATATGCATTTCAGGCTGATTAAATACACAGTAATTAACATTATATGCTCTTGTTATTAACGACTCTGACTCAAAGTAAGAACTTGTTGTGTGGAAATGATTTCTTGACCCACCAGGTCCGTGGAAAGTGAAAATCATTGATTAAATGTATTGTCCGGTACCTGTTAACAAACCTTTTCCCCTTTTGACAGCAGCAAAACTGTTTTAAGGTTCATGTTTGTAAGGATCATTCATACTTCTTCTCATCTATAAATGGATTTTATAGACATGTTTTGAGGTTGGAAAAATGTTAAGTTTAATTCTCCAAGAACTTAGTATTTTGACCAAACTTTCAGACCCCATGTCCTGACCCGTGCGCTCTGATTGGATAATCTAAAGTCCGCCCCAGAGCGCCGGCAAATTTAACTGCGGGTCTTCTCGGAACTCGCTCTCTTGTTTTTTTCTCTCGTTTTCTTTTCTCTCTTGTTTTTATCTTTTTTTTTCTTGTTCTTTTTTTGTTTCTTTCTCTTCGTTTTCGCTTGATGTTTGCTTTAGTCGTGTCTTTGTCCGTCTGGCGCCGTGTTCGTTTTTTTACTACAGTAAGTTCGCTCGACTGCTTAACACCAGAAACCTCATCCAATTCTGGCTGAACAATTTTTGCTTCTGACACACCATCGAAGCTGCTCTCCCGGCCCACAAAGACTGTGACCAGTAACGCACGGACGACCCGAATGTTACTACTCCAGCTGATCCCAGGACTTTGCCGGCTCCCGTGACCCGTGGATTCTAATTGGAGTTGGGTCCAGTTTCAGACGTCAAACCAGGCGGTTCCAGGCCAGCTCCTGACTTCTGCGGAGGTCCCCTTTGGACAAGTATCAGGACGACCACTGAATCCTTGCCCACTGGGCCCAAGGTTCGGGTTCTCGACCACCAAGGCGCTGAAGGAAGGCCGACGCATTATTCCACTGTCTCCGATCCAGCTGGTGTCTTAGTAAGCAGAAGCTGCCCTTTTTAAATCCATTCCCCCGGTATCCGCCTGATAGTCTACCCTGACATAGTTAGTTAACTTTTTTTGACTTGCCATCTTTCCAACCTTCCTAGTTGTGTAAGTTATGTAAGCTGCTTACATAACTTTACCTTTAATAATTTTATTTTATATTTTCGTTGTTGGCTCGGCTCGAGCTTCCTTACTGCCTCTCTCGCTCTCTCTCTCTCTCCCTATCTCTCATCTGGGCTAATTCAGTATTTGATGCTTGCTGACGCTATTTCTGGTTTACATTATTAATTTAATTTGTGCCTGATAATTTTAACTGGTGTGGTTTTTAATAAAGTGTGTTATATTTTAAGAAGTCGTGGTAGCGTGATCGATCTTTAAGTAAGTGATTTGTTCCCTCTGACGAGAACTTACAGTAAGCATATTTTGAGACTGATGGTTATCTGTTGTTAGACAAATATCATTGTCATATTATGGTATTCCCTGCCTGACCGTATAATAAATTTAGGGCTGGGTGGTGCCCCGAGATCCTCCGCTTGTCTAAGGACACAGCGAATTAATAATGAAAACACCCACTGTCGCTCCGACATTGGATCCCAGGTTAACGTTAATGAGAATACGCTACACAGTATTTTTGCATAAGATTCAAGAGAAAGCATCTTGGTACATGACCAATCAAAGAATTCTCATGCACTCCATTTATCTTTATTAAAATTCTTTATAATATATTTTATGTGCATTAAATTTCCAGTGTAAAAAAAGTAGTGAGTTGTTTTTATTACGTTGTTGTGGCTGCTTGTTCATAAAAACTTATACCAATGTTGGTTTATTATTCATCAGTCTAAATTGGATGATGTTCGCATGGAGTACATTTTATATTTGGTTTGTGTTTTTATATTTTTATACAACATTTGTAGATTTTCACAAACAAGCTAATTTGGAGGTGTCCATGTTTTCCCACAATGCAACTGGAACTACAATTCTATTCTGGCATGCTCTGAATTCTAAGAACTGGAAAGCAACATTTATGCTGCTCCTGGGTGAGCTGCAGCTCTACTCCAGTGGGGAAAAACCATAGACTGTAAATAAAAAGATGGACGGAGCCTCTGTGACTGAATTTAAGCTGGGTGGGCGGTTCCGTCGCCATCTTGGCAGGGGCATGCGTGTCGTCTCGCCCAGAAAATACAAATATGGGCAAAGAGGTGGAGCTAAGAGGGGAGCTGTAAGCCTCATGGTGGATGGTGGACATCGAGTGAACTACGAGCTGCCTGTAGCTAAAAGCTAACCGAGCTAATCTGGAGTTAACAGGAGTTAACAGGAGTTAACCAGCTAACGGAGGTAAGCGGGCTAAAGCTAAGTCACGTTGTTAACTGGCTAAAAACCGCAGTTGTTCTACATTCTTCTCACTTGAAGCGGGAGATCGGGTACCTGTCAGTCAAAAGGACATGTCCCTAAATATGCTGAATTTCGGGGCAAGTTAGAAAAAATTTCACTCCCCCCACAGTTGTCATGAAGATAAACCTGACCTATTAAACCTAAAATGGATTTTTGAACCAGGCTGTAAACATGTTTATTTCTGCTGTGAAGTTGATCTTTTTAACATTAGAGTCTATGGGGATTTGCTCTGTTTTGCAGCTCCTAGTGGATGAAGGGGGAACTGCAGTTTTATGCACTTCTGCAAACGCTTTACTTTTAACCGCCGGAGGTTGCCGCTTGGGAAAAACTCACCTCAGCCATAAAGCAGGCTGGAACAACTACCACCAACCACCTCACCCCAATAAGATCAGATAAGACTACCAACTCCAGGGAAATCAGGGATCACTGTTGGATGTCTTAAAATACAAGATAAACCTAAGTTTAACATAATTCATGTCTGTTTACCTAAATTTACAGTTAAAACAAATTTTTAACTTTCATTCAGTTAAAATTTTATTCAACATTTCATCAGTTTAATTCAAGTTATCAAACTATTTCCAAACTACAGCCTTTCTGCTGGTTTTAGGGGTTGCCAGTGGCTCCATTAAAGCTGCTTGTCTTGAGGCTTGATCGTTGATGGCTCGAGTCCTGCTGCCGAGCTGCAGCCCTGAGGGGGCCATGACTGCATCTGTCTGGATAAATGCAGAGTGCATCAGGAAGGGCATCAAGTGTAAAAACACTTGAGTGCCAATTCACCTGAGAAATTATTCTTTGTGGCGACCCCTTCAGGGGGACATGCTGAAATGGCAACAACATATCTGCTACTTTGATGATTTTATATTGTTAAATTTTCATGATCTAGTTTCCCACATGATCTAATCTACATATTCTCGTCACGTACATTAATAGACGTGACTCTTTCATTCTTTGTTCTCCAAAAACAAGCATGAATAGATAAAATTCTAGATAAACTGGCAGCCTAAATCTCTTTTGAACTACTTTTACAATAAATAAGGTTGACACCCTTTACTGGGCCAACTTAGGTTATTATCAGCATTAAATTATCAGCATTTGTGCTACTATTACCATAGATATTTAATAAATATGTGTCTATGTATTTTTTTTAATGCCACCCTCAAGTCCGTGTCTAGTTGTACTGTGTTGTTAGCTGTACCTCGTGAAATATAGTCCTATATTCAAAGTATTTTAAAGTTTTTATTATTAGGATAGCTTAACAATAGAAAATTTGAATTATTTATGGTATTGATGCATTCTTCTCTCGTACTTGGATGGAGTAGTTCACCCTGAGGCATCCTATCTGCACAAATATAGGCTACTGTATAAGGTAGAGCATTTTTAAGGGGTCATTTACTCTATCAAAGCATATTAGGTAGCATATTTTACGTTTTAAAATAATTTATATGTACATGTTCATATAAATGACATGCTATAAATTCTTCAAACCATTTTAAGTGGTTCATTATTACATAATATGTGAGTATCTAGGTCCACTAATCTACCTGAATGCTACCTGCATTAATATACTCTGATATAGCATATTTTGATGGGGTCATTTAAACTCTTGAAAGATCCTAACTGCATTAAAATACACTTATTTTGTGTATTTGTCTGTCCTTTTCCCAAACCCACTTGACCCAGTTCTGAGCATGTTTCTCTGTCCCAGATGCTACCTGGTGAGTGTATTATGATATTTGTGTGGATTAAAATGAACTGTGATCGTGATTTTTTCCCCTGCACCATGATAGGCCAGTAGGTTTAAATCATTTTTACTCATATTTATTACAAAGGTTTCTCATCTCCTAAGTGATCATCCGGTTTTAACATCACAATAAATGTTTAATTCTGGAAACAAAGGCAGGAAATGGGAAAGAGTTTGACTAGCTTGACTCCACTCTCAATCTACATGAACTATTTGGGGTTTAAAAAGACAGTACCTGACTTTTTCTTTACTGTGGGATCATGTTCTTTATTTGTGGCTGCCATCGGATTTGTGAGGACGCAGGTGGTCAAACACCCTCGACCGACTCCAAACGGCTTGGCGGCTGCAGGCACTGAGGATTCAGTTTCCACAGTAAGGCACCCAGTACATGCTGGGGCACTCCATGCCTGTGAGTTCAAGACGTACACAACTACTGCTTCTGCAACCAAAGAGGTTATGGGGAGCTGTTTTTATGGATCATCAGCATGTCTGGAGGAGAAAGAATGAAAAGAACCACTTGCATGCAGTGAAACATAGCACTGGATTAGTGATGCTTTGCTTCCTCTGGAAACCAAGATGGATTCAATCGAGTATCAGGAAATCCTGAGAGAAAATGTGATGCCATCTGAGAGGAAGCTGAAGCTTAGGTGTCACTGGAACTTCCAACAGGATGATGATCTCAAGCATATACCTCAAAGTCCAATAAAGGTTCATTTCAGTAGAAGATATTAGAGTGACCATCACATGGCTTTACAAAACAGAGCTCCAGCATGCAAAACCAGTAACATGAGTAAACTGGAAACCTTTGCGAGACGCTTCAAGAAGCTGGTGTTTGACTATGAGCATGCTTGCAGCAGGTCATACAGGTACAATATGCTCTACTAAAAACTAAACACCATTTTGAGACTGCAGTGGTCATTGAAAGTGACATTTCTGTTGAAGTTGGAGAACTGTTGATGTAATTAGTTGTGCTGAGCTGTTTAAACTCGTCTTGTTGGATTTGTTTATTGGAAACAGGTACTAGTGGGGGTTGAATAATGTGGACTGCGACTGTACATAACAGTCTGTGCGTTGCCTGTAAAAAACGACCTAATGTACTTTGGCTGCTACATTGCAGCCATAATTACATGTGGACTCTTGTGCAAGTATCACTGATGAAGTAATAACACTGAAAACAAATGTGCTACAACCATACATATGAAAACAAATAAATACATAATAGAAGTATTTTTACATCCTAGCTAAAGCTTTAATCTTTCTATACATTGTTACTATCATTAAGACTATTATTGTTGTTATTATTATTATATTACAGACTGGTTGGTATTCACAATAAGATGATGAAGTTCTTATCATTTTAAGGCTATTGGTTTTCTTCATAACAAGCCATCTACAGTGAACTGATGTCAAAATGGACCAGTGTTTGTTTTGTTCACCATATTAATTTAGCATATTATCCGCCTGCATTTGTAACATAACATCAGTTGGAGCAGATGGAGGGCCGTCTGTTTTGCAGAAAGCCTGTTTACAGATAAAACAAATATTACTCATTGCTGAAGGATTCTGACCAAGAGGATCCATTCTGGCCTTTTTCCTCTGTTCAACCCACTAGACCACCCAACAACAGTACAAAACCCTCTCTAGATCACCAGCTACATAATCGTCATCCATGATTAATCGACATACACCCAGCCACTGGCAAATGCCTCATTACGTTTACTGAGCTGAGATGAGATCAAATGAGAGGTGAAGCAGACTGCCTGACTCCTATGGTGAGTCAGACAGGAAAAATGTTGGAGAGAGTCCAGTGGTCCCATAATTCAGCTTATTCAGGGATTTAACTAAGCCATGCCGTATGGGTCTGCCTACAATCCCAGAGTTAAGACTGGACTGCAGAACCAGCCAAGAACATCAATGTATGTTCACCTTATCTGCAAGCAAGGAAGATAAAGTCTCCTCACCTCACCAACATCAGAGGGAGCGAGCCAGCTGCTGACACAACAATAATAGTGTTCACCTCATGCATCAACACACGGAGGAAGTGGGTAGGTAGGTAGGTAGATAGATAGATAGATAGATAGATAGATAGATAGATAGATAGATAGATAGATAGATAGATAGATAGATAGATACTTTTCAGATGTAAGAGTTATATATTGTAAGATCATAAGATATTGTATGAGAAAATATATGGTATAAGATAACAACAGCTTATTATAGTGTATAATATATTTATAACTAACAAGATATTGTATCTTCAGTGACTTTTCCTATCATTTATTGCAGAGAGCAGAAGAAAGCTATAAGAAGGTAAAGTACTTTCAGTTCATTTTCCTCCAAGGAAAATATGGAAGCTGATTGATGTTCTGATCCAGATCTGGGAGTTTATCTGTTGGGAGAACATTCCTCATCTCATCAGGAGCATGCCCAGAAGTTGCAGGGAGTGCATACACACACACACACGTGGAGACCACACACACACACACACACTACTGAATCTCATTTTGAGTTGTGTTGAGGAATTTGTTTCTCCACACATCCCACTATGTAATAAAGATTTTCAAATGGAATATAACACAAAGATCTAAGATGTTGTGTTCAAGTGTTCTCTTTACTTTATTAGCAGTGTGTGTGTGTGTGTGTGTGTGCGCGTGTATTACAAGGCACATACAAGTTAATTTTGACAGTAAATACATCAAAAGCCTGCATTATACAATACATATCTACAATACGCATTAAAAAAGTTAAGACATACATACTGAGTCCCTTATAGACGTATCCAGCTTACAGTGTGGAATGGCAGGTAAATAACTCTGTCTCAGTGCTGTACACTCAAAGTTATGTTGGCACAACATAAAAACCACATTTAAACCTCAGACTGGAAGTGAAAAACATTTATAGTGCATCAAAGATTTAAAACCTACACAAATAAACCCATCAAAGGCACATTTAATTGTAAGACTGTTTTAAATATGCACAGTGCAGCATTATGTGAGTCAAAACCTAATTTTTCCATTTCATTTTTTCAAGAAATAACCATTAATGCTGGTTTAAAAATGACACATTAGCGCCCTTAAGGCACGAGGGAGGGTGCAATGTGCAGCACATTACACTGCAAAATGTGATTAGTCAAGACTTTACTCATTTCAAGGCTTAAAAACAGGACGAAATGTTTCTAAATACATTAATGTGCCAAGAACATCTCTCATTTCCTTACATCTTTACATCCAAGTTGTCAGACATGATTATAATCTGGCTTTCTGAAGGTTCAGTCACGTACTTGAGGTTTTCAGAAGAATGTATGTTATTGATTGTTCAGCCATTTTTATATTTAGGCTCTTTGTAATTAAAAACCTGCTGCAAAGACACACAGTTTGTTCCTATTTTTTGTGGCATTAATAGAAAATACTAAATCTAACAGTTAGATCAGGGGTGTCAAACTCATTTTAGTTTAGGGGTCAGATATACTGAAGTACTATTTCATCTCAAATGTGCCGGACCAGTAAAATAACAGCATTATAACATTTTAGAAAAGGGGGAAAATACAATAGATATTTTTTCTCTGTTTTACTACAGAGTTTTAAGTAGATTAAGATGTTTACAATGAATTAAGTATTTTTATAAAACATTACAACCACGACATTTTCTGAAAATTTAAGTGCAGCTGTATTTACAAAACCAAAAAACACTTAATCTTAGGTACCTGGAACTGAAAATACAGTATTTGACAGTATGATTAGAATAACTTCTCAAGATCTACAAATTATTTTTAAATGAATATTCCTGTAAATTTCCACACCTGTGTAGTCATCCTGATCACTGGAACTGACTCTCCTCGTGACACAAACTGATGTCAGATCTGTTAGGTATTTCAACAAAACAATATAAGTATATTTTGTATATGTATTACATCTAGACATGAAAAAAATACAACCTCAATTGATACTAGTGGTGGAAAAATCAAACTGAAACTCAGGATATTTTGCTTCACAATTTTAAAATAGATTTTTCTTTCAAATAAATAAAAAGAATCTGAAAAAAAGAATTGAATTGAATCAGGACACAAGCATATCGTCGCAGCCCTGATTGATACATTCGGAATTTCAGTCACTTTTAATAAATATTTGGAGGTAATGACTTCCATATAATTTTCACAATGGTCAGTCATCCCCTGATCAGATTGGATTCTCTGCTGGGCTGGTTTTGGACCCTGAACCTTATGTTTGTCACCCCTGACTGAGACTGTATGAGATGATGGGCGGAGCCTCCGGGACATCACAGGTTTCTGAAGAGCTGAATTGAAGCTCGGTGGGCAGTTCATACCATCACCATCTTGGCAGAGGCATGCGTGTCGTCTCGCCCGGAAGATACAAATATGGGCAAAGAGGTGGAGCTGAGAGGGGGCTGTGAGTGTCATGGTGGATGATTGACATCTAGCAAACTCCGAGCTTTCTGTAGCTAAAAGCTAACCAAGCTAACCTGAAGATAACAGGAGCTAACCAGCTAATGGAGGTAAGCAGGCTAAGCTAAGTAAAGTTGTTAACCGGCTAAAAACCGTGGTTGTTCTACATTCTTCTTACTTGAAGTGGGAGATCGGGTACCTGTCAATCAAAAGGACACGCCCCTAATTATGCCAAACTTTGAGATTAAATTACTTTAAACGGGTGAATTAGAAAAAATTCACTTCGCCCACAGTTGTCATTAAGGTAAACCTGACTTTTTAAACTGAAAATGGATTTTTGAACCAGGCTGTAAACGTGTTTATTTCTGCTGTGAAGTTGGTCTTTTTAACATGGGAGTCTATGGGGATTTGCTCTGTTTTGGAGCCCCTAGTGGATGAATGGGGAACTGCAGTTTTATGCACTTCTGCAAACGCTTTACTTTTAATCGCTGGAGGTTGCCGCTTGACTTAGACAGACATTTGTAGTATTTTTGCCTCATTAAGAGGATTCACAAATAGCAATTACCAGGAATAATTGTACAGATATCAGTGACGGCTAATGACTGAAGCGTTTTAGGTCCCTTGATCAGTTCTCTAAACATAAGTTTCTTTCAAGCGCCAGAAAATCCAAAGCCTATGTTTTAACACAAATAGTAATAGAAAAATACTAACGTCTGATATTTCGTGTTTCCCTTATTTAATTTGCCAGTTTGCTCTTTGAACTGCCTATGGGGCAATGAAGGCACAGGGGCAATCATTTTTTATTTGGACTTGAATTTCAAGTCCAGCACACGTTTAACTTTCCTCAGCACGATGGCTGCGATCAGTGCACATACAAAAAAAGTGACCACATACAGTCCCACAAAGAAAGCAGCCTCACCGCTCTTATGCAGCTGTGAATACAGCTTTCTACGGTGCACATAATCCAGGTAGGAGGCGTGGATCTGACAGAAGGTGCAGCAAGACAGTAAAACATGGAACACCTGATGACTTTGTCCCAAGAAATCACACCGTCCAGGGAGGCAGCGCTCCAGCAGAGGGACGGTGAAGAAGAAGGCACAGCTGAGAAAAAAACCCACCTGACCAAAATGGTAGATGATGGCAGGGTCATTACTGGACCACATAAAGAGTCTCTTAGCCACAGGGCCGCTGTCAAAGATGTAGGCTAGTGCTGACGGCACCACCTGGCACACCTTGCGCACCCAGCACGGTAAGCTATGGTTGCGGTATTTGCCATAGCAGCATCCCAAGCACGACAGACAGCTGAGGATGGCAGCAGTAGGCATGAAGATCCTGTGCATGTACCTGTGCAAGTTCTGATCCACAGCATAGTAAAAGTGAACCACAGCACTGCCGTACTGATATTGCGCCACCCCGACATAGTCCACAAAGAAGAAGCAGTAGTGGTACAGCTCAGACTTTCCGCCCAGTAAATGAGCGACAGCGCTGAAGGCTGAATAGGTCAGCGAGGACAGGATGAGGATCAGCAAAGGCCACGAGTGAGGGTCGCTATAGAAGTCCACAGTCACGCTGAGCTGGTGAAATTTAACTAGAAACACCAGGAATGCCAGCAGGTGAGTCCAAATGTTGATGGTCTCATTGTGACGCTGGAACAAGGACAGGAAGTAGTATCGCCAGTTTTGATCCAGTGGTCTGTAGCCCGTGCAGACGTAGCGCTCTCTGAAGAAGGAGGGAACTTCTGTGTCCCGTACAGTGCCAGGCATGGAGGGTGCTGCTTCAGTCAGCATCCGGGGAACCTCCCGAATTTGCTGGAGGCTGATGAAAACTCGGCCGATGCTCTCCATCACAATGGTCGCCATGGGTGGATGCTGCAGACAAGATGGTAAAAAAAAATAAAAAAAATTCAATCCTTGCAACTACTGTTCAAGAAAGTAAATTTGACCAAACAAAACACATAAACTTTGCTCAATGATACTGTCACAAGTGTGCTTTGTGGTCTATAGTGGCATAAATCCACTTGAGGCGTAAATCACCAGTTTGATCACATTACGATATTATAATGACTTATTTAAAAGGCTGATGATTTAATTTATTGGGATTTATGGGGACAATGGGACTTTTTTTGGGGGTGCCAATTTTATTTAAATTACAATTCCTTAAATATCGCCAGTTTTTACAGACCATGTGAAAAAGTTGCATGATGACCGTTATTACAGACACTATCACATGCCAGAATAAAAATATAAACAGAGTGAGTTTTTAAAATTCATTCAGCAGCAATATATCTGAAGCAGCTCTTTGAACTTCTTTCAAAAGCTTGAACTGCATATCAAAGTGCTGGTTTAGTGTCTGTTGGCTATTAGCTCTGCAGGTGGGCCGTAACATTAGTCGTGTTACGTGACGTGCACTACAGAGTTTACAGACAGCTTTCCACACGTCCAGTTCTGCTTTTCCTTTCAAAGCAAAAAATCCAAAATGTGTCAGAACTTTGGACTTAGAATGTGATTTATCTCTGTGCATTTCTGCAGGATGTCGCCATCCTCCGACCTCTGTTTTCCAAAACAGATATAACATCGTGTTACTAGACAGTCAAAGAGAAACATTTCACCCTCTGCTGGATAAAAGCAGTAACTTCTTGTCCATTTAGTATCTAAACTTATAAACATTTAAAATTGAAAAAAAAAATGTTGCTGAAAAAATTTGATGTATAAATTGTAAAACAAAAACTCCTGATTTTAATGAGAAAGTATTTTTCCTCGTGATTTAATCGATAATGATTTGATGTTTGTCGATATCAGAAATTCAGTCACGATCTGAATTTGATTAGATTCAATGATTAGTTTTGACCAAAAACTGAGGCCTAAATTAACAGATTTTTTATTCCCAAGGTCAGGGAATAAAGTAACCAAAAACACCAATATGGATGTTTAATTAATTTAAATAAAAGAAGCTTCCTCTTATAACACAGACAGACTCATAATAAAACAGAAAACAACATTGAAAATTGAATTTAAAAAATCGAATATTGGGATCTTTTGCTTCACAATTTTAAAATTGATTTTTTTTGTTGTTGTTAAAAATCAACTTTTTTTTTTTTTAAATGAATGAAAATAATTCAATATAATTTTTTTTTGTAATTTTTAGGGTTTTTATTGATCTTTTTTACCTGTCCTCTTGGACATTATAGCAACAGAATGATGGCCTGGTGACTTTGTTGTTTTTTCCTATTTGAAATTTAAAAAAATGATGAGCAAATAATGGATTTGTACATTTTTTTAAATCTACAAATATCAGCAATATTGAAGAATTGTGAGAATTGCAATTTAAATAGACTCAGCGCCCAAAAAATTGGAATTGAATTGAATTGGAACAAAATTGTCACAACCCTAATGCAAGGCATTTCAAAATGCAGTCATTTTCAAAATGAAAGTATGTTGTATAAATGGTTCTTGAAATAATTTGTGATGTTATTAGCCTTGAAATAATTTGTGATGTTATTAGCGTATTGACAATATAATTGATGTGCTAATGTAAATCAATATATTGTTGCACCCCTATTTGTATTTGGATGTTTTCGATCCCCCATCACTCCCACAACTTTCCTCTTTTCTTCAGTAACCATATATGTCACATTGTCATATAACTTATTGATTATTGACGTGGGATTTATAAACACCTGCTAACATTATAAAGCACCTGCTACGTTAATGAATGTGCCGATAAAAACCAATGACTGTGAATGCAGCTCCGTGGGCACAGACATTAACCAGCAGGAAAATGAGAGGAACATTGAATTCATGTTCTTTTATTGTATCTGTGGTTTTTTTTTTCTCCTCTTTTTTTCTCTTGAATTAAACAAATAAAACTCTAGTTTTGAATTTTTAAACATGGCAGCCTGAACATCCAGCTGGTAGGTTGGTCTCTGTAACCCCACCCAAGCCGCTAGCATAAGCAATTCTCTGCTCTGGCCCAGCAAAGATTTGGTTCCAGCATAGCACCAGTTTTGTTGTGCGTGAGCTACAGCTTTGGTGGGTCAAAACGGGAAGAACTGGTTCTGAGTTAGTCGCTGTCTTCAAGTGAGCTCTGAAACCAGTCTGGTGGCAAAATCTCCAAAGTATCCCATAATGATGATGTTGTTTGCAGACCTTAAGACTGGAACGAGTTTGGCAGCAAAACAGTCAACGTCTACTTGTAATATATGAAATTAAATTCAAACAAAATGAAGATGAAATGATGGAGCTGCATTCAAAACCACCACAACAATGTGTTTGGACTCCTCTAATTTAAACAATTGGTTTGAAACTCATCTACCATATTTTCACGACCATAAGGCGCACATAAAAGTCTTAGATTTTCTTCAAAATGTGCGGTGCACCCTATAGTGCAGTGCGCCCTTTGTGTGCGTGTTGTTGTTGTTGTTGTAATCGGACGTATAGAGAACACCATGAGAATGTTAAAGGGTGAAGCGTGGGCGTTGATCGCATATAAAAGAACAGGTATGTGCGTTATGCAGAACACCTTTTTCTAACAACCCTGAAAATGGCAAAAAGACACGCTTATGAAGCACAGTTTAAACTGAAGGCCATCAACTACGCCAAGCAACATGGAAATCGAGCAGCCGAGAGAGAATTTAAGATTAATGAATCGATGGTTCGTAAGTGGAGGAAGATGTCAAACGAGCTCCGACAGGTAAAGAAGACGCAGCTGAGTTTCCGTGGACATAAGGCAAGGTGGCCCGAGTTGGAGGAAAGACGCTTGTGCTAACGTGTCTGCTGGCACTGTTGTCCGCGCTTTCGCAAAAGCCGGCATCATTTCCGAGGAGCCACACGGCACGGAAAGTGACTCTGACAGTGAAGAAAGTGAACCTCGCATGTTTGCTGGAGATTTAGCGCAGCTGTTCAATTCAGAAACAGAGGATGAGGACTTTGATGGGTTTGCCTTATGGTCAGGTGTGCCTTATGTATGTGTTAAATACAGAAAGGACGCACATAACTGAGGCTGCGCCTTTTAGTACGGTGCACCTTATGGTCGTGAAAATACGGTACTTGGCTAAATCGCTCTGAAGCTCTGTCAAAACGATGCTAAACATGTCGACTAGCATATGACAAATGTCCAGTTCGCTTCCAGAGTAGCGACATGAAGCATTTACACTTTACTTGTCTCAATAACTTGATTTTTACCTTTTTTTTTTTTTTCCAAATATACACAGACAAAAGTTTTCTATTTTGTGTTAAAAACTTGTGGCGTAAATATGATCTAAAAGTTGCAGGCCAGGAGCTCTTGAGTTACTTGGGTACGATGCTATGTACTCAATTGGCATGGGAAGTCATCCAAACTCACAATAAAAACCACTATGAGTGTATTCACATCAGGATAGTCTTGGCCCGATTGGGAACTCGGCTCAGTTGTAGGGGGTGTATCCATTCAGATCGAGATCATGTTCATGCTGCACTTTGTCAAACACACCAAACGTTACAATAATATATCCCCATTCCCACCAAAAGTGGCGCTGCACTAGTATTTAGCAAAAGAGGACAAGACCCGTGTGAAGAAGAAAACATTGTCTCCTCCACCTGCGAGCTGAAAAATGGAGACGAAACTGTCCCTGTTTTGGGTTTTTTATTGTGTCTTATGCAAGTATACTGCAGAAATACACTGCAACAATGGATGCAGTGTGAACTACAGACGAGGCAGAGGACCCTTAACGAGATTGCTATGTATTTACCCACAATGCAATGCTACATCAAATGCAGGGAGGGACTGTTTTTGTCGTCCGCGTCCTGTATTTGGTCCGCTTGAAACGGGCCGATTGAGCGGATCGAGTCTGCTTCTTTAATTAGAATCAGTTTGGTGCGTTTACATGTCCCCAAACAAAGCGGACTTTCTGAGTAAACGAACTCAGATTCAAATAAAAAAGGTTACTGATGTTATGTTTATTCTCCCGCACATGCTGTGATTATGCTTTACAAAGTAAATATTTTGAAAATTGTTTTAGTCAAGACAAATATACATACAGATATGTATGTGTGTATATGTGTATATGTATATGCTTGTATATATCTATATATATATATACATTTATAATTGTTTTTATTGCTCTTTTTTTTTTTTTAAACATCTCTTTTAGTACTGGGAAGGCTTGCACTTTCAATTTTATTGTATCCAGATACAATAACAATAAAGGTTTATTCTATTCTATTCTTTTGAGATTCAGAAAGTGGACCAAAGAATTCATGTTTGCTTCTCAAAGATACAAACAGTCTCTGGTTACAATGGATTAATATTATATCACTTAATAAAGCTGTATCGTGAATGTTTAGTAAGAAATAAATGTCCTTTACTGAAAAAGAAAAAAAGGCACGGAGGAATTTTAATATTAAATAATCCCAATTTCATAATAAATATTGCTTTTTGTTGACTTTAAGCATTTTTGAAAATCTTTTTGGTGATAAATTAATCTTTAGAACAATTTTTTCATAATTTAAGCTAAAGCTAGATGTAGTGCCTAAACCATCTGGACCACTTGGTTTGGGTATGTAATACCAAAATTAAGTTTTTTATCCCAATACTGTTTCAAGCTTTTTCCAATCTCATTATTATTACTATATTATTAACTGTAAATATTTGATCAAAGACGTTGATCACTCTTATCATTGTTCCATGGAAACAAAAAAAAAAAAAGAGCAACTAAACATTAGAGTTCATGTAAGATTGGTCTACTGGAGTGAAACTGCAACAAAACCCACATGGAAAATTAACATAAAACCAGTATAGAACATGTGGACAATCCCATACCAGACCGATTTTAAGCCTGTTTAAAATCCACACAAACCTCACATTTCAATGTTAATAATAACGTGGTATTTACTGGAAATGTAAATTGAATATTTCCACTCTTCACTAAAAGAGCCATCCTTAACAATTCAGTTTGCTGCTTTGATAAGTGAGAACAACAGCAGGGAAAACAATATTCCTGTTTTCATATTCCTATTTAAATCCAGCATTAAATGATGTGCTCAGTAGTTGGATTAGGATGTTACAGAGATATAACAGCTTTATTTTCAGCTTTTATACTCGGTTACATTCAGAGTATTCTGGGTACAGAACACAGAAAGAAGGAAAACACGATTCTCATGTCATTCTCAACCAAAAACCGAAACATTTCCAAGGGAAGATCTTGTTTTAATGAACGCTAAAGCTATCTCCATGAATAATATGCCAAACGGTGGTAGGTTGAATAACAAGGAGACTAAATCACCCTCCTTTCTGCCTCCTTGAGCATTTTTCTTTTTTTTTCTTGTATCCTTCCCTTTCAAAAACGTGCTACTGCCTGAGAAATATTTAGTATAAAACAGTTTCCACCTGGTTCGTTTCACTGAATCCAGCTGAATTAACCATTTTCAGCAGAAAACAGCAGCCTTGGTGAACGTCACTCTGCTGGAATAAAGCCAAGATAAATCAGAAAAGTTCGGCAACGTTCAGTTGAACGTAACGTTCGGCGCGCGCTCATCAGTTAAACAACCCGATTCATTCATAAAATAATATCCTACCGATATTTCACCTTCTGGTTGATGATTTTTTGCGGCAGAAGCCCCTCTAATTCCCCCCTCCGCCGGCAGACAGACATGCAACAGATTGAATTGTTGTTCGGAAGTATGAAGTCAGCGCCAAGCTGACCGGAAACGTGACCGAAAGACGAGGATTTTACCGTTAAAATAAAAGCCCCATTTTCTGCCTCGTTCATCTCGCCCGCGTGATCATCGTTTAAAAGCAAACGTTTGTGTGGTTCATGTTGCTTTGGGTAAAACGTTGTGCAGAGTTTTAGCTTTGTTATACATGTTTTAATATATGCAAAGTGACTACAATTCAGTAATAAGTGGGTACTATCTGTACTTATAGTTTATATTTTCTTATTTAATTTTTATTTCTATATTCATTATCATTCTTATTATTATTCTTATTATTCTTATTCTTATTCTTATTCTTCTTCTTATTCTTCTTCTTCTTATTATTATTATTTTTGTTGTTGTTGTTGTTATTACTACTATTATTATTATTATTACTGTTGTTGTTATTGTTTTTGGTATTATTATTACTATTATTATTGTTGTTACTTTTTTTTAAAAATTTATTTATTTAGAATGGTATTTTTTGTGAGTTCAGACCATTCTCAAAAAAAAAAACCAAAAAAAAAACAAACCGCAACATACCCGAACATGCCCTTTTGGAGTTATTTTTACTTTCAGTGGATTCTGGTTGAAAGATTTTGTGATGATTTTTTTATGCAAATTGAAATTTAATCCCCACATAAAGCTAACAATGACGCTGATTGAATACTGAGGCTGAAAGCTAATTTAGGCCAGAAAGAACTAACAGCAGATGTCTGTTGTCAATGCTCTGAGTATTTACCTTGAGAGTTCGCCTCAAGCTGCATCTTGAAAACTTTGCATAAGAATTGAAGATACTGGCAGTTTTTCACTACAAAAGACTTTCACTTAGTTTTAAAAAATGAAAAGAAAAAAAAATCACTGTAATGTCATGCAGTCTTACTGAATATTGTTGCTGACCTTCTTATGACACAGAAGATAATCTAAAAAAAATTCCCCAGATGTTCTTGTGTTTGCTTGGAGAGCCTAATAAAACAAAACTGGTCATACTAACACAATGTAAGTGAGGACTATAAGTCATTAGCCAGGGATCAGAGTCATCTGCTCTAAAAACTATACAAGTTTAGAAAGGAAAAGCAGAGCTGGACATGTGGAAAGCTGTTTGTAAACTCTGTAATTCACATGTCGTGTACTGCGGTAACACAACTTTACAACCAGAAGTTGTATCATAGTGTTTGCCTGAAACTTTTTGTGTTGCTTAATATCCTGAAAGTTGAGGAAGAAAGTGAATTTAGAAGAAATTACTTCAGTACAGTGAAAAAAAACAAAACAACGTTTGCCCTCAGTCTGAACTCCACATGGGAGTAAAACAGCCTTCATTCACAGCCATACTTCACAACCTATTTTATATTAAAACATAGCTGAAATACAGAAATCAGTGCACTGTTAAGAGACAAAGAAAGGTATCCAGACTGTGGGCGTTGGGCGATGGAAAATTTTTCGTCAGTGACTATCTGCTCAGGAGTTTACAGTTTACACATGCATGGCATACCATACAATACATCATGTGGGTGGCTACAGCAGCAGCTAAAACTGGATGTCCAGGTCTGCTTCGGTCTTGTTTGCCGTGTTGCGTTGTATAATTTTACACAATTTCTCCAAATAAATTAATTCTCTGCTAAGTTAGACTTTCTGTAAAAGCAGATCCAGTGTCAGATCCAGATCCCCCTCTTAGAGTGTTTGTGGTTTTGGATTTAAGCCAACAGAGTTTGACCTGTTGTGCAATGATTTTGCCTGAAGCAGCAAAAAGCAACTTAACAGTGTTGGATCACACATACAGCTCAAGTTCGCCTCTTCCTCTTCCTAAGAGAGATTTCAGGGGCCGATAAGATTAGTTAAAATGATTTAAAATAATTTTTAAAAATGTTGCTGAGACTTGCATGGGATAGTTTGGGTTAGATTTTACAGTTAAAATATTCTCATCTGCAGAACTTTTATTTAATTTGTGTAAAAGGACAAGTATGTGTGATTGTTTGCACGCTGCAGTTTGATGAAACAACCATAAATTTAAAGCATTTACATAATGTAGAAACACGTAGAAACATCAGCTACAAGTAATTTGAAGCTCTTATCAGAGTAATCTCACAGTGGGCGCTGCTGCTTATATGTTGTTGGCAGAACTGCACCCAAAAAGTCACATTAAGTGAAACTACTTCCTTTTTTTCTTCTTTGTCTTCTCATTGACAAAAACACTTTTAGTTATTTGTACTAATACGACGTATTTCCAGCTAGGCCAATGCACAGGACTCATGTTCATGTATTTTAAATCACATATGCCTGCAATACAAATATATTAGTATTCTGCTCATTTCATGCAAACATCTGTATAATATCATCAGCTTCCTCTCAGCGAGTCTATTCATCATGATCAGAACAGCATTTGGTCTCCAGAGAGTTGCATCCACATCAGCAGCATCTCTGCTTCTCTTCCTGTTATAATTATATTAACACTGTTTCTGATTAAGACTCTGATTAAGAAGCAGACTGAGCATCAGTCTGCTTCTCCCTCTCTGTTTATCTCTTCACAGAAATTTACACCCTTCCTGTTACAAACCACACTCTCCTGGTAACACTCGCTACCTTTTCCCAATGTATCTTTTTCTTTTTCACATCATGTTGCATTTTTGTCTGACATTAAAATGGACTTTTGTTTGACTTATAACTCTCCCTTTGTGTAGAATATCTCAAGTAGTTCTTAATTCATCACCCAGTCTGTGTGTCTTCTTGTTAAGTTACATCTATTTGTAAACTACACTGATGTCTTCCCAAAATGGTTACACTTTGAGTTAAAACATAAAATATAGATTGTCAATCAATTCTTTGTCACACATTTGGTCATATATGAATGAAGACTGTAGTATTCAACAATTCCCTTTATTTTCAGACAATCTGATGAATGAAAATTGTTATAAAAGCAAAACCTTTCATATGGACTTAAATTACTTTATAAAGACACAGGAGGACTGAGATAGATAATGTATTTTATTAGAAAATGAGTCACTCTTTGGGCAAGGATGAAACTGTCAGGACAAATAAACTCAAAATTATGATTTTTCTAATTCAGGTCCTGTATTATTAGCTGTTTGCTTTGGTCTGCCTTAATAACGCCATCCTGTCCAAATCTGGTGTCAAAGTCTGTCATTCTACAATATAATATAATATAATATAATATAATATAATATAATATAATATAATATAATATAATATAATATAATATAATATAATATAATATAATATAATATAATATAATATATACAAAAACATGACATTTATAACCCTCTATAACATGTGAACTTCAGCTATAAAGTGTATTTAAAAGCAGTTTATGATGAAATATGTGAAAGTTAAAGCTTTCAATCATTTTTTTTTCATATTTTCCAAAATGACCTGCATGAAAACTATGAGATGGCAGCGCTGTGGTGTTATGGAACTGCACACAGGTGGAGGATTTATTCTAGTTTAGTTAAAACATCAAGGCAACAAAGCTAAGTTTGTGCTAGAACATTTAACACATTAACCAACTATCTATTTTACATTAAGTTCATTCTTGTTTGTTTGCATTACATCTCAAATTTAGAATATCTGATCCCTGCTCCATAGGATGGAGATCTGGTGACTGTGGAGGCCATTAGAGTACACGCAGTGAACTCATTGTCATGTTGAAGAAACCAGTTGGAGATGATGTGAGCTTTGTGGTACGGTGTGTCATCCTGCTGGAAGTTTCCATCAGAAGATGCTACATGATGGACGTAGTCAGCAGCAACACTCACAGGTAGGCTGTGGTGGTTAACCAATGCTCTACTGGTTATAAAGAGCCTGAACTGTTGATGTAGGGTAGGATGGATCCATGTTGTCATGATGTTTCCAGCAGATTCTGATCCTACCATGTGAATGTGGAGCTGAACTGGAGACTCATCAGACCAGCAACGTTTCTCCATCTTCTATTGTCCAGTTCTGGTGAGTCTGTGTGAATTGTAGCCTCAGTTTCCTGTTCTTACTGACAGGAGGGAACCCGCTGTGGTCGTTTTCCAGGCTGGACGTGTTGTGTGTTCAGAGATGATCTTCTGCATATCTTAGTTAAAACCAGTTCTTACTGGACTTTCTGTTGTCTGTTTATCATCAACCAGTGTGACATCAACAAGACTCACTTAAACCTCCTTTCTTCCTCTTTCTGATGCTCAGTTTAAACTTTAAGAGGTTTCCTTCATTTCAGGAAGTTGTCTACATGTGCTGCATGTGATTGGTTAGTTATCTGTGTCAACTAGCAGCTGAACAGGTGGACCAGATGTCTCTTCGGTGTCCACATGGGGGCGACGTTTCTTCTTGCAAACGTTATTGTCCCTTCAGCAGACAGAACAGGACTGTTGATGTTGTCTATGATGTAACATTGCAGCTATTTGTCACATTTACAGACAACAGTGAATTTCCAGTACACAGAAGCTGAAACACTTTATTCAGAATTAAATGCGGTTTTACATTGTTTTGTTAAATCAGATCATTTTGATGAAATTCACATTGTTTTTATTGTTATTGACAACATGAAAAGATGTTTATATCATCAATGTTACAAAGGAACCATTTGCATCAGTGACAGCGTCTGATGGTTCTTGTACAAATCTGGAAGTTTTCTTTACTAATCTGATGTTTGTCTTCCAATTTTATGCTCTGAAGCTCATTTAGGTTTGCCACAAAGTCAGATTAATGTCTTTCCAAATGTTCAGGATTCACTGGTGAATTTAAAATGGTTCTCCAGTCATTCTTTTGTACTGAAGAAGTGTTCTTCAAGCGGAAAGGCCTACAGCAGGATCCTTTTTAAAAACCTAAACTGTTTACAGGCGTTACGTGGAGGATTACAACTCCACTGCAAGCGGTTTGGACCTTCTAGACACTTCTGACTGGAGAAGTTTCATACATGTTACTCAGGAAGAAGCTAACGGGGGACTCGGGAATTAGAGCAAGAGATGATCTGGTTTGGATTTCTGCTCAAAATGTTTAATTACAAAACTATTGGGACCCAGTCCTGGATAAGGGGTAGAAAACGGATAAAAACATAAATGAATAGGTGGAAATCTCCATTGATTCATTTTTCATACTGCCTTAATAAAGCATTAATTTGTGAGGTATTTACTCAACCAGCTTTTCTGTGCAACATCCAGAAAACGTGTGAAAATTCACGTATTCTCAAAGCCGGTAATTCTCTGGAGAATTCACCAATGCTTGCTACTCATTTCCATCTGTTTTTGCAGTTTGAGGTGTTATCTGATGATCCACTTTGCTCAGATCATGTTGTTTATTCAACAACATCTGAAATCTCAACATTATTGTAAAGGACTAAGATGATTTTGTAACCTTTTGATGTAAACCTTCCATGTTGTCGGCCTCATAATTGCTGAAGTCATATACTGGCTAAATGGTGCTATCTGTCTAGCTTTACTCTCCCAGTATAACTCATTGTCTACCCAGCATTGCCCATATAAACTTTAAAATATAATGATGTGTGCATTATGTGTTGCAATTTTACTCCAAAAACTACAAGGCATGAAACCGTTTGGTGAAAACAAAGATGGTTTTATTGCAGTTTGAACATATGAACAGGTAATACTGGTATCATGCCTCTGTCATGATGGGATGTTTCGTGTTCTCTTTAGTTCCTGGTTTGTTTTGTAGTCTTCCCCGTTTAGTTCACCTGTCTTGTTTCTTGTTTGACCTGTTCATTAGATTCACCTGGTCTCGATGGTTTCATCCATTTCACCTGTTTCTTGTTCTGTGTGTCAGTATTTATACCCCTTGGTTTTTTTGTTCCCCATTGCTGGTTCATTTTGTTAGTCATGTTTTATAATGCCACCTGCATCGTCTTGCTTCAGTTCTTGGAAAAACTGTGTAGGTTCTGAATTCCTGCGTCACGTCCTGCATTTGGGTCCACGCCTCCACCACACAACCGTGACAGCCTCTATGCATTTTATCTTTATCCAGTGTGTGCTTTGCTGCGTTGCTTAAAGTTCCCAAATAAAGTTGAGTTGATTACATGAAAATAAACTATTAGCTTGGAGTGATGAGAGTCAGATAATACACAAGAGATCCTGTGGCTGTCTCTTTAATCTTTTTAATGGAAAACCAATACCACAGTTTCAGTGGTTTATACTCAATCAATGGACGAATGGAAACTTCAAGTTTAACTATCCTTTTATAGACTGTTGACTGCATTGACCAGCTTACAGCTTTAAAATACCACCTTTATTGGGTGTTTTATGTTTTTTTTCAATCAGACTCTATGATTGAATAAAAATGACAACTTTTACCTTCTGTAGCCTTTTACTAAACCGTTCTGTTTCTTAAAGTGCACGACTAGACCATCACTTCATTCCCATTTCCAAAGAGCCTAACAGAAGCCCTGCAGACACTTGACATTTTGCTTTTCAAACCTTTGACTGAAAAAAGATAACATGTCATGAATTTCAGTCCCTAAGGCAGCACATCTTCCGGCCTAATTGGGTTGGACGATTCAGCCAGATATCGAGGTGGCATTTTGCCACCAAATTCCCCCAGCTCCCAGTATCCCTTCGTTTATCAACGTCTGCCTGCTTTTGCTGAGTCGTTTGTTTTTGCCCTTCGCACACTTTATCACCTCTCACATCTCATGGGAAGCAGTGTGGAGTACGCAGAGCTGTGGCAGATCTCTTGGGTTCTTGTCTGTTTCCTTTTCCACCTTTACTGCAGATAATAACTTCAATAGCGAGAACCCTCAGCTTAACTAGAGCGTTCTCCGTGTGCCAGCATTAAAAGAAGCTTTGTTTCAGCAGAAACTACTTACAATATCATGAAAGTATTTCTGTTAGGACTCAACATATGGATATTAACAATGGCTGCACATACAAAAGTACAATGAACATGTGTTTTGTGGATTATTTCTTTAGTGTCACAATGCTTTTTGGGGAAAAAATCGTACACCATTGGAAAACCTCTATATTTCCCTTTTTAAATGGTGCAGCCAAGTTGAGTATATAGTATGGTTTGCACCCATATGAAATTTTTAAGTGTCAATAAGCTTTGTCTGCCACTGTCTCTTGTTTGATATTGTTTATTGTATTGTCATATTGAAGTCTAAAACCACATGTTGGGAATTTATTCATATATTTATTTAACAGAGGCCTCAGTAGTATTAGAGTTTACCACAGACTACCTCCACAATTTTAGAGGAGATGGAATGACCTGCCGCACTGAACAAACATAAGATCATCTTATTCTGCCGTTCACGCCAACGTGACCAACACACCCACATCAGCTGGCTTGGGACATATGTTGAAGAATGGGATATCATACCACAGCAGTGTATCATCTACTGGTGACCAGCATGAGGAGGAGGTTCCAGGATGTTACAGCTGTGTATGTTTCTTTCATGTGCTCCTGCGTATCTTCTTTGTTAAATGAATAAATTGTTAAATGCCAGTATATTTCTCCGGACTTCAAAGACCCAATCCAGTAAACCACATCAAAGATCACATCAATCATCAGCTGTGGGCAGTTTTTCAGTGGCACAACCCACACACTCAACTCTGCTGCTCATCCCACAAATGTTTGTTCCTTTCAAATTTAGCAATGTTTAAAAGGGAAAATAAACTGTGTAAAAATACAAACATGCTCTCTTATGAGGAAAGACTTTAAAAAAATAAAAAATCCAGGAAACTTTTACGTGAAAGGCAGTTGGCAGCCTGGTGACTGAATGAAATCAGATGAATTATTTAGGAATAGTATATTTTTGCTGTTCAAGATATTTACTGGTTGTTGTCTGGACATATTTGCTATGAGACTAAAAAATGGTATGTTTAGTAGGATTACTGTTTTAAAAACACTTAATTATTTACAAATTATATAAGTGCAGCAGAATATAAAACCCTGAATGCATTGCTACAATATTAGATCCCTGCAGAAATGGTTCTAAATACTGTTAAATAAATCTTGGAAATCTAAATTTGAACATTGTGGTGATGCTAAATGGTTACATTTCAAAAGACTTTCAATATGTGTAAACTGGCAGATGAAAAATTAAACAATTTTAGGAACAAGATTTGTTATTTTCCACTTAAATGAACAACTAAATATAAAAAGAGTCTTGTGGCTTAGTGGCCACGTACGTGGACAACACTTTTTTAGCTCTTATGTCCACAACTTCACATATTTGGACATTATTTTTCCCTAAACGTACATAACATCAAAACATGATCCTTTGATTTTATTCTAATTGGGTTCAAACAAGCCTAAATAACAAGGTGAAACAGAAAATCCATGCCAAAAAAGACAACAAAAAACAAAAAAACAATTAAACAAACAAACAAAAAACCACCACCACTAACAACAACAACAAAAAACAAATAACATCTTGGGCCTTAAGAGGTTGGCTAGTCTGGATTATCCAATGGGCATTACGGGCACAGGCCCAGGGGCCCACGACCAATTGGGGCCCATATAGGGTAAACACCAGCTTATTGGACATAAAACAAAATGTACATAAAAGCCAAATAGTTACACCACAGTGTCTAGTCTAGTGGTAGTGGTAGCCTAGTGGTAACATTGGCTAAGAGATGCTAGAAATGTCGTTTCACAGTTTCTCATTCAAAATTTTCACAATGTTGCGGTTGGGAAGGGGGCACCTGGAACATTCTGGGCCCAGGGGCCTGTGAACTTTTTATCCGGCTCTGGGTAGTAGCGCTATATAATAGATGTAGAGCTGTTAAGGGAAGGATTTATTCATCGTGCTGGCTCTTAGATGCCGGAAGCTTCTGCAAAACTGTCAAGTTACATAAAACAGAGAGCAGAAATGTGATTATTCTTTTCAAAGTATCACATATTTTAAGGCTACTCACAGTATGATTAACCCATGCAGGGCACACAAAATAAATATATTTACAAAATACTATGATATTTTCTTTAAATTTCTTCTGCATATTGGGAACAGTCGTGGTAATTTAAAAAAAATCGAGCCCTTTCTGAGTTTTATTTTTTAACACAATAAGTTCATTTTCCGGCTTTGTGCTGTGGGTGTTCAGGCAGCTTGACACAGCCACAAATGGGACGAATTAAGTTGACGCTCCACTGCTGGTGATGGCGGATGTTGTTGAAAAAGACACCATGAAGAATTATCATATAGCGTCTGAAAAAATAAATCCGGATATCAGTCGCTATCCTTATTGTATAGTCTGGACACCCATCCCCGTTTTATCGTGAGTTATGACCGTTGGTGTTGCAGTTGAAGAGCTCGCGCACTGAGACGTTTTACTTAGCTTAGCCAGCTAGCACACAAAGATCCCCATCCTGTTGCTGAATTCTTAGAAAAGATGTGTTTTAAAAAAAAAAAACAAACTCTGATGTCGTTCATGTAACATTTAGAGCTGCCAGTATGACTGCAGTCTGTCGAATGACTTTAAGTTTAATTGTAAATGAATTTCGGTTTGTAAATGATACAATAAAAAGGTCGATAATTAACAGGAAGTTTAAATAAAACAATAACTAAATGAAACGAAACAAAATAAAACAACAGGTTAAACGGGAATTTGTGCCCCTCGGTCACATAGGCTTAAAGCTTTCATAATACAATATCAATTTTCTGTAAAGTATGTATTTATTTATTTTTGTCACGCAACAAATTAATCCAAACTCATTTGTATTTGCCCTTAAGACTGTATAGAAACTTTAGCTCCAATTGCTTCTGCTTTCTATACAATAAAACCATGTATTTAAGCGTCTAACAAAATGTTTTCCAATTTTTTTTTTAACAAGGTTGGTTTTTAAAAAAAAGTTAATTATTAATGATCATAAAAGGAAAGTTCTCCAAAGCCCGAAAAGAATTTATTTAATATGGGGGAAAAAAAATCTTAAATTGTTAATCAGATTAGTTGAAATTGTGTTACATGTGCTGCAGTTATGTTGATCATTTTTCAGAGTTCTGCATCCCAACATAATATGTAATCCACCCACACTGGCTGGCATTTGTGAGAATTTTACGTATATATTTGTCAGTCTTTTTAGTTAAACCAAAAAACAAAGGTGGATTTGTTTGTCTTTGTTTCTTATTCAGATGGCTGTTTCCATTCATTGGTCACATGGGAATCTGCACTTCCACTGGAGTGATCCGGGACTTTGCTGGGCCATACTTTGTCTCAGTGAGTAATGACTGTGGTGCTGGAATACTTAAACTTGGCAAGTTTGAGAAAATAGCATTGCCTGTGTGGTGAAACATGTGCAGCTGTATTATAGCACAGTGCAGATGTACTTTTATACAATTAAATTAATAGGATAAGTTAGACTGAAGGCTTAACAAACACTTGAACATAAGGGCTTTCACAAGAATGAAGATTAAATTTATCAGCCTCATTCACCAGTTTACTATCAGTTTGTTCTTAAATCCGACTTGTGTAAAAATAAATCCCACAAACACTCAGGAGTACTTTTGCGAAGGTCTGGGTATTAATCTGGACTAATTTAATGTTCTGCTTAACTTCTTTTCAGTCTATTAGAATTCAATTAAATAAATTTAAAAAAATACAGCAATGTTCTAAGTCAGATTTTTGTGTTATTTATAAAACATTATGTTGTTTATGATAAATGGTAAGATTTTGTAGATAATTTTTACTTACTTTTTCCCTCGGGGGGGGAAATTAAGCAATTTTTCATTCATTTAAAAACAAGACATAAAAGCATGTCCAACAACAGCCATAATATCGTTTTATGTATACGTCCATCTCACCTGTGACTCCAGATCCACCTGCTGGTCTTTAGTGATGAACATTTATTGCAACAGGAGTTTATTTGCATTGTGAACTGTAAATGGTAGAGTTGCCTGTGTAGTTAAAATTGATTCCACATTGTACCACTTCCCCCTTTTTTTCTGGATGTACATCCTGATGTACTCATGGGGTCAGACCCACATGTCCAGGAAACTAACTTTAAATTATTTGAATTTCATTGTGTAATGATTTATAACTAAGTATTTTATTGTCATTAGTTATTTTCATCTATTCTTTTGACAATATGTTTCTGTCTTGCCGAGGTCTCTGTCTTCATGCCTTTTTATGGGCTTTCAGGTGCAAATTAGCGTCAATTGGTATTTCATTTTAACATGTAGAATGATGGACATTCACCCATCGAAGACAAAAAATTTGAACAATTTTGCAGTCAGTAAACATGTTAGTGAATCCAACTGAGAGTTTTTGTATAAAAAAAAGAAAAGAAAAACAACTTAAGAACAAATTTAAGAAGATTTTTCAGAAAATATTGGTGAATGAGAGCCAATTCGTTTAATTGAAAATGTCATTGGCTGTTTAATGCTGCTAGTAATATAAACTATGTTATAATTAAACAACATGCTTTTTTATTCAGATAAAATGAGTAAAAATGAATTAAAACACAAAAAGTAGTTAAACTTTAAAGATAGACATTAACTGATAAATTGGGGGGGAAAAAAAACAAAGTTATTGTTTGTAAACAAATATTCCTATTGAGCTATTCATGCCTGCATTGATCCACTGGAAAGACAGGACATGTTGGTTGAGGGAGATGGAGTTAGGTTTGTAAAACTAATCAAAGCCGACATTTAGAGCTACTAATCTATGTAATCTTGCATATGTAAATTATTTAAGTTAATACATTTTATTAAAATCATACTAAATGTCCATATATATTTATTTTATGTGTTTTGTGTGTTATCCATATCATCCAAAATGAAAATATTTGCAACAAACAATTCCATTTAGCTATGAGGATGGAAATGATACTGAAATAATTGCTAATTAATGGTAATTAAAGTAACCTGATCAATTAATCGTGACAATGATTTGAGGTCATGTTGCCCAGCCCTACCTTTAGTGTGCAAGGAGAGCGAGTCAATCATAACAAACTAGTAGTAAATCAGATCAATAAAAAAGCTAATTGAAAAAACTAAAAGAAGCTAAATTGATAACTAAAACTAATATTTCTTTTATTTATCAGGAGGATAACATGGCTTTTGGAAGACCGACAAAGTAAGCAAATAAAGATCTTTCAGTGAAAATAACGCAAAAGAAAAATAATGAAAACCAGCTTCTCTTCGTAGTCGTCCAACACAACAATAAAGATTTTTTTCCTGTCTATGCAGGTACTGGATGCTTGATGTCAGCAAAGTCTACGCCAGTGGCTCGAATGCCTGGGACACTGCAGTGCATGATGCCTCAGAGGAGTATAAGCACAGGATGGTAACCAAACATCTTGGAAACCAGAGTTTTATTAACTTTCTGGAAAAGAAAAAAAACAATTCATTTGTCCTTTTTTTGTTTTGTTTTGCTTCCCCAAGCACAACCTGTGCTGTGACAACTGTCACTCACACGTTGCCATGGCTCTGAATCTGATGCGATATGAAAACAGCACCTCCTGGAACATGGTTAACCTCTGTCTGCTCGCTCTCATCCATGGAAAACATGTCAGGTAAGGAAAAGATAGCTGCTTCACTGTAGAAGGATCTGAGAGGAAATCAATAGTCTCAGTACATTTCACAGTGGGAAAGGCAGCGGTTTAAGGGCTGAGGTACATCATCTTCATTTGCTAAATGAATAACTTGATCTTGTTGGAATGTTACGAAGAAAACAAGTAATTTTTTTAAAAAGATATTTCAAAAAAGTATTTTAACCATCTTAAACCTTTTAAGACATTGACATGGTCATAAATGTCCCATATTACACAACAATTTTATATTGTTATGAGGGATCCAATAACGTTGTTTTCAAAGGTTATCAACCTAAATTCTGCCTTGGTCCCTAATTTTAGCCGTTCCAAAAGTCTCTCTGCTGAGCTCTACTGTAAACGAACTGTTTTTAGCGGTGCCTGTCCACTCCTAATCCACGCCTCTCTTGAGGAAAGGATGCAGCTGGCGCCCCCTCGGTGCTTTTACGGCACGTTCACATCAGCCTTTTTGGTTCAAATTCTAGCCTGTTCACTCGGAAAGTCTGCTTTGTTTGGAGAAATGTGAACGTCCCAAACAAATTGTGATTCACATTAAAGAAGCGAACTTGGTCCGTCTACAAACGCAGGTCTCTGTTCGCTTTAAGCGGACCAAATACAAGAAGCAGACTACAAAAAAGTCACATACTGCGTTTGGCGTAGTGTTGTATTGTAGGTAAACACCAAGCGGCATACACTGGCGGTTAAAAGTGAAGCCTATGTGGAAGTGCATAAAACTGCAGTTCCTCCTTCATCCACTAGGGGCTGCAAAACAGAGCAAATCCCCATAGACTCCCATGTTAAAAAGAACAACTTCACAGCAGAAATAAACATGTTTACAGACTGGTTGAAAAATCCATTTTAGGTTTAATAGGTCAAGTTTGCCTTCATAAAAACTGTGGGGGGAGTGAATTTTTTTCTAACTCACCTGTTTAAAGTAATTTAATCTCGAAATTCGGCCCATTTAGTGACATCTCCTTTTGATTGACAGGTACCCAATTTCCTGCTTTAAGTAAGAAGTACGCAGTAAAACACGTTTTTTTGCCGGTTAACAACGTGACTTAGCTTTAGCCTGCTGACCTCCGTTATCTGGTTAGCTCTGAGTTAGCTCTTAGCTGCAGGCAGGTCAGAGTTCAGTAGATGTCAGTCATCCACCATGACGCTCACAGCCCCCCTCTCAGCTCCACCTCTTTACCCATATTTGTATTTTCCGTGCTAGACGACACGCATGCCCAAAATCATCTCAGAAGCAGATGCAACATGAGCCTGAAAATGCCCCGTTGCTCTTTTCAAAGCCAGTGTAGGAAGTAGGGCTGAAGCCTGTGAACGAGGTTCCTCAGTGGGCTCCCAGGGGCTCAGGCACAATTTCACAGGTTCATCTTGAACCTGTTTGCTCAGGACATGAGAAAGAGAGCGCCCTGATTCTTGGGAACTGTTACAAGTGTATATAGGACATTCTTACAGAAGGCCTATGGATGGTGGTGTCATCAGAAAGGACTGCATATTCAGTAAATCACTTCCCTCGGTAGCCACTGTACTGTACAGTAGAAAGTTTTGAGGAATTCTCTTACCACCCCAATTCCAAAAAGGTTGTGACACTGTAAAATGTAAATAAAAAAACAATATAGTGAATTGCAAATCTCATCAACACATATGTTATTGTCAATAGAACAACATATCAGATGTTGAAACTGAGACATTTTAGCATTTCATGGAAGATATGAGCACATTTTGAATTTGATGGCAGCATCACATTTCCAAAAAGTTCCATTGGGGCAACAAAAGACGACAAGTGGAGCTTTCTCAATCAGCTCTGTATTGAATACAGGCAGGATTCTCCAGAGGGTCTTGGCTGCAGACTGGAGAATGAGGTGTGGCTAGACCTCAACATTTGGATTGGATTAACCCTAACCCTAACCCCACGCCCATTTGACATCCAACTCTGCCCAATATCCAGCCCCACCCCATTCTCCAGGCTGCAACCGGGGTTATTGGGAGTCTCTACTGGAAATCACTGCATGGGCTCAAGAACACTCCTAGAAATCACTGTCAGCGAACACAGTCCACCATAAAACTTATAAATGCAGGTTAAAGCTTTATTATGCAAAGAAGAAGCCATATGTGAATACGATCTGGAAATAAAACCATCTTCTAAGGACCAAAGATCATTAAAATTTGTCTGAGGTAAAGTGGAAAACTCCCCCCAGGAATGGGACAACCTTCCTCTCCTAAAACTCCTGCAGCTGGTCTCCTCACTTCCCAGATGTTTACAGACAGATGTTAGAAGAAGAATGGATAGTAAACATCACATCACCACCCTAGAGCTACTTTTTAGAGATGCGCAGTGAACGAATATTTCCCATAAAAGGATTAAATATCTGTTTTAACATCTGCTTTTGGAATAAAATATGACTCAATGAGATTTGTAAATATTTGCATTCTGTTTTTATTTACTGGTACATTATGCAAATTCTGGAATTGGTGGTGTATTAAGATACATGCATCATGAAGCAACAAACTTTATTTAACCCTTTATCAGGCAAGTGACTGTTTTTAATCACTTGGTTTTCTTTCATTTTCATCATAAAACAAATTTTTTTATAAGAACTGTAGCAACAGAATGGAGGTATTGGTACATACCAGAAGGACTATTTAGGTTAAACTCAAGGTATTTCATTAAGTGCCCTCAATAAAATCCAAATGTTGATGAAAACTAATTTAAAATTCTGATCCAACTTTAAAATTGGACAAGACATTCATACAGCATTACTTGATCCCCCTCCTGGATTTATGCCCTGAGAGTTTGCATTTAATCTGGCTTGTCATTAAATATTATATTATTAGCCCTGATTTTTGTATGTTAACTTCACTTGCAAATATTTAAAAGATTTTGTGTCATAGTGATGCAAAAAAAATAAATAAATAAAACAAACTGCATTTTTCTCTTTCACACTGGATTGCTGCAGTGCTTTTTTAGCTGGTTGTCATGAAGCTACTGTGAACAACCTCCAGCTGATCCAAAATGCTGCTGCAAGAGTTCTGATGAGGATAAACTGGAAAAATTACATTTCCTCACTCATAAGTTATCAGATAAGAGCTGTGATTTAAATAACCCTGATCTACATTTTCCAGTCTGTTATAAGATTTCTTCCAAAGTACCTGTGTAGATAAAGATGCAACCACTTGTTGCATTTCAAACTTTCTGTCTTTAAACATTTAAACATCTCTGTGTGCTTAGTATTACATGCTAATGTCGAGGCTAACAAGCCTGCAAAATCTGAATTGTTTACTTCATTTATGCATCACTTTCCTCCACAGCATGTGATTCTGTGTTTGTCTTGTTATGCTCACATTTTTACTTCCATTTTTAAACAGAAGATCTTGAAAAGACTTTAGCAACACAGTTTTTTGCACATGAGGATGTATAAAAATTGAACCAATCAGATTTCATGCACTACTTGTATTTGGAAGAAATGTCATTATTTTTATGCAATTTCTCATTAAGTTAGATAACTGCTATTATTTGATAAAGCATAATCAGATTATAGTGTTTACACGACCCTTTCCAGAATCTAATAATGATTAGATATTTGTTTTGCATGTATACATGATCAAGATCCAGGCTTCAGCTAGCCGCCTTTAGATTTTACTGAACAGCAACATAAAGACACAGATGTATACTGCAACTTTTTGCAGTTCACCTGGCTCTTACTGCCGTTGTTTTGAATAAACGCTTGCTGAGATATGTGAAAAATCTCATTACATTTTGATACATTTACACAACAGGCGAAAAGCTAACCTAGCAGTGTGAAAATACCATAGACTGTTTATAAAAAGATGGGCAGAACCTGACCTATTAAACCTAAAATGGATTTTTGTACCAGGCTGTAAACATGTTTATTTCTGCTGTAAAGTTGGTCTTTTTAACATGGGAGTCTATGGGGATTCGCTCTGTTTTGCAGCCCCTAGTGGATGAAGGGGGAACTGCAGTTTTATGCACTTCCGCCCAGGCTTCACTTTAACCGCCGGAGCCTCGTCCATCTTTCATATACGGTCTTTGGATAATACTGCATACTGTTCTTTCATCTGACTCCAACAAGTGAATTCTTTGGCAAATTCAACTTGTGCCTTTTCTACTGGAGCGATCCTATTACTGCTTTCTCTTTCGGGCCTCTTCGGACACCGTTTTGACCTTTATATTGTATTCTATGACAAACTTTCATTGGAAGAGGAAAAAGTAGCAGAAAGTGGAGCCCTCTGTGTTTTTTGGGGGAAACCGTAAAGGAAAGCGCTTCAGGTCACATGATCCCATGAGACACGGATCTGCTTCTGCAAAGTTATAATGTGTGTTTTTTGAAGAAAGCAGCCTCCTCTGAGTGCCAAAATGCACCAAGCCCTGCATAATGACCCAGAAATCATCCATTATTACTCACATTATGTTTAGGTCAAATGTTACGTGGTATCCCTTTAATATTAAGCCTAAAACTTTTCCTTTTTTTTAACAACAGGTATACCTAAGCCTTGCTCGGGTCTAAGTTTGTCATGCATCTTAGCTGCATTTTCGAGTTTTTTCATTTTAATATATCTACTTTCTCACCTTTTCAGATAAGATTGTAAACTGTTTAACTCAATTTACTAATACATTTTTGTTTAACTTTCAGTGTTTCTGTTGTTTTATGACTTTTATAATGTTTGAAAACCGTTCTCCTTTTGTTTTTCAACACTTTTGAGTTGCAGTTATTTTTGACAGGTGCAATATAAATAAAGAAATTACTTTAATCTTTTTCCACACCTGCTTAGTATTTCTTTCCTGCTGCCATTTTTACAACAAGCACCGGGTTAAGGATGGCATGAGCCTGTAGCACCAGAAAGCATTTTAAATTTTATATGAAAGGAAGAGAGTTTTTTTTTGTTTATCTGTTTTAACATCTAGATAGATAGATATTTCTTTATTTCAGACAAAAATAACACAATTTAGTCAACAGGTTAAAAAAGTAGCAATTATAGAGTTCGAAAAGGAGCAGGATGAAGCCATGCTTATGTATCCCCCCCCCTTACAATTATAATCTTTTCTTCCTCCCAGTTGTTAAAATGATCCCTGAAATAGTCTTTTTTCCTTTCTTCTTTTTTTTATGGAAAATAAAAAGAAATAAAATAATAATAAATAAAAAGAAATAACTAAATGCAAAAAATAATAAATATAGACTTGTACACATAAAACTCATGTACACATCTGCATATATACATACATAAATACACATATAAATACCCACATACACTCACAGAGACAAAACAATGACATATATACCTTTATAGGTGGTTATACACCTATCTATATATTTATACTTAAATACCTGATTATGCACATATATTTATGTACATACCCACATCCTACACCCACATATAAACTTGCAGTTGTACATACCCCCACACGTGTGTATATACTTACATACAATCAGTCTTATTAGAAGTATAGCTTTATGTACCTATTTATCATGTTGGTTTACATACGTTCATTTAAATTTATATTTTCTAATTAACATTTCTTTGACTTTGTCCTTAAAATGGATCATGTTTCAGTACACAAATGTTTTTCCTCTCCTTTCTTCCCACGTTTCTCTCCAGCTGTTCAGGCTTTCTGAAGACCTGGCTGCCTTTCATGATGCTCATGGGCATCGTCCTCACAGTGGCCATGGCCATCAACCTCCGGTGACCCATCGAGGCAGGATAAGGACACGGTGAAACCCTCCTCCTCCTCCCGTAGAGATGAAGGACGTGTGACTCCAGCATTGGAAACGGCATGGGGAGGGGAGGGGATGTGACACGGTGTTGATACCTGTTATCTGTTGACAGACTGCTCACCTCTAAGAGAGGAATGTTAAGACACGACTGTGGTTTGTCGCTGACATGACTGCAGCGTTGAAACTGCAACACCTCAGCGATGGAGCTCCGTTTAGATTCATCTTTTCTGACACCTGAAACACGCTCATGCCTAGCTTTCAGATTTCTAATCGATTGGGAGTGTAATCCCCCCCCGATTCAGTGCTTTCAGATTTTTCTACCGAGGACCACAAACATTTTGCCTTTCTGAAGAGTTCATTGCGTCTCGTGCTTGATCTGAAGTAGCTCTTCCACAGTACTGCAGTTAAGATCCAGAAACACAAGAACAGAAGATATTTTTGTGCGTTTTTACACTGTATGTCTATATATGAACCAGTCTTCATCTTCTAAAAGAAATATTTTCTCAGTGCTAAGTTCTACATGCATTACTTGGTACTAACATCAGGTGCATCGGTGCAGTGAATGTAGCACCACAGTGAATGCGGCTGTGGTAAATATCTGGTTTTCTGCAGGGGCCAAATGTAGGAGAAGGCGAAGTGGGGAAAAAAAAGTCAGTGCCTAACCGTGACCTCCGTCGCAGCTCCGTTATGTGTGTAGTGTTTGTAGTTTAATGGTTGTTAAATCCACACGATAGCTGGCACTCCAAATCCGTTGCCATGGCGGTGGTGAGCACTCTCAAATCCCATCATTGTTTGCAAACAGAGGAAAAAAAATGTTGAGCTCTTTCTTTGTCTGCGGTGCTGCCAGAAGCAGCAGGTAGCCAGGATCCTCAGGTTTTTTCAGGCTCGCCAACCCCTGACTCGTATCCCCCCGTTGCCCTTCCCGCGGCGTCGCACCGCTGCAGATGAAGCTTCAACATCCTGCAATAATCTGAAGTAGATGCGACTGGAACGAGTGTTTTCTCTTCTAAATGTGGAGCGAAGTCGAGCGACGCCAGTTTTTCTACTCTTTGCTCTTCTCATCAGGCTTCTGGTCGCAGATCTTCTGTGGCCTCTTCTCACCTTTCTCACCTCTGTTGCCTGTAAATACTCAACCACACATTGAAGTGTACATCAGGTGCTCTTTATGAAACAGTTATGCCTCATGCTAGAAACTTATCTGCTGAATTGTTTAGATTTATTGTAATTCTTTGGATCAGCCTTTGCATATCAGGTCTGCTGGGCAGCGCGGCAGACTCGTGCCTGGAGGAGTTTGCACGGTTCGCAGAGTGAGCATGCAGTTGCATGCCAGCATTGTGAATTACATGCATGTAAGAAAACCAACGCAAACGTCCGAGTTGTTTGGAAATTCACAGCTGTGGCCTCTTGAATTATAATCAGCTGCTCTTTATTGGAGCAAACAGGTTGATTTCTATATTTAGTGCTGCTTATTTGTTTTCTCATTTATGATTGCTGATTATCTTTAGTGATAATTAAAATATGAGACTGTAACAGGCCGGATCTGTGTGTGATGCAACAAGCCTGTTTCATGTATAGACCAACTGTTATTTTTAAAGCATTAAAAATTGGAAATAAAATTGAGAATTTAAGTCATTATTGTATTTGTAAGCTATAAGAATACAAAATTTGACACATACATCGATCTTTTTAAAACTTTGAGAAACACTTAGAATACCTTAAGCAGTTAAACAGCATGTTCTTTATGTTTCTGTATGTTTGGATATGCTGAAAATATTTGGTTTAATGACAAAATCATCAGTTAAATTTCTGCTTAAATGCATATAAAATGTCATTTTTTTTATAGTTTAAGTTATCAAATGCCTTCGGAGATCATCTAACGCCATCGATATTACTGCTTTTCAAATATAAGCCAGCTGTGTGCATATTGTAGATAGATAAATGTGCAGGAAAAATAGTGCACCAGTTCTCTGCTAGGATACATGCATGGAGTGGAAATGATTTAGTTTTAGATGCTGCCTGCTGCAGTGCCTTGTTGTATCCAGGAGTCACTTCCAAGACTGTGGAGACCTGCAGGTCCTGACGAATACATTAGTTGGGTTGCCATTATCAGTGCCACATTATCCATATCTATACATACATATAGATATGAAACATTGATCTGCAAACAGAACTCTTCTATTTCACTACATCTTTAGATGTCCTCTGATGCTGCTCATGTGGCGATGGAGAACTTTAGGAATCCTGCGAGGAACTCGATGTGTTCATGACTCACAGTTTCAATACAAATAAAGATGTTTATTATTGTAGAAATGTGTGGGACTATTTCTTTTTTTTCCTCTTTGAATCATGATTGCTGTGTTTCATCAAAGCTGTCAGCAGGAGGGATGATGATTCTGGTTTCTATAAATACACTCAGAACAGAGTGCATCTTGTAACCCTTAGATGTGTCAATACACATCTTTTCTTTCAAACTCCATTGTTAAGTGGCTGAAGTCTCCCGAGCCGTTATCCTACAGGTCACCACGGCTTTCAGAAGATTTAACCCTTGGAAGTCTCTTTTTACCTTCCCAGTTGGAAGGAAAAAAACTGCGAACACTGAGGAACAACACTGATTTTCTGTGTTATTAGGGTTTTTTTCTTTTTTAAAGTGTCAGGTTTAAAATGTACAAACCTTTTGCTTCCTTAGAGGACCAAAAAGTCGTCTCCCAAAAATATGCTGTAAAAACATTACAGAACATGTTTATTTACTAAAATCTTTCAATCTACTTCAGTCCTTGTAAAAACAACTTAACTTGAATCATTCATGATGTCATGATTTTTCTACACACAGAAAAATCTTCCTGATAATCCACACGTTAGCTGTGATTTATTTCTTAAAAGATCTGCTTTTAAACACGATCAGTAAATAACATTGATTTTAATGCATTGTTAGTGTTTTGTAGAATTTCTTATTTCTTATAAACTACATTTACAGGTCTTTCAAAGTAAAAAACAACCTTCTGAAAACAACGACACAACTTAATGTAACTTATTCAAAACCAAATAAATAAATAAAAATAGATATCATCTAATTTGCTTTTATATGTTTCAAATAATTTGAATAATTGCCTATTTATATGTTGTTTTTGTTATTTTTATGTCTAGCACTGTCTAGGAGGGACGTTTTGTCATCTAATAACATTTTTTTAAATTGGAGTCCCAAAAGTCCTCAAGAAGAAACATTTCCTAACAAAAAGTCATTCCATCAGGGGTAACACGTCAAGAATAATGCCACAAAATCAGTCCCTCATGACTTCCAAGGGGGTCAACACCCATCCCCCATCTTTATGACACCTGCATGGCTGAAAATACCAGAACCACCACAGGATACCTCAGTTTTCATAAGAAACAGAGAAGATCTTACACATTTTTGGCTTTCTTTTCAAAACACAAATTCCAGATTTCCTTTTCTAAAAACCGACTCAGGTGATGTTGATGAAAGAGAGCTGGCTTCTCCTCTGCTCTCCTCCTCGTCCATCCCTCCTGCCATGCAGGGAGAGATGTGGATCCGGACCGGGAATGAGAGAAGCTCCTCCCCGCAGATCATCGCACTACTCCACGGTCCTTCTTAACTTTCATTGTTCCAGGAGGAGGGGGGAAAGCGACGCCCCGCTTTGCCACAGTAAAAAGGATTAACCACTCCCTCTGATCAGCGCGACCCCCACTTCTGTTCTCATGGAAATCGGTTCCTGCCTCCTGGCGACACTTTCTGCAGATCTGCGAAGTTGAAGGCGCATTCCCAGCTGGGACACCAACATCCACAGGGATGCCTCTGTTCGCCCCTACGCCGCAACTTTTCACTTTTTTATATGGTTTCTTTCCGGTTTGTTCTCGGTTTTCTCTCTGCAACATGCTGGATTTGATGCAAGCTCTGGTTTTCTACGCGCTCCTCGGCTCCGTTTACGCATCGTGCCCGCCGCGCTGCGAGTGTTCCGAGGCGGCTCACACCGTCAAATGCGTGTCCAAAGAGCTGCGGAGTATCCCGACTGGGATCCCTGGATACACCAGGAATCTGTTTATCACCGGGAATCACATCAGTCGACTCGGTTTGGAGTCTTTTAGAGGTCTGGAAAACGTGACCAACTTATCCCTGAGCAATAACAGGTACGACTCTTCTTCTTCTTTGCATTTTTGTCACGAAAATCCAAGACAAACTGGTGAAAATGATCACAGTTTGTGTCAGTGGCAGATTTATTTATTGTTTTCTGATATATATAGTGTTTTTGTGTCCGGAAATATCCTGACTTTGGTGCAAAATTGTGAAGTGTTATTTGTCTCCCACTGTGTTTTCTCTGAACCTAGAATTTCTAAGGTGGAATCCCAAACCTTTGCCGGACTCCTTCGCCTCCGATCTCTGGATCTGAGCAACAACCAGCTGGCTGTAATTCACCCCGAGGCCTTCACCGTCTTCAACCAGTCTCTGCGGGAGCTCAACCTGAGCCGAGCCCTTTACAACCACTCATCTCTGATGGACTTGGCCACATCTCTGCGCTGGAGCTCCTTGCAGACGTTGCGGGTTCTGGACCTGTCCCACAACGGCCTCATCTACTTGCCATCCCGCATTTTCTCGCACCTGGGCAGCCTGCGGCGGCTCCAGCTATCCAACAATTCCCTGGTGGCGATCCACAACGCCACCCTTTCTGGTTTAGAGAACCTGGAAGAGCTCGATCTCACGCTCAACTCCCTCAAGACGGTGACCGAGGAGGGCATGGAGGAGCTGGACTCCCTTCCTAGAGCCGATCTCCTGCTGGGGGAGAACCCCTTCATGTGCACATGTGGAATTGAACCTTTCGCCCTGTGGCTCAACAGATCTCAGGATCGTGTTAGAGATGCAAAGAGCCTCACCTGCGCCTTCCCACCTAGCATGAGGAACACGTCCATGCTTGGTGTGGGGACGCTGACTCTGGGATGCCACCAGAGGGACGCAGGAGCCGACCTGGCTCTGCAGACCTCTTACGTCTTCCTGGGCATTGTCCTGGGCTTCGTAGGCCTCGTCTTCCTCTTTGTGCTTTACCTCAACCGAAAGGGGATCAAGAAGCGGATCTATGACATGCGGGACGCCTGCAGGGAGGTGTGGGAGGGCTACCACTATCGCTTCGAGATAGACTCGGACCCCAGGTTATCACAGGTCTCCACAAGTGCTGACATGTGAAAGGACCGTCCTCCCCTAGATTATTTTTTTATGAGACTGATTTTCTTTTTGTCTAATGCATTTATCCTTCGCAGAATGTTTAAAAAAAGTACAGACTTCTGTGTAAATGTATGCGTAAAATCGTGTTAACCATGCCTGTTAATCTGCATGCTCTCCCAAACGACCCGGCTCTTCACGTACACGCCAAAGTTAAAGCAAAGTGCCTGAAATCAGCTTGGCAATCTGAGTCAAACCCTCTCAGTATTCTGTGACGTCTAGTCAACACAGCACTGCAATAAAATTCTGACACTGAAAATAAACCTCTGGGAATTTCAAGCATCATCACTCATTCATCTTTGATCCATCTCAAGCCCTTTGGTCCCTCCGGCCTTTTGCCCCAGGGTGCCGGAGAGGAATTAAGCCACCAAAAGCTTTTTTTTTTTTCCAAAGCTCCCCCCCCTTTAAAATCACCACTCTGCTCCTCCTTGGCTGTTAGATGGGAAGAGAGGAAGACAATTCAGCACAGACCAGCGGAAATCTCCCTGCCCCTTCATGTTTTTTCTTCTTTTTTTTCTCTTTGTTTCAACTCCTCGAGTTTTATTGTCAAAATGATGAGAAGCAGTCCCAAGCTGAGGGGCGCTGAAAGCAATCTCCCCTCCCTTCTTTTAAGACAACAGCCAAGAGGCTCTTTGAAGGAAAAGTCTGGCGCTCCATGTTTTTCTGTTTAGGGGGCTTTTCTTTTCCAGTGATAAGATACAGATGATTCGGAAACACCAGCTATGCTGTTTCATTCAGAGCTTTTATGAAAAGAAACAGGAATATGCTTTTCATATGAATGTTTTGCTTTTCTCAAAACCCAGTTAGAAAACCTGTCCTTTTTGGTTTTCCAAGCAAATCCTAAAACAATACTGGAACCCAGAGCCTTACATGATCCGCATGTTTAACCTTAAAGTAAGTAAAATCCACTGTTTCAATAAATGACAAAAGCAATTCTCTGTGACCTTTTGATGCAACAGCAAACTGCCATTCCTCAATGTCTTTATTACTTAAAGGTAGAGTATGTAAGATTTTCAATATTTTCAAAATAAATTAACTAAAAAAATAACTACAATCATAATTAGTTTTTTTTAAACATGTCGATTCCAGTCTGTCCATATTTGATGCGTTATCAAATTACAAGTTTAATTAATGACAAAGACCCTTCTTAAATGTTTTCTGACCAGTAAAAAGAAAAGTTCTTTTTTTCCACCAGTAGGGGGAGTACAAGCCCATTTATTGCAGAGCGGCTCTGACCTACAGCTCACAAGCGATTCCTGCCCTCATTGGAGGTGGCAAGGAGGAGGGGTGAGTTTTGCTCATTACTGCCAACCTTTGGTCGTTTTTGGAGGTAGCAGTTTTGTGGTTTTGCTCACGACCTGGTGTTTGCCACCTGGTGGTGGAAAGAATGGCCTTGAAATCTTACATATTCTGCCTTTAAATTGTAAGCTATCGAGTTATTTGGAACTGAGGGTGATGGGGTTTGATGTATTTTAGCAAAACAGCATTTTTTTTTCCTGTCAAAATGTTCTGAAACTCCTCTGGGAGTGATCCAGAAGTGTTTTTACCCACAACACTGAGCCCTGTTACTGCATGTGGAATGTGAAAATGAAGCATTACCAAGTCTTCACGTCTGTAAACTCATTTAGCTCGAATGTGCTGTAAAATCCAGAAGTGAATGTGTTGGTAATGTTTGGACAGGTCGAGGTATGGTTTCCACCCTGTGCCGCAGCGCCGCATTAAGCCTAGCATTTACTCACCAAGGAGAAAACAATTGAGGCCGTTTGCCGACAAAGGGGCGGCTCAGATGGCAAGACGCTTCAAATAAGCTTTGTTTTCCAGCAAAGAGAGAAAACATGCCCAGTGAGACTCATTCTCTCCTTTTTTTTTGGCTTTCACAGACGCCATTATGCTCTGGTGTAATAGGATTCAATTCTGATGACAAAGTTGAGCACTCTGATCCAGCTATTGTTCAAGTGTCATCATTCTTAGTAATTGTCTGTGGGAGGAAAAGTCCCGAGAGCATCTTTCATTCAGCCGTTACACAACATGTCATGCCCGGGGCATTAAGCAGGCCGCGGGTTACTGGTGTCACTTTGCAGAACAGAAAGAAGGAAAACTAATCACTGCATGTCATTACTTCCGTTTTTACTCATTAAAGTGTGCATTAGAAGCCTTTTCTGTCCTTTTATGGGTCTACTTGTTGGAAAAGTGGATGTTTTTTTGGCCATGTGCTCTGCAAAGACCTTCTCAGCAGGGATGCAATGAAAGGACAGGAACTCTAAAACACATCCAGACACTTTCTATTACTCCCGGTACAAAAAGAGAGGCTTGTTAAATACAGAATGATTGCTCCAATTACTCCTTCAGACTGCATGTTGCACGTCTGATGAAAAGATCACATCTTTATTCCCGCTTTGCTTTGAGTTCCTAAAAGCCTTTGGGTTTATGGGATAGAAACCTTCATCGCTGAGGTTTCTTTGGAGGAAAACTTTAAAAAACTTTTACAGCTCAATGTTCCTTTATTCTTTGGAGCATGTGGTTTGCACAAAAAGTGCGCTGAACATACATCTTTCCATTTTCCCGCTGGAGCACAGCAGGCTTTTTTCATTTTATATGCCTCCTGTCTCTGGGAACATCTTGGCAGCATTACATGGGTTTAATGGCTGTGATAGGAAATATGCCTTAAAAGTAAACATGTGTGAGGAATTGAACATGTTAGAAATACACCACAACAGTCAGCAGCATGGCGGCAGAGACGAAACGGCATCTTAGCCCCATGATGTGGGCAAAGTATGACAAATACAGCTGCCTCTATAAGATTAATACACACCATCATTTACATCTGCCAGGATAAAACACCACACACATCATGTTAAGTGTTTAAAATGCAACCAAGCTCATATCAAACTCCTCTATCTTGTCTATTTTTTTTTATTTTTTATTCACAACGAAAGCTGATTCCTTGTGTGAGTTCAGTGAATTCAGCAGAGCAACCACTCCATGCCCTATTCATCATCTCTTAACAAGTCTGGCTGGTAAAGACAGAGACCAAACTACAGGAGTGGTTCCACTGGGTTATTACCTATTGTCCTGCTGCACACTTGATTAATGAGACTAATTGTGTTTGCCAGTGGATGCAGGTGAGGAGGAGATGGTACAGCTGGTCCTACTGCCAATTAAAGCCAACAGAGAACTCATTTTTCACTTTCATAAAGGGGGGAAGTCACCACATACACACACACACACACATATATGTACATATATATATATGTACATATATATATATATATATGTACATATATATATGTACATATATATATATATATATATATGTACATATATATATATATATATATATATATATATATATATATATGTACATATATATATATATATATATGTACATATATATATATATATATATGTACATATATATATATATATATATATATATGTACATATATATATATATATATATATATATACATATATATATATATATATATATATATGTACATATATATATATATATATATATATATATATATACATATATATATATATATATATATATATATATATATATATATATATATAATATATATATATATATATATATATATATATATGTACATATATATATATATATATATTATATATATGTACATATATATATATATATATATATATATATATATATATATATGTACATATATATATATATATATATATATATATATATATATATATATATATATGTACATATATATATATATATATATATATATATATATATATATATATATGTACATATATATATATATATATATATATATATATATGTACATATATATATATATATATATATATATGTACATATATATATATATATATATATATATATATATATATATATATGTACATATATATATATATATATATATATATATATATATATGTACATATATATATATATATATATATATATATATATATATATATATATATGTACATATATATATATATATATATATATATATGTACATATATATATATATTATATATATATTATATATATGTACATATATATATATATATATATATATATATATATATATATATATATATATATGTACATATATATATATATATATATATATATATATATATATATATGTACATATATATATATATATATATATATATATATATATATATATATATATGTACATATATATATATATATATATATATATATATATGTACATATATATATATATATATATATATATATATATATATATATATATGTACATATATATATATATATATATATATATATATATGTACATATATATATATATATATATATATATATATATATATATATATGTACATATATATATATATATATATATATATATATATATATATATATGTACATATATATATATATATATATATATATATATATATATATATATATATATATGTACATATATATATATATATATATATATATATATATATATGTACATATATATATATATATATATATATACGTACATATACATATATATATGTATATATACAGAATATGGTCTGGCTATATACAATGCCAAAAATAAAGAAAAACGGAACACTTAAACAACACAATGTAACTCCAAGTCAACCACACTTCTGTGAAATCAAACTGTCCACTTAGGAAGCAACACTGATTGACAACCAATTTCACCTGCTGTTGTGCAAATGGAATAGACAACAGGTGGAAATTATAGGCAATTGGCAAGACACACCCAATAAAGGAGTGGTTCTGCAGGTGGTGACCACAGACCACTTCTCAGTTCCGATGTTTTCTGATGTTTTGGTCGCTTTTGAATGCCGGCGGTGCTTTCACTCTAGTGGTAGCATGAGACGGAGTCTACAACCCACACAAGTGGCTCAGGTAGTGCAGCTCATCCAGGATGGCACATCAATGCCAGCTGTGGTAAGAAGGTTTGCTGTGTCTGTCAGCGTAGTGTCCAGAACATGGAGCCTGCAGAATGAGCTCCAGCAGGCCACAATGTGCATGTGTCTGCTCAAACAGTCAGAAACAGACTCCATGAGGGTGGTATGAGGGCCCGACGTCCTCAGGTGGGGGTTGTGCTTCCAGCCCAACACCATGCAGGACGTTTGGCATTTGCCAGAGAACACCAAGATTGGTAAATTCTCCACTGGCGCCCTGAGCTCTTCACAGATGAAGGCAGGTTCACACTGAGTACATGTGACAGACGTGACAGAGTCTGGAGACGCCGTGGAGAACGTTCTGCTGCCTGCAACATCCTCCAGCAGGACCGGTTTGGCAGTGGGTCAGTAATGGTGTGGGGGGGCATTTCTTTGGAGGGCCGCACAGCCCCCCATGTGCTCGCCAGAGGTAGCCTGACTGCCATTAGGTACAGAGATAAGATCCTCAGACCCCTTGTGGGACCATATGCTGGTGCGGTTGGCCCTGGGTTCCTCCTAATGCAAGACAATGCTAGACCTCATGTGGCTGGAGTGGGTCAGCAGTTCCTGCAACATGAAGGCATTGATGTTATGGACCGGTCCGCCCGTTCCCCAGACCTGAATCCAGCTGAGCACATCTGGGACATCATGTCTCGCTCCATCCACCAACGCCAAGTTGAACCACAGACTGTCCAGGAGTTGGTGGATGCTTTAGTCCAGGTCTGGGAGGAGATCCGTCAGGAGAACATCCGCCGCCTCATCAGGAGCATGCCCAGGCGTTGTAGGGAGGTCATACAGGCACGTGGAGGCCACACACACTACTGAGCCTCATTCTGACTTGTTTAAAGGACATTACATCAAAGTTGGATCAGTCTGTAGTTTGTTTTTCCACTTTCATTTTGAGTATAACTCCAAATCCAGACCTCCATGATTGATACATTTGACTTTCATTGATAATTTTGTGTGATTTTGTTCTCAGCACATTCAACTATGGAAAGAACAAAGTATTTAATAAAAATGTTTCATTCATTCAGATCTACAACATGTTACTTTTGTTTTCCTTTTATTTTTTGAGATGTATGTATGTGTATATATATATATATATATATATATATATATATATATATATATATTAGTGTGTAAATACAAACTATTCGCGCTGGTCACATTATTAGGTATACCTGCTTATTAAACGTTAACAAATATTTTATCAACAAATGAAATGGCAGCAATTCATTGCCTTTAGACATTGTCAAGATAACTTGATGAAGCTCAAGTTGAGCAACAGAACGAGGGAAAAAAGGGGACTTGACTTTGTTAAAATGTAGTTCCAATGTGCAATAATAGTGTGAACCAACATTTCTTGTTGATGTCGGATATAGCAGTAACTCAAAAAACCACTGCGCCAAACCAAGGGATGAAGAATAACGCCTTTAAAGCACAACACGTCCAACCTTGAAGCAGATGGGCAACAGCAGTGGAAGACCACACCGGGTGCCACTCCTGATGGCTAAAAACAGAAACTTGAGGCTACAATTCACACAGACTCACCAAAACAGGACAACAGAATATAGAAAAATATTACCAGGTCTCTGCGATGGACTGGTGAGCTGTCCAGGGTGTACCCTGCCTGTCGCCCAGAGCCAGCTGGGATAGGCTCCAGCTTCCCCGCGACCCTGAATTGGAATAAGCGGTTCAGAAAATGAATGAATTACCAGGTCTGATGAGTCTCCATTTCAGATGCAACTTTGAGATGTTTTTGAGATGTCAGAATTTGATGGAAACAACATGAAAACATGAATCTATACTGCTTTCTATCAACAGTCCAAGCTGCAGGAAGGAAGCAGGTTACAAACCAAAGTGCATTGGGGGTTCAGTGCATAGAAATATGACCAAACACAGATGCATGTTGGGCAATAGGTGGCTCTGGATGGGAGAAATGGCTCACGGTCAGACGTGGAAGAATTTCCTAAAAGTTCTGATAGAAATCCAACCAGCCAGACCACAAGGGTCTGATGCAGCTTATTTTCCTGTGTCTGGTGGTGAGAGAAACACTTTTTTTTAAAACGCTTGATTTGTTTTAGAAATGCAGCGTGGTCCAGAATAATGTTGCATCCCCCATCCGAACTGAGTCCCAAACTGGCCCGAGTCTAGCAGACTGTCTGCTAGTCTAGCCATCCATTACTTATGTAGCAATGGGGATATTACCTGATGCACTGAGAAGTACTTCGCTCCATTTCTGTAATATATTAATGTATAAATATATGCCAATATGGCCTTCTCTAACTTATTTCTCCTTTTTTCCGCAGGTCTTCCTGAATAAGTACAGTTGTACATGTTGATCTGTCTTTCCTGTCGTCTCCACCCCAACCAGTCGAGGCAGATGGCTGCCCTCCCTGAGCCGGGGAGTTTAAAGGGGAGTTTTTTCCTTCCCACTGTCGCTCAGGATGGGGGATTGGATCGAAGTCATGACTCGATGCAATCAGTTGGTTTCTATTATAGGATATGTATGAATTGGCTTGAAATGATGTGTATGTAAAGTGTCCTGTGACAACATTGTTGTGAAGTGGCGCTGTACAAATAAAGCTGAATTGAATTGAATTTGGGGGCTGTCCTTGGATTCTCCTGATTCTAACCATTGTTAGAGGTGTTGCTTATTGACATCAGCTGATAGCTAAGATATTTACCTGTCCAAACCTCCATTTAAACATCTGTAAAACTGCTCAGACTCACAGATAAAACATTAATCTACTAATCTTGCACTGACTGGGCTGCTTTTCTCTGGTTTTCACTTAAAGTAATGTGATTTTCTATTAGGCAGCGATAACCATTTAAATTTTCCACTGTGTTCGTGTGAATTTACTCTGACTCAGTATCACATGTCTTGATTCTGACACTTGTGTAGTAATCTTACGTGCCTCAGCTTTCTTTTGAGACATCCCTAGTAGTTGTAAAGATATAGTTAATTCATTTGGGGTATGTCATTCCAGACAGGAGGCAGAAGATAGGCCTAGTTAAGAAGAGGTTAACGACACAAGCAACCTGGATAATGTAAACTACATTCTGGAAATATCTTTCACCCTCATTTTGGAACTGGTTTAACTTTTCAGATAATATGAAAGTTGGAGAATTAAGCATCTCTTAAGTTTGTATAGGCAATGAGATACAGTTTAGTTTAATTTCCTAATTACAGTTTTAATTGTTATAAAGATCACAACACAGATGGACTTAATTCAGTCTAAGTGCATGATCCAGGCTGTCTCACTAAGTACAACCAGAACTCAATGTGAACAACATGTAGGCCTTTGTGTCAGCATGTCATAAAGGGATTGTTTCGTTTGTTGAAGTTTAAACATAGTCCTCTTGGTGGATTACCACAATGAGTTTCCAGACCTGGAAAATTAGAAACAAATGTTCTCGACAAAGAATGATCTGGATAGAAAAAAAGACTCATGTAAAACAAACCACCACAACAATGCAGCCTGGCTCGGAAGTCTCCATGGCTACGTCTCCACGGCTGTATGAACTAACATCAAGTGTAAGAGCAGCAGCAGGGTACAGCCAGGCCTTACACCCACCACCCCTTCCTCTGGGTCCGTAGCAGAGGGCGTCCTTCAGCCTTGTTTGGGTTCAGGCATCCTCCAGCTGGCGACAGATCAGTTTTCCATCCTTTTGGCTAATCAGAAGTTTGTTTTGCTGGTTTGGTCATGTCAGGAAGGTAAAGTTAGGGACTTTTAGGGAGCATTTTTCCTCTGAGCCTCATCCTGCTTCTGGATGAGCCTCTAAGCTGAGCCTTAGTTCATATCCTGCAGTAAAAGAGTAGGACACAGTGTTCTTCTTTGCTTTACACCACCCAACATATTCTCAAGGAAAACCAGAACAGTATGAAGATGAATTGTCTCTATAGCTGCGGTTACATGATCTTTTTTAAGTCGGAATTAATAATTGGGGATTAACATATTCTCCTACAAATTTGCATGAGAATAATAATTCCGAATCAAGGTTTTACTTGAAACACGTCGTTTCTTTATTCCTCTTTAGAGCGGCAGGTTGGGAAGGGTTCTGATTGGACAGACGTATAACGTATACCAGAAATAAACAAAGTTGGCTCCCTGCTTCTTGTCTTTTCAGTCATAACTTGTAAAAACTACATAATAAGTACCAGTTTTGCTGCTATTTTGATTATAAATGTGAAGTAGCAGCTCAACACGAGCATACTACTTCACTTTTTACAGCAACTGAGAAGGAGAAGAAAGACAGACCACCGAACACGGGAGGCAAAACAACGCGGAATTAAGTGTTTACATGGTTGTTTTTCATCAGTTTAAAGCGGAATTAACTTTTATTCGGAATTAAAGAGGAATTAAAACTCCCATGTAAATGTGAAGAGTTTTGCCTCTGGTCCTCTGCAGGGAAAAGCAAATCAGGCCTTCCACTGGTTGAGTTTCTAATGGCCTTTACCCGTTCTATGGAAAGGACCAGATCAAGCATCAATGAGCAGAGTTGGACAAGGAGAAGGGCAAATACTGCTGAAACTGTAGTTATTAGAAGACACTTGAGATTAAAAACCTCTTTTCCATAATGTTCATGTAGTTACTGATCAGATTTCCTTATAGTTTGTATGTCTGACCGTGTGATGAACTGGCAACCTGTCCAGGGTGTTCCTGCCTCTCGGGGAATGATTGCTGGGATAGTCTCCAGCTTCCCTGCGACCCTTAAGTGGACTAAAATGTTTTTTTTAAAAAAGATGAATGAATTAAATAAATTTCATATAGTTTTGTTAACAACCAAACAACAAAGAGACGGTATCTGCATACCTTTATTTCAACCTGGACAATAATGGAAAACCTTCTCTGACGCCTGGCATCAAAAAGACGTTTTGATCCCGACTGCTGCTCACTGGATTTCTTTTCCACTACAGACCATTCGGACAAAACCATGAGATAGAAAGGATTTTCAATTAAATGTGGATTTTTAAAAATTTCTTTTTTTTTTTTTAACATAAACCTTATTGTTACATTTTTTTCTTTTCTAAATACATATGTTTTTGTTGTCTTTATAAAGTAAGGAATCGACAGAAGACACGAGACCAACATGTCAGCTGGCTCTGTTCAGCTTCAATGCATTCACAGTCAGAAGATTGGCATCCTCCAAGTTTATGGGTGGCTGGAATGACCACAGGTACGGGAAGATCTGCTGACTTGTCATTCCTGTCCAAAGTAACAGATTTGTCTGGGATTAAGATTTAAAACATTCTGGATACTTTATTAACAAGTTTCAACTAAGCTAATAATATTTATCTGGCTGTGTTAGACATTTTAATACTCAAATCACACATAGAAATATTATTATTATTATTATTATTATTATTATTATTATTATTATACTAATAGTAATTAGAATCATGATAATAATAATGATCATAATAATCATCATACTACTGCGACTAATAATAATAATAATCATGATAATAATAATAATAATAATGATCATAATAATCATCATACTACTGCGACTAATAATAATAATAATCATGATAATAATAATAATAATAATCATCATAATCATAATAATAATCGTGATAATACTACTACTACTACTACTACTACTACTACTACTACTAATAATAATAATAATAATAATAATAATAATAATAATAATAATGATGCACTTTTAAAGTTTTACATGGCAGTGTTTTATCTGAACATCAAAGTTACATTTATGAATATTTGCACAGAAACGATGAATTGTGTGAAACATGAAAGTTGTAGAAATAATAAACCAATTATTTTTCATTGTGATCTGTATTTTTCGGGTTGTTAAAAGGAGACTAAATAGTTACAACTAGGGAAGAGTTATGTTATACTTAGTCATGTTATGTATGAAACAGATAAATTCCAAATTGTATCAAAGTTTTCAGCTAGGTGGGAAGTTTAACCCTGCAGTGGTACAGAGAGGAAAGGAAGTCGCTTCAGTAACAGTAAAAATGGTGTATTTCACATTGAACAAGCATTAGAAATAACAACAACAAAACAGAACAGGAACTCACTTCTGACACTTCATTAAAATCTGTCAGTCATGAATCCCCGGGGTTCCTCGACAACACTTTCTGCTGCAAAAGGAAAAACGTTTTAGAGGTAACCCTTGAAGAAACCTGAAATAAACAAATGGCTTACAAAGAACTTCATAGGAAATTCATTAATCTGACTGAGTTGTGTAGGAACATGTCTAAGACATGCAGGGCGGTGTGTCCTGAGGACATGGATTGACAAACTCTGCTGGAAAGCAGCAGCTTTAGAGCCACAAACCCCAACATAACATGCTTTGTTATGTCTTCATCAAAACTAATCAAATCTTCATATTATTTTCTAAAATGTTCTGCTGTTTTGAGTTTTGGTGTTAAATAGTTTTGGTCCGTAGTTTCCGCCTCTGAATCCTGTTAGTTAAACAGGAGTGAGGAGAGAACAGCTTCTCTGCTGCTGCTGCTGCTGCTGCTGCTGATGATGAATCTTTGAGTTGCTCCAGGAATGTGTTGGGTGTGAACTCTCTGTAGGTAGTTTGACCTCTCGCCCTCCTGAAGGGAGGAAACTTAAGCTCATTATTATTACCTTCATTATTTCCAATTCTGGACCAGATGCTGGAGCGAGAGGGGGCATGGCAAACCCAACAGGGATCTGAGCTACCTGATTGGTCAGAAAGAGAGGAACAGTTCGGAGGCCAAAGGTAGACTCTTCTGGAGAGGAGACGCCATCTGCTGACCGTCTGTTGTTCTGACTTCATGTCATCTTGGCATATTAAGGAGTTTGAAGAGGCTGACTGTATATTATAGTACAGCCATGTAATAAACAAAGTTTCCATTAGCATGTATGATGTATGTCTTAAGATGGAATTCATGTTTTACTGAGAAAAGAACCCAGTCAGTCTGATAACAGTAGAAGTTTTAGTTTACCAGAAAACGAGTTTCTTCGTTCTTTGATTAAAGCTAAAAAATGTACTGATTCTTAGGTGTGAAGATTTCTGTTGTTGTAAGTGGTGCCATCAGTGCACAAATATATATATATATATATATATATATATATATATATATATATATATATATATATATATATATATATATATATATATATTTAATATACATATATATTTAATATATGTATTTAATATATGTATATATATATATATATATATATATATATATATATATATATATATATATATATATATATATATATATGTGGATATATATATATATATATATCCACATATATATATATGAATGTATGTTGTCATTGCCTAAAAAGGGTACATAACAAAATATTGAGATGAACTTTTGTTATTGAACAAAATACTTTTATTCACCATAATTTGCAAATAAGGTCTTTAAAATTCAGACAATGTGATTTTCTGGATGTGTTTCCTCTCACAGTTGAGGAAAACCTTTGAAGTGAGAAAACATGAACGACTGGCGACTGACTAAATACTTTTTTGCTGATAAATACAAAAAAAAAAAAAAAAAAAAAAAAAAATATATATATATATATATATATATGTATATGTACATGCACTTACATATACATAAAATTGTTTTCTTCAAGTAAACATAAATGTGAAATAAAGGAAACGTACATTCTAAAGAGGATTTTGTGTTTTGCATCTGTTTCACAGGTTAACTGTCTCATTTGTGTTACATGTTATCACATGAAGGCAAAAAAAAGAAAGAAAAAGGAAAGAAAAAAGAAGAGTTTTCTGACTGTTTCTGTTACCAAGGAGGGGTTTGACCCCTCTCGCAAATGTTTGCCCATCCTGCATACCTCTGCAGATGAATTAGATGAGTCTGCTGTGTGTATCCTCTCTTTCATCACACCATGTCTGTAGACCTGCAGACACAGACAAGACCATCTTACACCTGACTTAGTGTAACCTTTACACTAGAAATGCTAGCAAGGCAGGGGACTTTGGGACATGTTTTTCCTCTACATTAGAGCAGCATCACCTTCACATGCAAGTCAGATTTTGAATTAAAATTAAAGATGCAGTCTACATGGAGAGCTGCTGCTTTCTTTGATGCAAAAAAGTCTGATTTAGTTTTATTTTCTTGGCTTCTACGATGGCTGAAAAGACCGCCAGTGGATTTTTGTCGATAGCCACAAATGGAAATAAGTCAGAATAGTGGAAAGCACTCCTGAAAAATAAAATTCCTCTGTGTTATTTCCTCTGACAGGAAATTGTTTTGGACCTAAACCACTGCACTCATACGGTCATCGCATGCGAAGTGTCACTCTTTCATACAGCAGGGTGGAAGTCTTAAATCACCGCTCCGCTGACAGGATGCCCACTTAAATGTCTCCAGAAAAGGATGAAAAAACTGACAAAATAAACAGAAATCAACCTTAGTTTAGGAAGTGGATGACAAAGTTGGCACAGCTTGACAAAGTGACACCTTCACTTGTCTTCCACTTTGCTTTGTGCCTCTTCTGACAGCAGGTGACTGTCATTATTGAATGCTACTGACCAAGCACAGTCAGAGATGAGGGTTCACACCTGTCCGACTGCCAGTGACGGTGTCCTCAGTGGGCGATCGTCCCCTACACTGATGGTGTAAAAGGTCATTTTCACATAGAGAGTCCAATGTTGTGATATTAGTTAAAAAAGCAGAGGAAGCTGACATTAGGCTCAAACAAATATATGAAATATTATATTTTGCACCACAAATAGTTTTAATAAAGTGATCAAACCTATAAGGGATCATGCCTGGAGATATTTCTGCTTTATTAGAGCAGCACCTGCAGACAGTCAGTTCATTAAGCAGTGATTGGTTGCAGGTTGCAATAAATACCAAATTGCTGCAGTGCACATGCAGAGCAAGTGGTTTCATAGTGGTTTGGCTGTGGCTCTGTTGACCAGCCTGCAGGACTCAGAAATGGTTTGTGGACTTGGTTTGGGGTATGTATCTGCAGCAGCTTATGAAAGTTACTTTGGTTTTTAAATGATCTTTTTATTATATTAACTGAGCTTTCTTGTTTCCTGAACAGGTTTTTACTAGTCTTAGTGCAAGCAGAGCATGTATGTTGTTCATGGGCTACAAGAGGTAAGCAGGACACCTGCTTTAGTTACTGCTATGAATGAACTGTAAGGAAAGCTAACCTCCCTCCTCCTGTCTTCCAGCATGGAGCTCTCAAAACAATGGCTATGCTGGCTTCTCTCTGCAAGATGGTAGACCAAGAAAGCTTGATGGCAGCTATCCCCAGAACCAAGTCAGACAAGCCTTTGTTTCTCCACGCTCCATGCAGAGAAGCAGCCTCGGCAAAGACACTGCAGTCCTCAGAGGTTCTGGTGGAAGACTTCCCACTGGTAGCTATGCACCAGCTCTCTATGGGCAAGCTCAAAGTTCAGGGAGGTTACAGAGCAGCTTGGTGTCAAAACCAAGCTGGCAACCTACATCTTCAACCAGGGTTAATGCTCAGGCTGTGCCAAAGCCATCATTCAGCCTTTCTACTGCTATAGCAAGTGGGTCTTCTGTGGATCAGCAGAGTAAGGCCATCCCTGGTCTTGGCAAGAAGGCTGCTTGGTCAGCTCAGTGGGGTACACAGCATGCTGGAAGGTATCCTTCCAGCAGCTCTGCATCCTTTCCTAGTTCTTCCAGGGGAACCTCCTACTCCAGTCCAGGCTCTCATCAATCTGCAGTGCTGAAACCTTTCAGTGTTGCGCAAATGGGCTCAACTGCCACATTGTTTAGTCCTGTTGGTCCTGCCCCACATGGAACCCCTGCACGGATGCAGACCTATGCCCGTGCCGCTGCAAAGAAGGTGCCTTCAAATCGGAAAGCTGAGGCTCAGACCCAGAGTCCCAATGGCAGGATCTCAGTCCAGGGAACCCATCACTTCCCTTTAGCCATCAGCAGCACAGTGGGAGCTTCAGCTCCAGGCTTTGCCCCTGTCTCTGTCTACAAAATCCCTCAGAGCTTTGGTGGCTCCCCCATCAGAAGGCTGAGGGACCCTTCAGAGCAGGATGAGCAGACCCCCACAGCTCCTCCACAGAAGGCTTATTATAAACCACAGCTCCCCAGTGTTCATCCAGAGTCTAAATGGAGCAGGGTCAGCCTGCGCCGCAGACTCTAGCAGGTCAGTAGGGTCTGTGGGTTTATTTGGTGGAGTAAAACTGGCTTTCTAATTGTCTGTTCTCTTTGCAGGTCTTCTGTGTATTTTAGAAATGAATATTAATAAAATGGTATTTTACACTAAACTTTGGTCCAAATGTTGTATTGATGTCGTCAATCCTGATGCTGTAGGGTGGAGACCAGTGTCAATCTAGGTCCTTGGGCCGTACTACCCTGCGTGGCCTTTTGGCAACCTGGGGGAGGTTTCTCTCCTCTCAAGCTGCTTTCTTGTCCAATGCGTTCATGCTAAACTGCCTTATGGATCTTATCAAGATCACACTGTAATGGAACCTACATGAAAACAGTGGCTTTATTCCATTTTGGTCATTTAGCCAACTCAAACCTGTGAGCTGAGCTGTTACAAACCAGCTAAGGCTGAATCCTCTGGCAAAAGGAAGTAAGCTACCTTAACATGCTCAAGGTTGACTCCTCTAATGGTCTGAAAGGCTGGATATTACACACTTGTCCATGAAACAAGACATTTGAAGGGTACTGTTAGTACAAATTACTGAAATCTAGTAAAGATGGGCAAAATGGTGACTTAAAATACCAAGCATAGCTGTGAATGGATGGTGGCCAAAACTCTTCCAGGTGCCTCAGGTGCAATGGTGATTGCAGTACATATGGATTTTAAGGTGTTAAACCAAAGGTTGCTAATGTACCCATCAAAGCTGATGCTGCAGGTTTAAAGCTTAGAGTTCTCCTTCCACACAGATGTTTGTCCACTCGGACATCACAGTAAAATGTTGGAACAAACATGGATCCACAGCAAATGGATCTAAATGGCTAATTCTACAAGAGTAAAACAACTTATTTTACTAAAGTAGATGAGTAGCATGGATGGGGAAAGTACTAAAAATGCTATTAAAAGTATCTAACTTGAGTAGAATTTAAGCAAAGTTTTAAATAAAAGCACTAAATTTCAAATTGGAGTGAAAGTTAAACATCAGTTTCAATTAAATGAGTCATAAATCCAGTTCATTACTGTTAAACTTTAAACCAGTATCAGTGAGAATTCCACCTACACAAACCCACGCATTTTCCTTTCAGTGGGCTGCAATCACGACTAAAGTAGATTAGCAGCGGAGATGGACCATCCGTGACATTCAGCATTTCTGTTCATGCTGATACTTTTTCCCTGCATTAAATAATTTTCTCAGGAACAGGGGAGGTTTCCAATGTAGAGGAATAAAATAGTCATGATATACTGAGTAAACGTAAAACTATTCATTTCAAAAACTGACAAATTACTCAAAAACTACTCAATTGGAGTAACGTGAGCAAACACAACTTGTGCATTTCCATCTCTGGTACTTAGTTATTGTAAACACTGGTTATTTGATATGTTATTGAACTTTTTTTTTGCACATGCAAGCAACAAGTAGATCTGTTCTTCTAGACAAACCTGAATTTAAAGATGAAACATCAGATCCCTCCTTCCTCATCTATCTATAACTCCTTGTCCAACCAGCCTTACCAGATCCTCGCTTCCATCTCCCACTTACATTTTTTAAATATGTATGTGCCCATTCTTGTGGTGTTCACACCAAGCAAAAAATCAAAAGAAAATTGATTTATTTTACTGTTTTTATTTCCTTGGGACAACAACAACAAGGACCATTGTTTTTTTTTTTTTAATGGCTTAAATAAATGTCGGTATTATATACACAATCATGAAATGATCAAAACTATAACCTCAAATGAGAAAACAAACACTTTTGTATATTTACCCACACCAAAAGGTAGAGATGGCTCTAGATTTATCTCTTCAAAGGCTTTGATAAATAGTTATTGTTACTACTGGATAAATTGGTAGATCAGGGTATTAATGGGAAAAGATTACAATTGAAAAATAAAAAATCAATTAAACAAAATACAAAAAAACCCACAGTCCCACCTGCAAAACAATGCAAAATCTACTCCAAATGTAGGAGTTAAATCATTTTTTATCCGCGGCTGCTGTGCATTGAAGACAAAAGCATCTTCGACCATTGACTAGAAGGTTCGGTGTGCCCCCTTGTGGTTAGATTGAGACTCTACATGCTTATTTTTCAATAATCAAAAAAGTGAAATCCTCCTAGGAGATGGAGTCAGTTCCTTTGTTTAGTTTGTGTATTCTTTAACTAAATATTCCTTTATTCAAACAATTCTTTAGTTGTAGTTTGATTATCTATTTTTTTAAAAAATGATTGGAGATGTGGTTGAATGATATTACTGTAATCTACTTTTTTTTTTTTTATTCATTATAATCTCACTTTCAAAACAGAAAAATCTGCACACAATCACTCATTATTAAGGGCTGGCTGACAGATTTAAATAAATACCAAACCACTGGTTCAGTGGTCTTGGAGTAGTTAGGTTTCTGTGGCTTTCAGCAGACTGCAGGGCAAATGGTTTGTGGACTTATTGGGTAAGTGTTGACTCTTTGTTGTGTCTGTGCTGTTTATGTTTCTTGAATAGGTTTTTGCTTTTTGCTTACAGGTTGTTGCTCATGGGCTACCAAAGGTAAGCAAGACATGCGCTTTAGTGAATACTATAACTAAACTGCAAAGGAAATCTAACCCCGCTCTTCCTCTCTTCCAACTTGGGGCTCTCAAAACAGCAATGACTATGCTGGCTTCTCTTAGCAAAATGATAGACTAAGAAGTCTGATAGCAGCTATCCCCAGGATAAATTTAGACAAGTCCTTTGCTTCTCTACATTCAGTCCATAGGAGCGGCCTCAGCATATACAAGCTACAATGAAGGTGTTTGGGTCTGTAGCGAGCAAAGGTTTACACATTTGAACGCAGAACGTTTGTCAGGCCACAATATCCTGGTACACCAATAAGACTGATGCTAATAACTAATAACTTGGCAACTGTGGTGCTACAGCTTTAAATTTGATGCGTGCTGTGACCGGAAGCCAGTGAAGTGCGATAAGCAGCAGAGTGACATGAGCTCATTTGGGTTGGTTGAAGACCAGACACGCTGCGGCATTCTGGATCATCTGCAGAGGTTTAATAGAGCATGCAGGCAGACCTGCCAGCAGGGAATTGCAGTATTCGATGCATGAGATGACCAGAGCCTGAACCAATACCTGAGTCGTATATTCTGTCAGGTACGGTCTGATTCTCTTGATGTTGTAGAGAGCATATCGGCAGGTACGGGCAACCGAGGCAACATGGACCTTAAAGATCAACTGGTCATCCACCATGACCCAAAGATTCCGGGCAGCAGACATAGGAACAAGTGTGATAGAGTTAAGCTTCACACTTAATTACGGAGGATGTGAGGAAAATGTGAGGAAGGATTATCTGGGTAGACAATGAGTTCTGTCTTGGACAGATTGAGCTGAAGGTGGCGAGCCTTCATCCATGCCGAGATATCAGCAAGGCATGCTGATATTCTCATTGAGACGGTTGTGTCATCTGGAGGAAAGGAGAGGAAAAGCTAAGTGTCATCACCATAACAGTGATAGGAGAAACCATGACAGCTTACGACTGCACCAAGTGAGGAGGTGTATAGTGAGAAGAGAAGAGGGCCGAGCGCCGACCCTTGCGGCACCCCTTTTTTCAACTCGTGTGCTGGACACTTCTCCTCGCCAGGATGCTCTGAAGGATCTTCCTGAGAGGTAGGATGAGAACCAGGAGAGGACAGATCCAGAGATGCCGAGCTCAGAGAGTGTGGAGAGGAGAATCTGAGGGCTCACTGTGTCAAAAGCAGAAAACAGGTCCAGAAGTATCAGGACTGAGGATTGACCAGTGGATCTAGCAAGCTGGAGGGAATCGGTAACAGACAGGAGAGCAGTGTCAGTGGAATGACCTTGCCTAAAGCCAGACTGCTATGGATCAAAAAGGTTTTCATCCTGGAGGAACTGCAGTACTTGGTTGAAGACTGCATGCTCTAGTAGTTTAGATAAGAACAGCACCAGTGAGACCGGCTGGTAGTTTTCAACCTGGGCTGGGTCAAGTGTGGATTTCTTCAGCGGGGTGACCTGAACTTGCTTGAAGAATGAGCAAAAGATCCCAGATTCAAGAGAGAAGCTGATAATATGGGTCACTGCAGCTTTGATTGTGGAAAAAATGCTCTGCACAATATCGGTAGGGACTGGATCAAGTGCACAGGTAATGGGTTTAGAGTTTTGTGGAAGCTTTAGGACTTCATTCTCATTCAGAGTGTGGAAAGAGCAAAGTGAAGCACCACTAGCTGGATGTGGTGGACTGAGCTGGTCAGGCTCAGAGAACTGATTCTTGATGGTAGCAACCTTTTCGGTAAAAAAGGATGCAAACATTTCTGCGGTTAGCATGGCTGGTGGCTGAGCAGGTGGTGGAGAGAGGAGAGAGTTAAATGCCATGATTAGCTGTCGTGCGTTAGGAGCATTGCGGATCTTGTTCTGATAGAAGTCTATCTTGGCAGCCTTTAGACTGGATGTGAAGTGTGAGAACTAAAGTCAGTACTCTGGCAAGTCACTAAGTTTATTAAATTTGCGCCACTTTCTTTCTGCTGCCCTGAGACCTGCTCTGTGACATCTTAGAACCTCAGTGAGCCATGGACTGGGTGGATTCTGGCTGGCTGGTTTAGACAGCAGAGGACACAGTTTGTCAAGACAGGAGGCAAGAGAGGAGCAGAGTGTTTCTGTAGTCTCAATAACAGACAGTAAGGAGAAGTCTGAATCAGAGGGGAGGGTATAAATAACCTCATCAGACAGTTGTGCGGGGCTTAGAGATCTCAGGTTTCTGCTGTATGAAACCATCCTTGGAGCCTCTTGAGTGCCATGAGAGAGCAGGGCTGAGAATTTGACCATGAAGTGGTTTGAGAGGTGCAGCGGAGTGACTGACAGATCAGCTGTGGAGCAGTTTCTGGTCAGTACCAAATCAAGGGCGGGCGATATATAACCAGAGTGTATGCATTGGTAGGTGCAGAAATCTTAATTGTATGATATTTGAGTGTTGAGTAGGAAGCCATGGGACAGATTTTTTAGGAAGCAGGACGCCCGTTCCACCTTCTCGAGCAAGGTGTATGAGTGAAATCTGCGTTAAGGGAGAGGGCAGCTGGATAATGCTAAGGGCTGCATAATGATAGGGGCAGAATCTTGACAAATCTGTAGGGAATATTTCTCTGAGCCTTAGAAGAATCTGGACCATTTCTGGTGAATATCCAGATTTTGGTTGACATGTGCCATATTCTAGATTTTGCCATCTGATTCTAGACTGCGCCGTCTGATGGCAGTAAATTGTCGTAGCTCTGACTTGTTGTCTTGATTTCTTTAAAAGTATAAACTCTTCTCACATAGATATTACCTCAATTTAGGTCTTTTCTGAGAATTTCATGCTGGTTCAGAGTGCTGCAAGGAAGATTTTTCTGCATATTTTTGACTCTTTCAAGACTTGTTATGATTAGTCTCCATGGCAACAAAAGACTTGTTAACAATCGGGATCAACTGATTAAACTCTCCCAAATCAGGATTATCAGCAAAACAACACATCAAATCCCGATGGAGTTGAAAAGAAAGACAAGAAGAGGATGCAGAGCGGGAGTGAGAAAAAGAAGAAAGCGATGCAGATTTAAACCATTTCTCCCAACCGTCCTTATGGGTAACGTGAGATCGCCAGCTGACAAAACGGACAACCTCGAGATGCTAACAAGGTCTCAGAAAAAAATACAGAGAGTGCAGTATTCACTGAGACATGGCTGCATGAACACATCCCTGACTGTAATGTGTCTGTACCGGGCTTTAAAACGGTCCGTGCAGACCGCAGTAGACAACACAGTGGAAAGCTAAAGGATGGTGGAATTGCAGTGTTGGTTAACCAACGCTAGTGTCATCCTGGACATGTTACTGTCAAGGAGAAGATATGCACAAGGGACATGGAACTGTTAGCTGTGAGCTTCCGTCCATATTATTTACCCAGAGAGTTTACCTGTGTTATTCTGGTAGCGGTTTATATAATACCTGGTACCGCACCAGACACAGCCTGTGACGTCATCAGCTCCGTCGTTGCTCGGCTACAAACACAGCATCCAAACTCATTCATGGCGATCTCCGGAGACTTCAACATCTCCCTCTCTGCAACTCTACCAACATTCCAGCAGTTTTTTCAGCTGCTCCACCAGAGAAAATAAGATGTTGGACTTATTTTATGCAAATATGAATAATCGATACAGTTGTTCTGCCCCGCCTCCTTTAGGAAGATCTGACCATAATCTGGCTCTTCTTACCTCCACCTTCAGCAGCAACCAGTCATCACAAAGACTATCAAAATCTGGTCTGCTGAAGCTGAAGATGCTCTTAGAGGAGGCTTTGAGGCTACAGACTGGAACGTCCTCGGTGAACCTCATGGAGATGACATCAACGCCATGACTGAGTGTGTGACAGATTACATAAACTTCTGTGTGGACAGCATCGTCCCAACAAGAACAGTGAGGCTTTTCCCCAATAACAAACCCTGGATCACCAGTGACCTGAAAAAGCTGCTGAACATCAAAAAGAAAGCCTTCAGGGATGGAGACAGGGAGTTATTGAGGGCAACACAAAAACAACTTAAAACACAAACTAAGAAGTGCAAGGAGGACTACAGGAAGAAGTTAGAAAGTCAGCTCCAGCAGAATAACGTGAGGGATGTCTGGTATGGAATGAAGAAGATCACCCGCTTCAAGTTAAAGGGGGACCAGCCTGATGGAGGTCTGGACAGAGCTAATGAGCTGAACATATTCTTCAACAGGTTCAGTTCACCCCCTACCTCCAGCCCAACAGACCACACACCCTCCATAAGCCCACTGCTTTCCTGTCACGCCTCCAATCTGTTACCCTGCAGCTCAGTCATGGACCAGAACACAGCTTCATCTCCCTCCACATCAGGACATCCTGAGACCTCCACCTTGTTTGTGTCCTGCAATCGGGTCAAGAAGCAACCTGAGAAACTGAACCAGAACAAGGCTGCAGGTCCAGATGGTGTCAGTCCCAGAGTTCTCAAGATCTGCTCAGAACAACTATGTCCGATTCTCCAGCACCTTTTCAACACCAGTCTGAGACAAAGTAGAGTCCCAGTGCTGTGGAAAACCTCCTGCCTTTTTCCAGTGCCTAAAAAAACCCAACCAGCTGAACCAAGTGACTACAGACCAGTTGCCCTGACATCTCACATCATGAAAGTCCTGGAGAGACTCTTACTGGCTCACCTCAACAAGCAAGTAAACACCTTTCAGGACCCATTACAGTTTGCATGTCGTAATGGACTTGGGGTTGAAGATGCCATCATATACCTGCTCCAGAGAGCACACTCTCATCTGGACCATTCAGGCAGCACTCTGAGGGTCATGTTCTTTCATTTCTCAAGTGCTTTTAATATCATTCAGCCTGCTTTGTTATGTGAGAAGCTCCATAAATTCCAGGTGGATATCTCCACAACCATGTGGATCTATGACTACCTCACAAACAGACCACAGTTTGTGAGACTGAAAGGTTGTGTGTCTGAGATGGAGGTCAGCAGCACTGGTGCACCACAAGGAACTGTACTCTGGCCATTCCTCTTCACTCTGTACACCTCAGACTTCCAGTACAACTCTGAGTCCTGTCATCTGCAGAAATACTCTGATGACTCTGCAGTTGTGGGGTGTATCAGGGATGGACAAGAAGCAGAGTACAGAGAACTGGTCAGTCAGTTTGTTAAATGGTGCGGTGACAATCATCTCATATTAAATACCAGCAAAACAAAAGAGATGATTGTTGACTTCAGGAGGAAGAAAAATAAACAAAGCACTGTTTCCATCCTGGGAGAGGAGGTGGAGATGGTGGAGGAATACAAGTATCTTGGAGTTCAGCTGGACAACAAACTGGACTGGAAATGCAACACTGACTACATCTACAAGAAAGGTCAGAGCAGACTGTACTTCTTAAAGAAGCTGAGATGGTTTAACGTCTGCACCAAGATGTTGCATATCTTCCATAAGTCTGTTGTGGAGAATATGTTCTTTCTTATGTTTTTTTTTTTTTTTATGTTGCTTTAATGTTTTTCTGTTTTGTTGTGAAGTGTTTTGGGATTTTTTTCATAAAAGGTGCCAAATAAATAAACCTTGACTTACTTACTTACATAATATAGTTTCATTGAAAGTCTAATTGTTTTAAGGTTGACAGTTTATTTATGCAAATGCTCTATTCTTGTTAATAACTTTTTCTTTTTAAATTATTTTTTGATACGGCTCCTTTGCCATTAAAAGAAGAAACAGATTATAGATACTATAAGACTGTTTATCAATCAAAGAGGGATCAGAGCCTCATGAAGTATATCTGGTCCACCAATGCCTTAAAACTTGAACATAATTTTCTAATTTGTGTGTTCTTGTAGGTTAAATCAGTTTGTGAGAAACATAATTTTGGGTTAAGTTTAATCAGCTGATTACTGATAGTGAAATGTTTCTGTGGATGAATAATTTTTTTTTAAAAATGCGTGTTTTTAAAACAGTTTGTTTTCCGAAGGACATGTTAATTTACACCAGAAAAAAATATTTCACTCATAAAACACAAGAAAAGCACTCAGAGAGAGCAAACCTCCGCCAAGGCCTTTAAAAAGTTCCTCACCACAGAAATTAAACAAGTTCTTTGTTTTCACATTTCCAACAAGTCCTGAAAATTTCATGAAAATCCGTACATAAATTTTTGAGTTTCACACAGAAAGACAAAAAAAAGAATAAACACTGGCAAAGACATAACCTCCTTGGTGGAGGTAATAACTTCATTCAATCCACCTCCACCACAGCAGCACCTGCAGACAGTCAGTTCATTAAGCAGTGATTGGTTGCAGGTTGCAATAAATACCAAATTGCTGCAGTGCACATGCAGAGCAAGTGGTTTCATAGTGGTTTGGCTGTGGCTCTGTTGACCAGCCTGCAGGACTCAGAAATGGTTTGTGGACTTGGTTTGGGGTATGTATCTGCAGCAGCTTATGAAAGTTACTTTGGTTTTTAAATGATCTTTTTATTATATTAACTGAGCTTTCTTGTTTCCTGAACAGGTTTTTACTAGTCTTAGTGCAAGCAGAGCATGTATGTTGTTCATGGGCTACAAGAGGTAAGCAGGACACCTGCTTTAGTTACTGCTATGAATGAACTGTAAGGAAAGCTAACCTCCCTCCTCCTGTCTTCCAGCATGGAGCTCTCAAAACAATGGCTATGCTGGCTTCTCTCTGCAAGATGGTAGACCAAGAAAGCTTGATGGCAGCTATCCCCAGAACCAAGTCAGACAAGCCTTTGTTTCTCCACGCTCCATGCAGAGAAGCAGCCTCGGCAAAGACACTGCAGTCCTCAGAGGTTCTGGTGGAAGACTTCCCACTGGTAGCTATGCACCAGCTCTCTATGGGCAAGCTCAAAGTTCAGGGAGGTTACAGAGCAGCTTGGTGTCAAAACCAAGCTGGCAACCTACATCTTCAACCAGGGTTAATGCTCAGGCTGTGCCAAAGCCATCATTCAGCCTTTCTACTGCTATAGCAAGTGGGTCTTCTGTGGATCAGCAGAGTAAGGCCATCCCTGGTCTTGGCAAGAAGGCTGCTTGGTCAGCTCAGTGGGGTACACAGCATGCTGGAAGGTATCCTTCCAGCAGCGCTGCATCCTTTCCTAGTTCTTCCAGGGGAACCTCCTACTCCAGTCCAGGCTCTCGTCAATCTGCAGTGCTGAAACCTTCCAGTGTTGTGCAAATGGGCTCAACTGCCACATTGTTTAGTCCTGTTGGTCCTGCCCCACATGGAACCCCTGCACGGATGCAGACCTATGCCCGTGCCGCTGCAAAGAAGGTGCCTTCAAATCGGAAAGCTGAGGCTCAGACCCAGAGTCCCAATGGCAGGATCTCAGTCCAGGGAACCCATCACTTCCCTTTAGCCATCAGCAGCACAGTGGGAGCTTCAGCTCCAGGCTTTGCCCCTGTCTCTGTCTACAAAATCCCTCAGAGCTTTGGTGGCTCCCCCATCAGAAGGCTGAGGGACCCTTCAGAGCAGGATGAGCAGACCCCCACAGCTCCTCCACAGAAGGCTTATTATAAACAGCTCCCCAGTGTTCATCCAGAGTCTAAATGGAGCAGGGTCAGCCTGCGCCGCAGGTCAGTAGGGTCTGTGGGTTTATTTGGCTGAGTAAAACTGGATTTCTAATTGTCTGTTCTCTTTGCAGGTCTTCTGTGTATTTTAGAAATGAATATTAATAAAATGGTATTTTACACTAAACTTTAGTCCAAATTTTGACTTTCTGTATGTCTGCAACATGAAGACCAGTGTCAATCTAGGTCCTTGGGCCGTACTACCCTGCGTGGCCTTTTGGCAACCTGGGGGAGGTTTCTCTCCTCTCAAGCTGCTTTCTTGTCCAATGCGTTCATGCTAAACTGCCTTATGGATCTTATCAAGATCACACTGTAATGGAACCTACAGTGGCTTTATTCCATTTTGGTCATTTAGCCAACTCAAACCTGTGAGCTGAACTGTTACAAACCAGCTAAGGCTGAATCCTCTGGCAAAAGGAAGTAAGCTACCTTAACATGCTCAAGGTTGACTCCTCTAATGGTCTGAAAGGCTGGATATTACACACTTGTCCATGAAACAAGACATTTGAAGGGTACTGTTAGTACAAATTACTGAAATCTAGTAAAGATGGGCAAAATGGTGACTTAAAATACCAAGCATAGTTGTGAATGGATGGTGGCCAAAACTCTTCCAGGTGCCTCAGGTGCAATGGTGATTGCAGTACATATGGATTTTAAGGTGTTAAACCAAAGGTTGCTAATGTACCCATCAAAGCTGATGCTGCAGGTTTAAAGCTTAGTTCTCCTTCCACACAGATGTTTGTCCACTCAGACATCACAGTAAAATGTTGGAACAAACATGGATCCACAGCAAATGGATCTAAATGGCTAATTCTACAAGAGTAAAAACATAACATGTGGTTTAGCAAAACAAGTTATGTTGAGTAGCAGGGATGGTAAAGTACTGAATCTATAATTAAAAGCATCTTTGCTTAAATTCTCAAGGTAAAGTTTTTAAAAGCACTAACTTTCAAATCTCAGTAAAACTTGGTTACTTTCAACAAAGGATGAGTCATAAATCCAGTTCATTACTGTTAAACTTTAAACCAGTTTATCAGTGAGAATTCCACCTACACAAACCCACACATTTTCCTTTCAGTGGGCTCAATTCATGACTAAAGTAGATTAGCAGCGGAGATGGACCATCCGTGACATTCAGCATTTCTGTTCATGCTGATGCTTTTTCCTGCATTAAATAATGTACTCAGGAACAGGGGAGGTTTCCAATGTAGAGGAATAAAATACTTGGGTCATAATATAGTGAGTCAAAGTAAAACTACTCATTTAAAAAAAACAATGCAGAATCTACTCCAGATGTAGGAGTTAAATCATTTTTATCAGCTGCTGCTGTGCATGGAAGTCAAACGCATCTTCTACCATTGACTAGAAGGTCAGGTTTGCCTCCTTGTGGTTAGATTGAGACTCTAAATGCTTATAGTTCAATAATGAAAAAGTGAAATCCTCCTGGGCCCCAGGAGATGGAGTCAGTTCCTTTGTTTAGTTTGTGTATTCTTTAACTAAATATTCCTTTATTCAAACAATTCTTTAGTTGTAGTTTGATTATCTAATTTTATAATTAATTATTAGAGAAGTGTTTTTTATACTGAAATTTAAATACCAAAGCACAAGTTAAAAATAAAACTCTGCAAAGCCTAAATATTTTATGTAACATTTTAAATAAATTAGGAATTTGCCCTTGCATGATTTTACTGTTATCTACTTATTTTTTATTCATTATAATCTCACTTCCACAACAGAAAAATCTTCACACACTCAACTTGCTGACAGATTTCCATCAACACCAAAGCACCAGATTGGCGGTCTTGGAGTAGTTAGGTTTCTGTGGCTTTCAGCAGACTGCAGGGCAAATGGTTTGTGGACTTATTGGGTAAGTGTTGACTCTTTGTTGTGTCTGTGCTGTTTATGTTTCTTGAGCAGGTTTTTGCTTATTGCTTACTGGTTGTTGCTCAAGAGCTACCAAAGGTAAGCAAGCCATGTGCTTTCGTTAATACTTTAAATAAACTGCAAAGGAAATCTAACCCCGCTCTTCCTGTCTTCCAGCATGGAGCTCTCAAAACAGCAATGACTATGCTGGCTTCTCTTAGCAATGACAGACTAAGAAGCCTGATAGCAGCTATCCCCAGAATAAATTCAAACAAGTTCTTTGCTTCTCTACATTCAGTCCATAGGAGCGGCCTCGGCAAATACAGGCTGCAATGAAGCTCTTTTTGTCTGTAGCGAGCAAAATTTACACATTTGAATGCAGAACGTTTGTCAGGCCACAATTTCCAGGTACACCAATAAGACTGATGCACATGTCACAGCTCAGCTGATTACTTGGTAACTGTGTTGCTACATTTAGTGAAAAACGACTGTTCAGTTTTGACCGGGGACATTTTTTGCTGATTTTCCACCATTTTCAAATTAAATGCATTTTTCCACACAGTAATAGAGCCTCAGGTTACAATAATGTCACTTTCTATTATTTTACTTTGTCATCCACTGAAATCTATTTGAACAAACAAGTTGTTTTTTGAAGCAAATGTTTTTATGGCATTAAAATGTGATTAATCAAGATTAATTATAATGCCTTTAATTAGATTTTATGAATTGAGTTCCACACGTAATATAGAAAAAAAAAAATTGCCTGCATACCCCCATACCTCTTCTGGGCAGGATGAGTGTTTGGGTCTTCTACCAGAGTTCTGGCAGCTCGAGGGTCCTACCTAGTATCTGAGCTGTTCCTTGGACTGCAGGGTTTGAGATGGAAATGACATTCATATGTTTCGTCAGGTATCTGTTGGAGCCACTTCCCCAGTGTGGGGGACACGTCCCCCAGTGCTTGAGATGACTATGATTACTACTGTTTCCACCTTCCAGGCTGTTTTCAGTTCTTCCTTTAGTCCCTGGTATTTCTCCAATTTCCTGTATGCCTTTTTCATGATATTTTCATAATTGGCTTTACCCTGCTTCTTATCCATGATTGCTCTGTCTGGTCGGTTGGCCGCCACCATTTTGTTGGTTTTTAACTGGAAGTCCTGCCACACGTGTCTGACTTTTGTCATATACGACTTCCGTATATGACCTGCAATCATGTCTTGTATATCTGCGGTCAAGATACTGAATAGATCCAGAGTCCTTTATATCTGTAGGGGATCGTTTTCTGTGTCTCAGAAAAATATGGACCATTTCTGGCAAATACCCAGATTTTGGTTGACATGTGCCATATCTGGTGATTTCCAGACAGAAGATACCACATGAGGACATATATTGTGTGTGAGTTTTCTCACATGGGAGTTCTGTATATAACCTGTGGTCATTTCCGGAAGTATCCGGGATAAGGAGTCTTTTCTATTCTATTTTATTCTACAGTCATTTAGCAGATGCTTTTATCCAAAGCGACTCACATATGAGTGAGAACAACACAAGTATGAAATCAAACAGTAGAGGACATTGTAGGAAGATGCTGGTGGACTGTCCAGTTGGACGCAGGTCCTTACATGAAGTGCGACGGGCTTTTTTTTTTGTTTTGTTTTTGTTGTTTACTCCCTTCCCACCCCATAATATCACCTATGTTATAGTACAAAGACCATTACCATTAAGTTTGTTGCAAAGAACTAGGCTAAATTCTCCAACTTTCCAATAAATATATACTAAGTGTTAAAGAGCGCCTTGAAGAGCAGAGTCTTCAGCTTGCTCTAAAAAGTAGACAGGGGCTCTGCAGAGCGGACAGAGTTTGGGAGATCATTCCACCATCGTTGCACAACATAGAGGCGTCTTTCACTGGTGGAACGTAGCTGTAGAGAGGGAGTGTAGGTCTGGATTAGGGAGTGAAGGTAGACAGGAGCCGTTTGAGTTATTGTTTTGTAAGCCAGAAGCAAAGCTTTAAATTTGATGTGTGCTGCGACCGGAAGCCAGTGAAGTGTGATTAGCAGCGGAGTGACATGAGCTTGTTTGGGTTTGTTGACATGTGTCATATCTTGTGATATATTGACACAATATACCACATGAGGACATATATTGTGTGTGATGGTTCCTAGATGGTTAGGTTTAAGCCAGTTTGAGATCAGTGGCAGCTGGTGAGATATTTTTTAGGTTGGGGCAGTCACTTCCACTAATTGTCAAAGATTGTAAACATTAGCTAATGCAAAAGAGTAAATTAAGATAGTTCCCATTGAAGGTTACACATTCAACAATTTATTGCATGAAATAACACCATAACAGCAAATATCAAAACTTCTTAATGTAGTCATCTATAAAAGGAAAATGGCTTATTAACAGTGTTCCATTTAAGCAACTGAAGCAGCTGATTCTGATGCTGATTGCTGTGGCTGAACAGAACAAACACATGGCATGGAGATGACCTGATGGTGGCACAACCTCCCATCTCTGGAAATCAGTTGTGCAAAGTTTCTGTTCATTTGTAGAGGAACCTTGCTCTCCTCTCCTTCTGCATGGCAAACCTCTCAATGACCCTCTTATCAAAGTCAGGAATGTCCCTCACAAGTTTCTTCTCCATGGAGAGCATTGCCAGAGCATTGAGGCCATCCTGAGTCATGGAGTTCCTCAGGAAGGTCCTGATCCTCTTAAGAGTGGAGAAGCACCTCTCAGACTCAGCCGTTGTCATGGGAGTCATCATGAGGATCTGGAGAAGGCTGACAGTCTCTGAGAAAGTGCTCTGAAGGTTGTTCTCCATGAAAAACTGGTACAGAGGCACTGCTCCACTACAAGCTTTAAACTCTCTGTTGTCATAGATGAGGGACAGTTCTGTTTTGAGCTTGGCCTTGTCCAGCATGGGATAAGCCTCCACCGTTGTGTCCATTGCTGCCTCTGGAAATCTCCCGCTGTGCTGAGGAAAAACATCTCCATGCAGCCGTGTTGCACTAACGAGATGCTGAGTGAATGCAAAGCGTTTCTCATCATGCACCAGGATGGTATCACAGACCTGGAACAAACAAAAGCTTTCCTTTAGAATAAAATTAGAACTGGAATATTTCTATTCTAAGGAGGCACCAGTTATTTCCCCCAGCCACATATTCAACATCACTGTCAGACAGAGCATCATTTGACCAAAATAAGAGTACAGACTACATAAATATTAGTCACAGACTGTCAGTTACTTTATTCCTATTGGCTGTGGTTTATAAGATCTTTCTCACCAAATCTTTTTTCTTCTCTTTTTCTCTGTTCTATAAAAAAGGGAAAAATGAGACTTACTTCTGTGGCCAACCTCTGTTGTTCTTCTGGTCCCAGTTTCCTCTGTCTCTTTAGTCGCTGTCCAGCTGTTCTCACAGAGGGACGGGATGGACATCCTGGTCCAAACATGAAAAGTTTCACTCATTACCTTTACATGACTGATGTTTATGAGCACTTTAAATATCTGTGAAACAGCTAAATTATCTAAACATATTGTGGACTTGGTCTGTATGAGTAACAACCTGGATTAAGACTGAGTTTATCATAAAACTCAACAAAAGTTTTGTCTTTGAAAAGCTCACATGTTGAAGATTATCTGATAGAAACTAATGATTATTCAGTCAAATGTTACTAGTTTCCATTGAAGGCCGAAAAGAACTATGTGCTCTATAAGAATAATTTACTATGATAATAAGACTAACACAATATTTTTTACAGATTTGATTGAGCAACTTCTCTTTGACAATAACATTCTGTCAGTTACTTTAGATATAATTATTTACCTGCTCTTGAGCAAACTGTCGTGGAACCACTGAAGGAGAGCTTTAATCCAGACAGGGTGGATGTTCCTCTTCTGTTGCTGGTTGAACAGCATGTCCACATGAGGCATCATTTTGTGGAACAGTGCCAGAAAAAAACAGAAAGCCTCGTCTTCAAGCATCCTCACAAAGCCCCCAGCCTCTCTGGTAGTTTGGTTGTCAAAGTTTCCGGAGTCTCTTATGGTCTGGAAACACTTCAGCAGATTGTCTTTGTGCTCGTACACAGTGTTTACAGCGCGGCTGTGGAAGTTCCAGCGTGTTGCGGAGGCTCTGGGCAGTCGATGAGAAACCACCTGATCCAGAACCGCGGTTCGCTTTGGTGACCCGGAGAAGAAGGCAGAAAATCCAGCGAGGTCGGAAAAAAACGTGCCGATCCTGGGCATGTGGGATGTTGCTTGCTGCATGATTAGGTTCAGCTGATGTGCGTAGCAGTGGACGTAATGAGCATTTTCATAAACATCCAGGATTTTGCGCTGCACACCTCCGGTGGCCCCTCTCATAATAGCAGCCCCGTCATACGCCTGGGCGATAAGTTTGGCCTTCTGTCCGTCTGGGAGGATGGTGTGTAGCCTCTGGAGGATGGTGTGTAGCCTCTAGAGGATGGTGTGTAGTCTCTGGAGGATGGTGTGTAGCCTCTAGAGGATGGTGTGTAGCCTCTAGAGGATGGTGTGTAGTCTCTAGAGGATGGTGTGTAGCCTCTAGAGGATGGTGTGTAGCCTCTGGAGGATGGTGTGTAGCCTCTGGAGGACGGTGTGTAGCCTCTGGAGGACGGTGTGTAGCCTCTAGAGGACGGTGTGTAGCCTCTGGAGGATGGTGTGTAGCCTCTAGAGGATGGTGTGTAGCCTCTAGAGGATGGTGTGTAGCCTCTAGAGGATGGTGTGTAGCCTCTGGAGGATGGTGTGTAGTCTCTGGAGGATGGTGTGTAGCCTCTAGAGGATGGTGTGTAGCCTCTGGAGGATGGTGTGTAGCCTCTAGAGGATGGTGTGTAGCCTCTAGAGGATGGTGTGTAGCCTCTAGAGGATGGTGTGTAGCCTCTAGAGGATGGTGTGTAGCCTCTAGAGGATGGTGTGTAGCCTCTAGAGGATGGTGTGTATCCTCTAGAGGATGGTGTGTAGCCTCTAGAGGATGGTGTGTAGCCTCTAGAGGATGGTGTGTAGTCTCTGGAGGATGGTGTGTAGCCTCTAGAGGATGGTGTGTAGCCTCTAGAGGATGGTGTGTAGCCTCTAGAGGATGGTGTGTAGCCTCTAGAGGATGGTGTGTAGCCTCTAGAGGATGGTGTGTAGCCTCTAGAGGATGGTGTGTAGCCTCTAGAGGATGGTGTGTAGCCTCTAGAGGATGGTGTGTAGTCTCTGGAGGATGGTGTGTAGCCTCTAGAGGATGGTGTGTAGCCTCTGGAGGACGGTGTGTAGCCTCTAGAGGATGGTGTGTAGCCTCTAGAGGATGGTGTGTAGCCTCTGGAGGACGGTGTGTAGCCTCTGGAGGATGGTGTGTAGCCTCTGGAGGATGGTGTGTAGCCTCTAGAGGATGGTGTGTAGCCTCTAGAGGATGGTGTGTAGCCTCTAGAGGATGGTGTGTAGTCTCAGGAGGATGGTGTGTAGCCTCTAGAGGACGGTGTGTAGCCTCTAGAGGATGGTGTGTAGCCTCTAGAGGATGGTGTGTAGCCTCTAGAGGATGGTGTGTAGCCTCTGGAGGATGGTGTGTAGCCTCTGGAGGACGGTGTGTAGTCTCTGGAGGATGGTGTGTAGCCTCTAGAGGATGGTGTGTAGTCTCTGGAGGATGGTGTGTAGCCTCTGGAGGATGGTGTGTAGCCTCTAGAGGATGGTGTGTAGCCTCTAGAGGATGGTGTGTAGCCTCTGGAGGATGGTGTGTAGTCTCTGGAGGATGGTGTGTAGCCTCTAGAGGATGGTGTGTAGCCTCTGGAGGATGGTGTGTAGCCTCTAGAGGATGGTGTGTAGCCTCTAGAGGATGGTGTGTAGCCTCTAGAGGATGGTGTGTAGCCTCTAGAGGATGGTGTGTAGCCTCTAGAGGATGGTGTGTAGTCTCTGGAGGATGGTGTGTAGCCTCTAGAGGATGGTGTGTAGCCTCTGGAGGACGGTGTGTAGCCTCTAGAGGATGGTGTGTAGCCTCTAGAGGATGGTGTGTAGCCTCTGGAGGACGGTGTGTAGCCTCTGGAGGATGGTGTGTAGCCTCTGGAGGATGGTGTGTAGCCTCTAGAGGATGGTGTGTAGCCTCTAGAGGATGGTGTGTAGCCTCTAGAGGATGGTGTGTAGTCTCTGGAGGATGGTGTGTAGCCTCTAGAGGATGGTGTGTAGCCTCTGGAGTACGGTGTGTAGCCTCTAGAGGATGGTGTGTAGCCTCTAGAGGATGGTGTGTAGCCTCTGGAGGACGGTGTGTAGCCTCTGGAGGATGGTGTGTAGCCTCTAGAGGATGGTGTGTAGCCTCTGGAGGACGGTGTGTAGCCTCTGGAGGACGGTGTGTAGCCTCTAGAGGACGGTGTGTAGCCTCTAGAGGACGGTGTGTAGCCTCTAGAGGATGGTGTGTAGCCTCTGGAGGATGGTGTGTAGCCTCTGGAGGATGGTGTGTAGCCTGTAGCCTCTGGAGGATGGTGTGTAGCCTCTGGAGGATGGTGTGTAGCCTCTAGAGGATGGTGTGTAGCCTCTAGAGGATGGTGTGTAGCCTCTGGAGGATGGTGTGTAGCCTCTGGAGGACGGTGTGTAGCCTCTGGAGGACGGTGTGTAGCCTCTGGAGGACGGTGTGTAGCCTCTAGAGGATGGTGTGTAGCCTCTAGAGGATGGTGTGTAGCCTCTGGAGGATGGTGTGTAGCCTCTGGAGGATGGTGTGTAGCCTGTAGCCTCTAGAGGATGGTGTGTAGCCTCTGGAGGATGGTGTGTAGCCTGTAGCCTCTAGAGGATGGTGTGTAGCCTCTGGAGGACGGTGTGTAGCCTCTGGAGGATGGTGTGTAGCCTCTAGAGGATGGTGTGTAGCCTCTAGAGGACGGTGTGTAGCCTCTGGAGGACGGTGTGTAGCCTCTAGAGGACGGTGTGTAGCCTCTGGAGGATGGTGTGTAGCCTCTAGAGGATGGTGTGTAGCCTCTAGAGGATGGTGTGTAGCCTCTGGAGGATGGTGTGTAGTCTCTGGAGGATGGTGTGTAGCCTCTAGAGGATGGTGTGTAGCCTCTGGAGGATGGTGTGTAGCCTCTAGAGGATGGTGTGTAGCCTCTAGAGGATGGTGTGTAGCCTCTGGAGGATGGTGTGTAGCCTCTAGAGGATGGTGTGTAGCCTCTAGAGGATGGTGTGTAGCCTCTAGAGGATGGTGTGTAGCCTCTAGAGGATGGTGTGTAGCCTCTAGAGGATGGTGTGTAGCCTCTAGAGGATGGTGTGTAGTCTCTGGAGGATGGTGTGTAGCCTCTAGAGGATGGTGTGTAGCCTCTAGAGGATGGTGTGTAGCCTCTAGAGGATGGTGTGTAGCCTCTAGAGGATGGTGTGTAGCCTCTAGAGGATGGTGTGTAGTCTCTGGAGGATGGTGTGTAGCCTCTAGAGGATGGTGTGTAGCTTCTGGAGGACGGTGTGTAGCCTCTAGAGGATGGTGTGTAGCCTCTAGAGGATGGTGTGTAGCCTCTGGAGGACGGTGTGTAGCCTCTGGAGGATGGTGTGTAGCCTCTGGAGGATGGTGTGTAGCCTCTAGAGGATGGTGTGTAGCCTCTAGAGGATGGTGTGTAGCCTCTAGAGGATGGTGTGTAGCCTCTAGAGGATGGTGTGTAGTCTCAGGAGGATGGTGTGTAGCCTCTAGAGGACGGTGTGTAGCCTCTAGAGGATGGTGTGTAGCCTCTAGAGGATGGTGTGTAGCCTCTAGAGGATGGTGTGTAGCCTCTGGAGGATGGTGTGTAGCCTCTGGAGGACGGTGTGTAGCCTCTGGAGGACGGTGTGTAACCTCTAGAGGATGGTGTGTAGCCTCTAGAGGATGGTGTGTAGCCTCTGGAGGATGGTGTGTAGCCTCTAGAGGATGGTGTGTAGCCTCTAGAGGATGGTGTGTAGCCTCTGGAGGATGGTGTGTAGTCTCTGGAGGATGGTGTGTAGCCTCTGGAGGATGGTGTGTAGCCTCTAGAGGATGGTGTGTAGCCTCTAGAGGATGGTGTGTAGCCTCTGGAGGATGGTGTGTAGTCTCTGGAGGATGGTGTGTAGCCTCTAGAGGATGGTGTGTAGCCTCTGGAGGATGGTGTGTAGCCTCTAGAGGATGGTGTGTAGCCTCTAGAGGATGGTGTGTAGCCTCTAGAGGATGGTGTGTAGCCTCTAGAGGATGGTGTGTAGTCTCTGGAGGATGGTGTGTAGCCTCTAGAGGATGGTGTGTAGCCTCTGGAGGACGGTGTGTAGCCTCTAGAGGATGGTGTGTAGCCTCTAGAGGATGGTGTGTAGCCTCTGGAGGACGGTGTGTAGCCTCTGGAGGATGGTGTGTAGCCTCTGGAGGATGGTGTGTAGCCTCTAGAGGATGGTGTGTAGCCTCTAGAGGATGGTGTGTAGCCTCTAGAGGATGGTGTGTAGTCTCTGGAGGATGGTGTGTAGCCTCTAGAGGATGGTGTGTAGCCTCTGGAGTACGGTGTGTAGCCTCTGGAGGACGGTGTGTAGCCTCTGGAGGACGGTGTGTAGCCTCTAGAGGACGGTGTGTAGCCTCTAGAGGACGGTGTGTAGCCTCTAGAGGATGGTGTGTAGCCTCTGGAGGATGGTGTGTAGCCTCTGGAGGATGGTGTGTAGCCTGTAGCCTCTGGAGGATGGTGTGTAGCCTCTGGAGGATGGTGTGTAGCCTCTAGAGGATGGTGTGTAGCCTCTAGAGGATGGTGTGTAGCCTCTGGAGGATGGTGTGTAGCCTCTGGAGGACGGTGTGTAGCCTCTGGAGGACGGTGTGTAGCCTCTAGAGGATGGTGTGTAGCCTCTGGAGGATGGTGTGTAGCCTCTGGAGGATGGTGTGTAGCCTGTAGCCTCTAGAGGATGGTGTGTAGCCTCTGGAGGATGGTGTGTAGCCTGTAGCCTCTAGAGGATGGTGTGTAGCCTCTGGAGGACGGTGTGTAGCCTCTGGAGGATGGTGTGTAGCCTCTAGAGGATGGTGTGTAGCCTCTAGAGGACGGTGTGTAGCCTCTGGAGGACGGTGTGTAGCCTCTAGAGGACGGTGTGTAGCCTCTGGAGGATGGTGTGTAGCCTCTAGAGGATGGTGTGTAGCCTCTAGAGGATGGTGTGTAGCCTCTGGAGGATGGTGTGTAGTCTCTGGAGGATGGTGTGTAGCCTCTAGAGGATGGTGTGTAGCCTCTGGAGGATGGTGTGTAGCCTCTAGAGGATGGTGTGTAGCCTCTAGAGGATGGTGTGTAGCCTCTAGAGGATGGTGTGTAGCCTCTAGAGGATGGTGTGTAGCCTCTAGAGGATGGTGTGTAGCCTCTAGAGGATGGTGTGTAGCCTCTAGAGGATGGTGTGTAGCCTCTAGAGGATGGTGTGTAGCCTCTAGAGGATGGTGTGTAGCCTCTAGAGGATGGTGTGTAGTCTCTGGAGGATGGTGTGTAGCCTCTAGAGGATGGTGTGTAGCCTCTGGAGGATGGTGTGTAGCCTCTGGAGGATGGTGTGTAGCCTCTGGAGGACGGTGTGTAGCCTCTAGAGGACGGTGTGTAGCCTCTAGAGGATGGTGTGTAGCCTCTGGAGGACGGTGTGTAGCCTCTGGAGGATGGTGTGTAGCCTCTGGAGGATGGTGTGTAGCCTCTAGAGGATGGTGTGTAGCCTCTAGAGGATGGTGTGTAGCCTCTAGAGGATGGTGTGTAGTCTCTGGAGGATGGTGTGTAGCCTCTAGAGGACGGTGTGTAGCCTCTAGAGGATGGTGTGTAGCCTCTAGAGGATGGTGTGTAGCCTCTAGAGGATGGTGTGTAGCCTCTGGAGGATGGTGTGTAGCCTCTGGAGGACGGTGTGTAGCCTCTGGAGGACGGTGTGTAACCTCTAGAGGATGGTGTGTAGCCTCTAGAGGATGGTGTGTAGCCTCTGGAGGATGGTGTGTAGCCTCTAGAGGATGGTGTGTAGCCTCTAGAGGATGGTGTGTAGCCTCTGGAGGATGGTGTGTAGTCTCTGGAGGATGGTGTGTAGCCTCTGGAGGATGGTGTGTAGACTCTAGAGGATGGTGTGTAGCCTCTAGAGGATGGTGTGTAGCCTCTAGAGGATGGTGTGTAGCCTCTGGAGGATGGTGTGTAGTCTCTGGAGGATGGTGTGTAGCCTCTAGAGGATGGTGTGTAGCCTCTAGAGGATGGTGTGTAGCCTCTAGAGGATGGTGTGTAGCCTCTAGAGGATGGTGTGTAGCCTCTAGAGGATGGTGTGTAGCCTCTAGAGGATGGTGTGTAGTCTCTGGAGGATGGTGTGTAGCCTCTAGAGGATGGTGTGTAGCCTCTGGAGGACGGTGTGTAGCCTCTAGAGGATGGTGTGTAGCCTCTAGAGGATGGTGTGTAGCCTCTGGAGGACGGTGTGTAGCCTCTGGAGGATGGTGTGTAGCCTCTGGAGGATGGTGTGTAGCCTCTAGAGGATGGTGTGTAGCCTCTAGAGGATGGTGTGTAGCCTCTAGAGGATGGTGTGTAGTCTCTGGAGGATGGTGTGTAGCCTCTAGAGGATGGTGTGTAGCCTCTGGAGGACGGTGTGTAGCCTCTAGAGGATGGTGTGTAGCCTCTAGAGGATGGTGTGTAGCCTCTGGAGGACGGTGTGTAGCCTCTGGAGGATGGTGTGTAGCCTCTAGAGGATGGTGTGTAGCCTCTGGAGGACGGTGTGTAGCCTCTGGAGGACGGTGTGTAGCCTCTAGAGGACGGTGTGTAGCCTCTAGAGGACGGTGTGTAGCCTCTAGAGGATGGTGTGTAGCCTCTAGAGGATGGTGTGTAGTCTCTGGAGGATGGTGTGTAGCCTCTAGAGGATGGTGTGTAGCCTCTAGAGGATGGTGTGTAGCCTCTAGAGGATGGTGTGTAGCCTCTGGAGGATGGTGTGTAGCCTCTGGAGGACGGTGTGTAGCCTCTGGAGGACGGTGTGTAACCTCTAGAGGATGGTGTGTAGCCTCTAGAGGATGGTGTGTAGCCTCTGGAGGATGGTGTGTAGCCTCTAGAGGATGGTGTGTAGCCTCTAGAGGATGGTGTGTAGCCTCTGGAGGATGGTGTGTAGTCTCTGGAGGATGGTGTGTAGCCTCTGGAGGATGGTGTGTAGACTCTAGAGGATGGTGTGTAGCCTCTAGAGGATGGTGTGTAGCCTCTAGAGGATGGTGTGTAGCCTCTGGAGGATGGTGTGTAGTCTCTGGAGGATGGTGTGTAGCCTCTAGAGGATGGTGTGTAGCCTCTAGAGGATGGTGTGTAGCCTCTAGAGGATGGTGTGTAGCCTCTAGAGGATGGTGTGTAGCCTCTAGAGGATGGTGTGTAGCCTCTAGAGGATGGTGTGTAGTCTCTGGAGGATGGTGTGTAGCCTCTAGAGGATGGTGTGTAGCCTCTGGAGGACGGTGTGTAGCCTCTAGAGGATGGTGTGTAGCCTCTAGAGGATGGTGTGTAGCCTCTGGAGGACGGTGTGTAGCCTCTGGAGGATGGTGTGTAGCCTCTGGAGGATGGTGTGTAGCCTCTAGAGGATGGTGTGTAGCCTCTAGAGGATGGTGTGTAGCCTCTAGAGGATGGTGTGTAGTCTCTGGAGGATGGTGTGTAGCCTCTAGAGGATGGTGTGTAGCCTCTGGAGGACGGTGTGTAGCCTCTAGAGGATGGTGTGTAGCCTCTAGAGGATGGTGTGTAGCCTCTGGAGGACGGTGTGTAGCCTCTGGAGGATGGTGTGTAGCCTCTAGAGGATGGTGTGTAGCCTCTGGAGGACGGTGTGTAGCCTCTGGAGGACGGTGTGTAGCCTCTAGAGGACGGTGTGTAGCCTCTAGAGGACGGTGTGTAGCCTCTAGAGGACGGTGTGTAGCCTCTAGAGGATGGTGTGTAGCCTCTGGAGGATGGTGTGTAGCCTCTGGAGGATGGTGTGTAGCCTGTAGCCTCTGGAGGACGGTGTGTAGCCTCTAGAGGACGGTGTGTAGCCTCTAGAGGATGGTGTGTAGCCTCTGGAGGATGGTGTGTAGCCTCTAGAGGACGGTGTGTAGCCTCTAGAGGACGGTGTGTAGCCTCTAGAGGATGGTGTGTAGCCTCTGGAGGATGGTGTGTAGCCTCTGGAGGATGGTGTGTAGCCTGTAGCCTCTGGAGGACGGTGTGTAGCCTCTGGAGGATGGTGTGTAGCCTCTAGAGGATGGTGTGTAGCCTCTAGAGGATGGTGTGTAGCCTCTGGAGGACGGTGTGTAGCCTCTGGAGGACGGTGTGTAGCCTCTGGAGGACGGTGTGTAGCCTCTAGAGGATGGTGTGTAGCCTCTAGAGGATGGTGTGTAGCCTCTGGAGGATGGTGTGTAGCCTCTGGAGGATGGTGTGTAGCCTGTAGCCTCTAGAGGATGGTGTGTAGCCTCTGGAGGATGGTGTGTAGCCTGTAGCCTCTAGAGGATGGTGTGTAGCCTCTGGAGGACGGTGTGTAGCCTCTGGAGGATGGTGTGTAGCCTCTAGAGGATGGTGTGTAGCCTCTAGAGGATGGTGTGTAGCCTCTAGAGGATGGTGTGTAGCCTCTGGAGGATGGTGTGTAGCCTGTAGCCTCTAGAGGATGGTGTGTAGCCTCTGGAGGATGGTGTGTAGCCTGTAGCCTCTAGAGGATGGTGTGTAGCCTCTAGAGGATGGTGTGTAGCCTCTAGAGGATGGTGTGTAGCCTCTGGAGGATGGTGTGTAGCCTGTAGCCTCTAGAGGATGGTGTGTAGCCTCTGGAGGATGGTGTGTAGCCTCTGGAGGATGGTGTGTAGCCTGTAGCCTCTAGAGGATGGTGTGTAGCCTCTAGAGGATGGTGTGTAGCCTCTGGAGGATGGTGTGTAGCCTCTAGAGGATGGTGTGTAGCCTCTGGAGGATGGTGTGTAGCCTCTAGAGGATGGTGTGTAGCCTCTGGAGGATGGTGTGTAGCCTCTGGAGGATGGTGTGTAGCCTCTGGAGGATGGTGTGTAGCCTCTAGAGGATGGTGTGTAGCCTCTGGAGGATGGTGTGTAGCCTCTAGAGGATGGTGTGTAGCCTCTAGAGGATGGTGTGTAGCCTCTAGAGGATGGTGTGTAGCCTCTGGAGGATGGTGTGCAGCCTCTAGAGGATGGTGTGTAGCCTCTAGAGGATGGTGTGTAGCCTCTAGAGGATGGTGTGTAGCCTCTGGAGGATGGTGTGTAGCCTCTGGAGGATGGTGTGTAGCCTCTGGAGGAGCGCTGAGCTGATGGTGTCCGCGGAAGCATTCTGGATGTTAATGAACTCGAAGAACCGCTCCTGTATATTGTTGCCATCTATGTAGCGCAGTACAAGCACCAGCTGACAGTGGGTGGAAATGTCAGTCGTTTCATCCGCTTGAATGGCAACAAAATCTGCGTTCTTCACTTCCTCCACGATGTAACTCCTCACCACGGACAACATGCAGTCCAGTAGCTCGTTCTGGACCGTCTTCGATGTCCCTTTTATTGGGGTCCTCTTCGCCGAGGGCTGCCCCTGCTCTGACTGCATGGGTGTTGCAGTGGGGGCTGTCCCTGTCTGGTGGGTTGGGATCCAGCGCTGCAGCCTTACGGTTATGGCGTGGGTCCTGTCTGCCCGGACCCGGGTGGCCCCCATGGTGATGGCCTGGGTGGTCTTGGTTGGGGGTAGCCCTTTGTGTAGAGGCTCCCTGAGAATATCGTTTCCTTATCTGGTGCACATCTGGTACAAATGTACCTGGCCATTCAACTTCTTTTAACTGTTACAGGGCAAATAGGGCATGGGTGAGGGTGGTTGTGGGTGGGTGAAAGGGGATGTGTATGTGTGTGTGTGTTTTATCTATTTTTATCTATTTTGATGTAAATTGTTTTATAATGTAAAGCACTTTGTATTGTTTTTAAGCACGAAAAGTGCTAAACAAATAAAGTTTGATTTGATTTGATTTGATTTAAACACAGTCGCCGTCTTCAGGTGCTCCTCAAGCACGTTATCCAGGGAGGCAACGAAGTCTACCAGCCCCCAAAAAACATCGGGGTTTTCAGACGAGTCTGTCTCGTCATGTCCACACAAGGCCAACTCAAAGGAGCCACAAAACTTAACACAGTCAATTATTTTGGATAAAACATGTCTGTTTTTTATCCACGTCCTTATTGTGTTTCCTCACCGCCAGCCTGTGACCGTAGCTATGTTCTGCCTTCCCAACATGGCTAGTTTCATGGAGTTATCCATGTGTGCTCTGGTATTTTCGTGTTTTTAATTTTCTCAGACAGATGCTTCATATCCCTCACTCCTGCAACGGTCCAGGCGGGATCTGTCCCAGACGTTTTAAAAAGCAAGCATGGGAAACAAAATAAAGCGTTAGCATAGCTGCATCCAGCTAGCCAAGCCTTTCTGGTGTACCAGTTACGGGAGAATCCTCTCACATAAGGTTTTCTCTTCTCGCTTGCCGGCTGTTTGATGGTGAGGTCAGGTTGATCCGGGCCCAGCTCTTTTATCTGAATCTTCTCCATCAAAGTTCTCCTCTCAAATGGGTTTTGAAGGAGAGATCTGACAGAGTTAATGCTAGTTCCTACAGTTTCCATCGTGCGATCGTGTGAAAAATGGCGTTTGTTGAGTGTTATCCAACTGTATAAGTTCAGGCTTGGGGCGATAAAATTGTCGCCCTTCAGGGAACTATTTGGACCACGCTGATAGGCTAGATTTGCTGGCAATATGATTATGCTATTGGCTAATGTCCTGCAAAACCCCACCTCCTCGGGGCGATTTTTCGATCGCCCCAAAGCTGGACCTGATGCATATAGACAGTAGACATGCAGTAAAAACACATTTTAAATAAAAGTTTTTCTGTTTAAAAAAAATATCAATTTGCACCAATTTATCACTGTGTCACTGGGTATATCCATTATGTAAATACAAAAATGTAATTTTTGACGTTTTTGAACAATGCTTCCTGCTGGGAGCTGCCTGGGAGGGCGGCGCCCTAGCGCCCTCTATTGGCCAGCCGCCCCTGTTTGAGATGTAGTGTAATCTGTTAGTCAAAAAATAGTGATGAAAAGTAGGCAAGTATAAACCACCTCTGTTTTCTGTCTTTTTTAAAAATTTTTTTTTAGGTATTTTTAAACTAATATGTGGTGGCTTAGCTTTCTAGAGAAATTTAGTGATGTAAGACCATGTAACCATCCTTCTGCATGGTACAATCATCATGTTTATGGTGGCAACTTTTCCCACCAATACATTTAAATGCCTGTTTCCATGCAAACTCTTATGAGAATGCTGTCATTCAGAATGATTTAAATCAGAATAACTGATTTAAAATGAAAAAGCCTCCTGGATTTGCATGGTTTAGTCAGCGATATATTTTATTTTAGTGAAATAATTGTTTTAGGGTTGACAGTTCTTTTATGCAAATGTTTTATTCTTGTTGTATGCAATTCCAAACTTCCATCCATCCATCTTCTAAACTGCTTAATACAATTGAGGGTTGCGGGGAAGCTGGAGCCTATCCCAGCTGGCTTTGGGTGACAGGCAGGGTACACCCTGGACAGCTTGCCAGTCCATTGCAGGGCCACACAGAGATGAACAACCACTCATGCTCACACTCATTCCTAGGGCAATTTAGAGTAACCAATTAACCTAGCATGCATGTCTTTGGATGGTGGGAGGAAGCCAGAGTACCTGGAGAGAGCCCATGCAGACATGGGGAGAACATGCAAACTCCACACAGAAAGCCCACTGACCAAACCCCTCTCCAGCCAAGGATTGAACCAGTGACCTTCTAGCTGTGAGGCCACAGTGCTAACCACTGTGCCACCGTGGAGCAGCCCAATTCCTAACTCTAACTTTTTTATTTATTTATTGACATGGCTCCCTCTCCAGCAAAAGAAAGAACTTATTATAGATATGATAAGACTGTATATCAATGTAAGAGGAACCAGAGGAAGCATATCTGGTCCTCCAATGCTTTAAACCTTGGAAATAATATTATAGTTTGTGAGTTCTTGTGTTAAATTCGATCAGCTGATTACTGTTAGCAAAATGTTTCTTTTGATAAATCATTTAATAAGAAAACATGTTCTTTAAAACTGTTTTTCCAAAGACATGTTAATTTACACCATGCAAAATGTTTCACTCAAAAGAATAAATTGATTGAATCCGCCTCCACCACAGCAGCACCTGCAGACAGTCAGTTCATTAAGCAGTGATTGGTTGCAGGTTGCAATAAATACCAAATTGCTGCTGTGCACATGCAGAGCAAGTGGTTTCATAGTGGTTTGGCTGTGGCTCTGTTGACCAGCCTGCAGGACTCAGAAATGGTTTGTGGACTTGGTTTGGGGTATGTATCTGCAGCAGCTTATGAAAGTTACTTTGGTTTTTAAATGATCTTTTTATTATATTGACTGAGCTTTCTTGTTTCCTGAACAGGGTTTTACTAGTCTTAGTGCAAGCAGAGCATGTATGTTGTTCATGGGCTACCAGAGGTAAGCAGGACACCTGCTTTAGTTACTGCTATGAATGAACTGTAAGGAAAGCTAACCTCCCTCCTCCTGTCTTCCAGCATGGAGCTCTCAAAACAATGGCTATGCTGGCTTCTCTCTGCAAGATGGTAGACCAAGAAAGCTTGATGGCAGCTATCCCCAGAACCAAGTCAGACAAGCCTTTGTTTCTCCACGCTCCATGCAGAGAAGCAGCCTCGGCAAAGACACTGCAGTCCTCAGAGGTTCTGGTGGAAGACTTCCCACTGGTAGCTATGCACCAGCTCTCTATGGGCAAGCTCAAAGTTCAGGGAGGTTACAGAGCAGCTTGGTGTCAAAACCAAGCTGGCAACCTACATCTTCAACCAGGGTTAATGCTCAGGCTGTGCCAAAGCCATCATTCAGCCTTTCTACTGCTATAGCAAGTGGGTCTTCTGTGGATCAGCAGAGTAAGGCCATCCCTGGTCTTGGCAAGAAGGATGCTTGGTCAGCTCAGTGGGGTACACAGCATGCTGGAAGGTATCCTTCCAGCAGCTCTGCATCCTTTCCTAGTTCTTCCAGGGGAACCTCCTACTCCAGTCCAGGCTCTCATCAATCTGCAGTGCTGAAACCTTCCAGTGTTGTGCAAATGGGCTCAACTGCCACATTGTTTAGTCCTGTTGGTCCTGCCCCACATGGAACCCCTGCACGGATGCAGACCTATGCCCGTGCCGCTGCAAAGAAGGTGCCTTCAAATCGGAAAGCTGAGGCTCAGACCCAGAGTCCCAATGGCAGGATCTCAGTCCAGGGAACCCATCACTTCCCTTTATCCATCAGCAGCACAGTGGGAGCTTCGGCTCCAGGCTTTGCCCCTGTCTCGGTCTACAAAATCCCTCAGAGCTTTGGTGGCTCCCCCATCAGAAGGCTGAGGGACCCTTCAGAGCAGGATGAGCAGACCCCCACAGCTCCTCCACAGAAGGCTTATTATAAACCACAGCTCCCCAGTGTTCATCCAGAGTCTAAATGGAGCAGGGTCAGCCTGCGCCACAGACTCTAGCAGGTCAGTAGGGTCTGTGGGTTTATTTGGCTGAGTAAAACTGGATTTCTAATGGTCTGTTCTCTTTGCAGGTCTTCTGTGTATTTTAGAAATGAATATAAATAAAATGGTATTTTACACTAAACTTTGGTCCAAATGTTGTATTGATGTCAGGAATCCTGATGCTGTAGGGTGGAGACCAGTGTTAATCTAGGTCCTCAGGCATCATTACCCTGCATGCCCTTGACAACCTTGATTCAGGTTGACTTCCTCTTTAGCTTGTTGCAGCGTACTTTCAGTCAGGTTTCCTTCAAAAACCTGAACAGAGGGTCCTGAGAACCAGGCCTGACACCGTAGACTCCCATTTCCATTGGAGTTTCATGCCTTCTAAATGTACAGGCCCAAAGACGAATTGGGCTAGCTGAGACAATGGGTGCTTTTCAATTCAGGGTCTGCACACTTCCAAGTGGATTTTTTTTGGCTGCATGCATCATAGCGGCACGGCAAGTGCTCAATTTAAAGGCTCGTTTGAGTCCACCCTTATGCACACTTCGTTCAGCTCCAGATTAGCTTAAAATGAAGGCTACAAGAGATGTGCCCTCTCCTATCCCAGAATTGATTGCACTCCTGATAGAAAATGAGCGTGCTGGTGTAGGTACCACACCAGCAAGACGTGTGTGTATATACACATTTGTCCCAGCAGACAAGCTGGGAGGACAGCGGCATTGTGTCCAATAACTACAAATGAATTTAATTAGTTCTCGGATGTCTTCATCCCTTTAAAGAAAAGCCTGAATTAGTCATAACTGGAGACTGAAATAAGGAACAGTAAATGTGCTAAATTGTATTTCAGTGAGTCATTGAAGGGGGGGGAAAAAAATCCAAACCATTCTAAAATGTTTCTTTCTGAACCAGGCATTTAGCAGACCCTTCTATCAAAAGCAATTTATATATGAACACAAATCAATTAAAATATGATTTTCATAGAACTTATTACTTTTGTCAATTTCAGCTTATTTCCCAGGCAGCTGTTCTTTAATGGGAGGGTATGAATCCATGAGGATGACTGTGTCTAACAAGGATTATTTTCCACTGAAGTTAATGTTGGCTTTTACAGGATGAGCTGTCAGCCAGAGAGCTCGTCTAAACCGCCTCATGTTTGTCATTTAGAGACACAGGAAAATCTAAATTACTGGCACAATTTTCTGTCATTTTGAAAATAGTTTTGTCTTTTTGTGGAAGAATGGAATCAGTGATTAGATAAAACCTGGCATATGTAGTTGCCAGGCAACGGAGGACCGGAGCACAATGGGTAATTCTTGTCCACTAGATAGGCCGTCTCATTTTACTGGCAGTAAGCTCACGTTGGTGTGCAGACAACGTAGAACACTTCGTTGCCTACGCAGTCTACACCAGGGGTCGGCAACCCAAAATGTTGAAAGAGCCATATTGGACCAAAAAAACATGTCTGGAGCCGCAAAAAATTAAAAGCCTTATATAAGCCTTATCATGTAAGCAACACATGCTTTATGTATCTATATTAGCTATATTAGCCTACTATCAAAATGACAAAGTTTGCTACAAATACATAATGAGCCTTAATGATAAATTGTTTATTTTCCCTGCTGCGCATCCTGTAGAGAATGACGCACCACGTGGCTACTCTGTTGTACGATGCCACCACATTTAACTTCATTACAATATTAATGAATTATGTTTCGTTGCATTGATCAAATTGAAACAATGCAATAAAGAAATCAGATTTTTTTTTTATGTCATTTTTATTTTTAAGAATTCGAAAAAAAACTAAATGGAATGTGCATAACGCGCCCCTTATTTGGGTAACAGAGCGCAATAAAACGCAGCCTGCATTTATAAAAAATAAACCAGCAGCCTTTTAAAAAAGGTAAAGTATATCAAATCAAATTAATACAGTTTGATTTCTGTCAAGCAAGTCAGTGCAAGGGTAAAACGCAGCAGCATCCTCTTCTCTTTAGACACGCAACCAACGCAGCTATCCTCCAACCTGAGCACCATTACCAAGTGTCATTCCAGATATATACTGACAAAAATCAGAAATCATTTTATAAAAACATCCACTTTGTTAGTCTGTGTCTATGAAGGATGATGTTCTTCCCCGTTTAATGGGACTTCTGTTGTCGGACATCACTGGTCAGCTTCTCAACATGTAAAATGTAACTTGTGCTGAATTAATGTCCTTGATTTGCTGATCGGTGATGTTGCCGCCATTTTAATGGTCCTTTCCTTCACTGTCTTAGCGGAGAGGGGCGTGTCTTTGATTTTCTGTATGATCTCAGTTTTGTTTTTGAAGTCTGGAAATACGTGTTCTGATATGTTGATGACTGACTCCTTCATGTAGTCACCATCTGTGAACGGTTTTCTACACTTTATCTCCCAGGTTGCAACAAAACTTGCAGCAGCAGTGGAGTTTGGAGATACAATCCACTTAAATCTATTTTTGCGCTTCTCAAATTTCTCCAGAAGTAATGCAATCGCACATGCTTTCCCTGGAAATGTCTTTCCACATGACTGTTTTTGCTATTTGACAACTTCTCGCTACAGAGCAAACATTCATGCAATCCTTCTGCATTGGTAATGAATACAAATGCAGTCCAAGAAACGTTGAATCCTCTGTTCTCTGTTCTATCCCTTTGGGATCCAAGTCCCATCACACAGCCGCCGGTTTTGTTTACAACAAACACCTGCGTGTCGCAGGCTGTGACGCAAATCTTCCTTGACAGAAATGTTAAAATTTAATATTTATTCTACACATTTTTACAGCGCTGGAAAACGTTAATGTTTGTGTCATGTTTGTCCTCCAACAGAACCGTATCAAAACAAAAATATAGATCCATCCCCCATCTTTTTCCATTTTTTAAACATTTTTGAAAAAGCTCCAGGGAGCCACTAGGGCAGCGCTAAAGAGCCGCATGCAGCTCCTGAGCCGCGGGTTGCCGACCCCTGGTCTACACAGTCTACGCACTTGGAAGTGTGCAGACCCTGAATTGAGAAACACCTAATAACCCCTGACTGCAGCCTGGAGAATGGAGTTGGGTTAGGTTTAATCCAATTGGACATCCAGCATCCTCATTCTCCAGGCTGCTGTCGAGACTTAAGCTGAGAAGTTCCCATTTCCTGGTAAGGCTCATTATGGCCTAGCCCTCCGGTGTGGTCGGGATGACTTCTGTCCTGTTGGCTGAATTACCTGTTACATTATGACAATAAATTGTAAAATAATTCTTAGACACATATAGTCCTCATATTCAAGTTTTTTGAATACATGTTGCATCATTCATAAAATATTTAACAATCCTGTTTCCTCTACAGTCAGATGCTTTGTTACTCCGTCAGACTTCTGCACCTGTTGACAGGTATTTTGTCCCACTGTTCAGAAAAATGAATTTGTCCAGGACAGTTTTTCCTTTAACTCAAAGTGAAAAAACATTGTTTTATCACAAAATTATAATTTAGCACATTTTAGTTCTTGTTACTTTTTTCAGTCTCTAGTTATGATTGTTATACATTATTTTCTTTAAAAGGGGACAAAGACATTTGAAAACAAATGATAAAACTCATGTTATTGGGCACAATGCTGCTGACCTCCCAGTTTGTCTGCTGGGACAAACGTGTGGGTGTATAATATATACACACACACACGGTACCCGCAATGAATTATGGGATAGTAGAGAGGGTGCATAGGATGCATTGCTTGTAGCCTTTGCTTTAAGCTAATCTGGAGCCAAATGAAGTGCGTATTTGACAGACTTTGAATTGGGACACTTGGCAAGCCACTATGGCACATGCAGCTGACACTTGGCAGAGTGCAGACTAAATTGAGACAGCCATAGATTGTGATCAGGGAAAGTTTTTTTAGCCTCGCCTGATAGCCAGAGTCAAACCACTTCTCAGTTGTAATGACTTGGAACAAACAGTTCAAGCCTTCATCAGTTCACACTTAGGCCTGATCCACGCTATGTTGGAGTGGACCGGGCCTCTGCACTGGCTGCAACTGGTGCAGAATGCAGCCACCTAGCTCCTCAACACCGAGAGACATGCCCACACCATTCCAGACCTGCAGTTATATCTCATCCATTTATGGCCTTGCACCTACTTAATAGGATCTCACCAGGCCAGAGGAACCTTGCAAAAAAAAAAAAAAAAAAAGTCAATGTTTTGACAGGTAGAGGATCAGAAAGCACCACATCATTATGGGGGTATGGCTTAGTGATGGGTAGGATAGGAAGTATCAAGACAATGTCATGACCACAGTCACCCAAAGCAGAGCTGCATGCTGAACCGATTCTGGATGCACCGCAAGACCATAACTTTTAAAAGGACAGCATTTGCTCTATCGTACCTGTCACACATGTAGCACCGGAGGTCCTTTTAGGCTAAACTGCACCAGCAGAAGTGGTGGAGGAGATTGCTTTGACTGGATGGTTAAGACTTTGCTTTGTCAATTCTGGCTTGATGTGGGGGAGGGGGTGTTATAAAAAGGTTGGTGGCTTTTGGACCAGACGTTGGGGTAGGACTTCCAGCCACAAGGCCATGTCATCTCAGATGTGGTTGAGTCATCTTGACAAGTTGAGCGGGTAGAACTCATCTAGGGTCTCCTAGTATTGCATGAGGTTGGACATCTGACATGATTAAAACAAGCATGAAGCAGCTCGCTGCTGAAAGCTCAGATTGTGAGATGCCAAAAAAAAAAAAAAAAAAAGTAAGTCACACAAAGCAAAGATTACTTTAAAGCCAAATCCTTGAATAAAAAATGAATTTATTTGACTCAATAATGACTTAAAATACACTAGACATTGACCCTCTGACACCTGTTGAGAAAGAAGAAAGCATTACAAACCCAATTGTGCAAGACTGCATGAAATAATCCTGATACTGACCTGCTAGAGTCTGCGGCGCAGGCTGACCCTGCTCCATTTAGACTCTGGATGAACACTGGGGAGCTGTGGTTTATAATAAGCCTTCTGTGGAGGAGCTGTGGGGGTCTGCTCATCCTGCTCTGAAGGGTCCCTCAGCCTTCTGATGGGGGAGCCACCAAAGCTCTGAGGGATTTTGTAGACAGAGACAGGGGCAAAGCCTGGAGCTGAAGCTCCCACTGTGCTGCTGATGGATAAAGGGAAGTGATGGGTTCCCTGGACTGAGATCCTGCCATTGGGACTCTGGGTCTGAGCCTCAGCTTTCCGATTTGAAGGCACCTTCTTTGCAGCGGCACGGGCATAGGTCTGCATCCGTGCAGGGGTTCCATGTGGGGCAGGACCAACAGGACTAAACAATGTGGCAGTTGAGCCCATTTGCACAACACTGGAAGGTTTCAGCACTGCAGATTGATGAGAGCCTGGACTGGAGTAGGAGGTTCCCCTGGAAGAACTAGGAAAGGATGCAGAGCTGCTGGAAGGATACCTGCCACTATGCTGTGTACCCCACTGAGCTGACCAAGCATCCTTCTTGCCAAGACCAGGGATGGCCTTACTCTGCTGATCCACAGAAGACCCACTTGCTATAGCAGTAGAAAGGCTGAATGATGGCTTTGGCACAGCCTGAGCATTAACCCTGGTTGAAGATGTAGGTTGCCAGCTTGGTTTTGACACCAAGCTGCTCTGTAACCTCCCTGAACTTTGAGCTTGCCCATAGAGAGCTGGTGCATAGCTACCAGTGGGAAGTCTTCCACCAGAACCTCTGAGGACTGCAGTGTCTTTGCCAAGGCTGCTTCTCTGCATGGAGCGTGGAGAAACAAAGGCTTGTCTGACTTGGTTCTGGGGATAGCTGCCATCAAGCTTTCTTGGTCTACCATCTTGCAGAGAGAAGCCAGCATAGCCATTGTTTTGAGAGCTCCATGCTGGAAGACAGGAGGAGGGAGGTTAGCTTTCCTTACAGTTCATTCATAGCAGTAACTAAAGCAGGTGTCCTGCTTACCTCTGGTAGCCCATGAACAACATACATGCTCTGCTTGCACTAAGACTAGTAAAACCCTGTTCAGCAAACAAGAAAGCTCAGTCAAAATAAAAAGCATTCACAAAAGAAAATCCCCTTCATAAGCTGCTGCAGATACATACCCCAAACCAAGTCCACAAACCATTGCTGAGTCCTGCAGGCTGGTCAACAGAGCCACAGCCAAACCACTATGAAACCACTTGCTCTGCATGTGCACAGCAGCAATTTGGTATTTATTGCAACCTGCAACCAATCACTGCTTAATGAACTGACTGTCTGCAGGTGCTGCTGTGGTGGAGGTGGATTGAAACAAACCGTTTTAAAGAACATGTTTTTCCTTATAAAATGATTTATCAAAAGAAACATTTTGCTAACAGTAATCAGCTGATCAAACTTAACCTACAAGAACACACAAACTAGAAAATTATGTTCAGGTTTTAAGATATTGGACGACCAGATATACTTAATTAAGGCTCTGATCCCTTTTACATTGATATACAGTCTTATCATATCTATAATAAGTTCTTTCTTTTGATGGAGAGGGAGCCATATCAATAAATAAATAAAAAAGTTTAAGTAAGAAATTGAATACAACAAGAATAAAACATTTGCATAAAAGAACTGTAAACCTTAAAAAAACCTAAAAAAGCTGCTGAAAGTTTATTTGACTCAATATTGACTTAAAATACACTAGACATTGACCCTTTGACACCTGTTGAGAAAGAAGAAAGCATTACAAACCCAATTGTGCAAGACTACATGAAATAATCCAAATACTGACCTGCTAGAGTCTGCGGCGCAGGCTGACCCAGCTTCGAGAGGGCATGCAGGGAAGTGATGCCTGAGGACCTAGATTAACACTGGTCTCCACCCTACAGCATCAGGATTGCTGACATCAATACAACATTTGGACCAAAGTTTAGTGTAAAATACCATTTTATTAATATTCATTTCTAAAATACACAGAATAGAGCCCTGCAAAGAGAACAGACAATTAGAAATCCAGTTTTACTCAGCCAAATAAACCCAAGACCCTACTGACCTGCTAGAGTCTGCGGCGCAGGCTGACCCTGCTCCATTTAGACTCTGGATGAACACTGGGGAGCTGTGGTTTATAATAAGCCTTCTTCTGTGGTGGAGCTGTGGGGGTCTGCTCATCTTGCTCTGAAGGGTCCCTCAGCCATCAGTCTTATTGGTGTACCAGGAAATTGTAGCCTGGCAAACGTTCTGATTTTAAATGTGTAAACATTTGCTCACTACAGACCCAAACAGCTTCTTTGCAGCTTGTATTTGCAGAGGCCGCTCCTATGGACTGAGTGTAGAGAAACAAAGGACTTCTCTGAATTAATTTTGGGGACAGCTGCAAAATAAGCATGTAGAGTCTCAGTCTAACCACAAGGAGGCAAACTGAACCTTCTAGTCAATGGTAGATGATGTGTTTGTCTTCCATGCCCAGCAGCTGCAGATAAAAAATATTTAACTCCTACATTTGGAGTAGATTCTGCATCGTTTTGTAGGTGAGACTGTGGGTTTTTTTTTTCTTTGGTCTTTTGTTTCTTTTATTTATTTATTTATTTTTAAAAAAAATATAATCTAATGCCATTAATATCATGATCTACCAATTTGTCCAGTTTGAGGTTATAGTTTTGATCATTTCACGATTGTGTATATAATACTGACATTTATTTAAACAATGGAAGCCATGGAAGAGATGAAGGCAAGGATCTGATAAGGCTGGTTGGAACAGGAGTTATAGATAGATGAGGAAGGAGAGAGCTGATGTTTCATCTTTAAGTTCAGGTTTGTCTAGAAGAACTGATCTACTTGTTGCCTGCATGTGCAAAATTAAAAAAAAAAAAAAAAAAAAGTTCAATGACATAAATATCATCAAATAACCAGTGTTTACAACAACTAAGTACCAGAGATGGAAATGCACAAGTTGTATTTGCTCACATTACTCTAATTGAGTAGTTTTTGTGAGTAATTTGTCATTTTTTAGGCAGGTTTTGAAATGAATAGTTTTACGTTTACTCAGTATATCATGACTCAAATATTTTATTCCTCTACATTGGAAACCTCCCCTGTTCCTGAGTACATTATTTAATGCAGGAAAAAGCATCAGCATGAACAGAAATGCTGATTGTCACGGATGGTCCATCTCCGCTGCTAATCTACTTTAGTCATGATTGCAACCCACTGAAAGGAAAATGCGTGGGTTTGTGTAGGTGGAATTCTCACTGATAAACTGGTTTAAAGTTTATTAAAAACAGTAATGAACTGGATTTATGACTCATCCTTTGTTTATATCATTTAATTGAAAGTAACCAAGTTTTACTCAGATTTGAAATTTAGTGCTTTTATTTAAAACTTTTATCTTGAGGAGAATTTAAGCAAAGATACTTTTATTTAATGATAGATTTTCAGTACTTTCCCATCCCTGCTACTCATCGATATAACATGTAGTTTAGTAAAATAAGTTGTGTTTTTACTCTTGTACAATTAGCCCTTTAGATCTATTTGCTGTGGATCCATGTTTGTGCCAACATTTTACTGTGATGTCTTTGAGTGGACAAACATCTGTGTGAAAGGAGAACTCTAAGCTTTAAACCTGCAGCATCAGCTTTGATGGCTACATTAGCAACCTTTGGTTTAACACCTTAAAATCCATCTGTACTGCAATCACCATTGCACCTGAGGCCCCTGGAAGAGTTTTGGCCACCATCCATTCACAACTATGCTTGGTATTTTAAGTCACCACTTTGCCCATCTTTACTAGATTTCAGTAATTTGTACAAACGGTACCCTTCAAATGTCTTGTTTCAGGGATCAGTGTGTAATATCCAGTCTTTCAGAAGCTTTTTAGATGATTAGGGCAGTCGACCTTGAGCGCTTTAAAATAGTTTACTTCCTTTTGCCAGAGGATTCAGCCTTAGCTGGTTTGTAATGGTCCAACTCACAGGTTTTCAGAGTTTGCCACACGACCAAAATGGTATAAACTATCCTGGATTGGAAAAGCCACAATGTGTTTTAATATAGGTTCCATTTCAGTGTCAACTTGATAAGATCCTTGAGTCAGTTTAGAACGCATGTATTGGACAAGGAATCAGAGCTTCTTGAGAGATTAGGAAAATATTTACTTGGGGAGTTTTAACTAAAGTTGCTCACCACATTGATTTATTCTGTCTTACGGAAACCTGGTTACAGCAAGAGGATTATGTTAGTATCAAGGAAGCTACGCCAGCTAACTATTTAAACTTTCACATTCCTAGAACTACAGGCAGAGGAGGAGGTGTTGCAGCTATTTTTCAGTCAGAATTATTAAGTAGTCCTAAGCTCTAAACTAACTATAAATCCTTTGAATTCCTGACATTAAATTTTTCTCATCCAAAATGGAATTCAGAGAAACCGCTCCTTTTAGCATTAATGTATCGCCCACCTGGACCTTACTCTGAGTTTCTGACAGACTTCTCATATCTCTTGTCTGATTTAGTGCTGACTACTGATATAGTCATTGTACTAGGTGATTTTAATATTCATGGTGACGATGAAAAAGATAGTTTAAACATTTCCTTTAGCTCTATTCCAAACTCAATTGGGTTTTCATAAAATGTCAATGGAGCCACTCACTCTCATGGTCATACTCTTGATCTTGTTCTAACATATGGTATTGAGACTGATAAGCTCAAAGTATTTCCTCAAAACCCTGTCTTGTCTGATCACTTCCTATTAACCTTTGAATTCACTTTATTTGATTACTCACTGACCAAAAATGAGTTCTACTATAGTAGATGTTTATGAGACAATATTATTACAAAATTTAAACAATCAATTAAATACATTTTTTCCCCTCTACCATGTGTTAGCATGACTGAGAGTCCCCCTTTAAGCCTTACTCCTGCTCAGATTGATCAGCATACTAATACTATAATAGCCTCAATGTGCACAACTTTGGATAATGTTGCTCCCCTAAAGAAAAAGAAATTGGGTAATATTATGAAGGCTCCCTGGTTTAATTCTCAGCTTCAAGCTCTAAAACAGGCGTCAAGGCGTTTGGAAAACAAATAGCGTTTGGAAGAATCATTGGAAGAGTCTCACTTAACCTGGAAAGAAAGTTTAATCGTATACAAAAAAGCCTTACCTACGGCAAGAACAGCTTATTATTCATCATTGATAGAGGAAAACAAAAACAACCCTCGGTTTCTTTTCAGCACTGTAGCTAGGCTTACTAGGAGCCGGAGCGCTGTTGAGCCATGTATTCTTTTGTCACTTAGCTGTGATGATTTCATGTATCTTTTCAGGAATATAATTGATACTATTAGAGATCAAATCCACAATATTCTTCCTTCTACTTATGTTGAGCCTGTTGTGGTCTCTGAAGCATCCTTAGAACCAGGATCTGACTTGTGTCTAAATAGTTTGTCCTGTCCAACCCTCTGAATTAACTAAAATAATATCATCTAAACCATCCACCTGCATCTGAGACCCTCTCCCAACGAGCCTCTTTAAGGACATTTTCCCTTTAATTGATACATCACTATTCAATCTTATCAATGTGTCTTTAGTGACAGGATATGTACCACAATCATTTAAAACTGCTGTAATCAAGCCTTTACTTAAAAAGCAATCTCTGGATCCAGAGGTGATAGCAAATTACAGACCTATATCTAACCTCCCGTTTATGTCCAAAATTCTGGGGAAAATAGTTTCAGCTCAGCTACCTGCCCACCTAAGGAGAAATAATATATTTGAAGAGTTTGTCAGGATTTAGAGCTCATCATAGCACTGAGTTGGTGAAAGTTACTAATGACCTTCTTATGGCCTCAGACAAAGGACTTGTGTCCGTACTTATCTTGCTTGATCTTAGCGCTGCATTTAATAGACTAGAACAGGTGATTGGAATTACAGGTACAGCGTTAAGCTGGTTTAAATCATATTTATCTGATAGACTTCAGTTCGTTCATGTAAATGACAAGTCCTCCTCCCAAACTACAGTAAGTCATGGAGTTCCTCAAGGTTCTGTACTTGGACCAGTACTCTTCACGCTATATATGTTCCCTTTAGGCAAAATTATTAGACAGCATGGAATAAACTTTCATTGTTATGCAGATGATACTCAACTATACTTATCCTTTAAACCAGATGAAACAAATCAGCCCAATAGGCTACAAAATTGTCTCAAAGACTTGTATGTCTAGAAATTTTCTCCTCTTAAACTCAGATAAGACTGAAGTAATTCTCTTTGGATCTGAAAAACTAAGCTAAATTGTCTGGTTTTGTAATGAACCTGGATGGCATTATTTAGCTTCCAGTGCTACAGTGAGAAACCTTGGAGTAATATGACTGACCAGTCCTTTGGTCCACATATTAAGGTTACTAAAACATTCATTTACGTAATATAGCCAAAATTAGGGACATTCTGTCTGAGTGATGCAGAAAAACTGGTTCACGCTTTTGTTACTTCGAGACTAGATTACTGTAACTATTACTGGGCTGTCCTAAATATGCCCTGAAAAGCCTTCAGCTGATCCAGAATTCTGCAGCCAGAGTCCTGACCAGAACCAGCAGGAGAGATCATATTTCTCCAGTTTTAGCATCTCTTCATTGGCTGCCTGTTGAATCTAGAATACAATTTAAAATCCTTCTCCTTACATATAAAGCCCTCCACAACCAGGCACCACTATATATCAAAGACCTCATTGTTCCTTATATACCAAGCAGAGTACTTCGTTCGCAGACTGCAGGCTTACTTGTGGTTCCTAGAGTCTCAAAGAGCCGAGCAGGAGGCAGAACCTTTGGTTATCAGGCCCCTCTCTTATGGAATAAGCTCCCAGTTAGTGTTAGGGAAGCAGACACCCTCCCCACCTTTAAGACTAGGCTGAAGATTTATCTTTTTGATAAGTCCTTTAGCTAGGGATGGTTAGCATCCCTTGGTTATGCTGCTATAGGTTTAGACTGCTGAGGGACATTTTCTGATACACTGAGCTTCTTTGATCCATCTCTCTCCCCATAAAAGTGTTACATCATTAACATGTATCGTCACACACACGGCTGCTTGTCCTTGAGCTGGGTTCTGCCAGAGTTTTCCTCCCAACTTTCGCAAGTGTGCTTGCTCAGTATGGGAAATTGAGTTGGAGGGTCCAACGCAATCTGTTGGTTTCCTTTTATGAATTTGCTTTCATTATGTCCTCTTGACACATTTGGCAGGCAGAACTTTCATCTAGGGTCTCCAAGTAGTATTGGAGGTTTGACATGGGCATGAACACAAGCATGAAGCAGTGAGCTGCTGACAGTTCAGATTGTAGTCCCGCTGATGAAAGACAAGCTACAAAGCAAAGATCACTTTAAAGCCAAATCCTTGAATAAAAATACATGAATTTATTTGACTCAATATTGACTTAAAATACACTAGACATTGACCCTCTGACACCTGTTGAGAAAGAAGAAAGCATTACAAACCCAATTGTGCAAGACTACATGAAATAATCCTGATACTGACCTGCTAGAGTCTGCGGCGCAGGCTGACCCTGCTCCATTTAGACTCTGGATGAACACTGGGGAGCTGTGGTTTATAATAAGCCTTCTGTGGAGGAGCTGTGGGGGTCTGCTCATCCTGCTCTGAAGGGTCCCTCAGCCTTCTGATGGGGGAGCCACCAAAGCGCTGAGGGATTTTGTAGACAGAGACAGGGGCAAAGCCTGGAGCTGAAGCTCCCACTGTGCTGCTGATGGATAAAGGGAAGTGATGGGTTCCCTGGACTGAGATCCTGCCATTGGGACTCTGGGTCTGAGCCTCAGCTTTCCGATTTGAAGGCACCTTCTTTGCAGCGGCACGGGCATAGGTCTGCATCCGTGCAGGGGTTCCATGTGGGGCAGGACCAACAGGACTAAACAATGTGGCAGTTGAGCCCATTTGCGCAACACTGGAAGGTTTCAGCACTGCAGATTGATGAGAGCCTGGACTGGAGTAGGAGGTTCCCCTGGAAGAACTAGGAAAGGATGCAGAGCTGCTGGAAGGATACCTGCCACTATGCTGTGTACCCCACTGAGCTGACCAAGCATCCTTCTTGCCAAGACCAGGGATGGCCTTACTCTGCTGATCCACAGAAGACCCACTTGCTATAGCAGTAGAATGGATGAATGATGGCTTTGGCACAGCCTGAGCATTAACCCTGGTTGAAGATGTAGGTTGCCAGCTTGGTTTTGACACCAAGCTGCTCTGTAACCTCCCTGAACTTTGAGCTTGCCCATAGAGAGCTGGTGCATAGCTACCAGTGGGAAGTCTTCCACCAGAACCTCTGAGGACTGCAGTGTCTTTGCCGAGACTGCTTCTCTGCATGGAGCGTGGAGAAACAAAGGCTTGTCTGACTTGGTTCTGGGGATAGCTGCCATCAAGCTTTCTTGGTCTACCATCTTGCAGAGAGAAGCCAGCATAGCCATTGTTTTGAGAGCTCCATGCTGGAAGACAGGAGGAGGGAGGTTAGCTTTCCTTACAGTTCATTCATAGCAGTAACTAAAGCAGGTGTCCTGCTTACCTCTGGTAGCCCATGAACAACATACATGCTCTGCTTGCACTAAGACTAGTAAAACCCTGTTCAGCAAACAAGAAAGCTCAGTCAACAAAAAGCATTCACAAAAGAAAATCCCCTTCATAAGCTGCTGCAGATACATACCCCAAACCAAGTCCACAAACCATTGCTGAGTCCTGCAGGCTGGTCAACAGAGCTACAGCCAAACCACTATGAAACCACTTGCTCTACATGTGTACAGCAGCAATTTGGTATTTATTGCAACCTGCAACCAATCACTGCTTAATGAACTGACTGTCTGCAGGTGCTGCTGTGGTGGAGGCGGATTCAATCAATTTATTCTTTTGAGTGAAACATTTTGCATGGTGTAAATTAACATGTCCTTGGAAAAACAAACTGTTTTTAAAGAACATATATTCTGATGAAAATTATTTATCAAAAGAAACTTTTCACTAACTGTAATCAGCTGATCAAACTTAACAACCTACAAGAACACACAAACTAGAAAATTATGTTCAAGTCTTAAGTCATTGGTGGACCAGATGTACTTCATGAGGCTCTGATCCCTTTGGTATTTCTTGAAATCTGTCAGCAACCCCTTATTAATGAGTTGATTGTGTGCAGGTTTTTCTGTTGTGGAAGTGGGATTATAATGAATAAAAAAATAAGTACAATACAATCATGCAAAGGGAACTCATGATTTGTTTAAAATGGTACATAACATTATTATCATATTACTTAGGCTTTGCAGAGAAACATGTTTTATTTTTAACAGATGCTTTCAAATTTAAATTTCAAACTCTCCTCTCTGAGCTGCCACCTTATTGTGGTGGAGGTTTTTGTGTGTCTGAAGATCCCAGCAGCTATGTTGCCAGGGGTTTTATGCCTCTGGTAGGGTCACCCATGGCAAACAGGTGTCTAGAGGAGGGACCAGACTGAGTGCGGCTCAAAGACCCCTATGATGACAACAACCATGGGCGGAAATGTTCCCTTGCCCGGCCGCGGGCAAGGCAGGGACCCTCTTTGGAGCCAGGCCTGGGGGTGGGGCACGAGAGTGAGCGTCTGGTGGCTGGGCCTTTGTCCGTGGGGCTTGGTTAGGCTCAGACCGAAAGGGTTACATGGGCCCCACCTCACGTGGGCTCACCATCTGTAGGAGAAGCCATAGGGGTTGGGTGCAATGTGAGCTGGGTGGCAGCAAGAGGCAGGGACCCTGGCGGTCCAATCCTCAGCTGTAGAAACTGGTTCTAGGGACGTGGAATGTCACCTCTCTGGTGGGTAAGGACCCTGAGTTTGTACACAAAGTTGAGTAGTTCCGGCTGGATATAGTTGGACTCACTTCGACGCATTGCTTGGGCTCTGGAACCAGTACCCTTGACAGGGGCTGGATCTTCTTCCACTGTAGTTGCTCATGGTGAGAGGCGCCGAGCAGGTGTGAGCATTCTCATTAGCCCCCTGCTTGGCACCTGTACATTGGGGTTTACCCCGGCGAACAAAAGGGTAGTTTCCCTCCGCCAGAACTTTTGCACCGAACAGCAGTTCAGAGTATCCACTCTTTCTGGAGTTCTTGGAGGTAGCGTTGAAGGTTGCATCTGAAGGACTCCTTTGTTCTGCTGTTGGACTTCAATGCTCATGTGTGCAATGACAGTGAGGGACAGCACACTTGCCCAACAAGTCTACATGTGCTTTGTGGACCTGAGGAAGGCTTTCGACCGTATATAATAAAGAGAATAGAACCATTGCTCCTTTGCATTGAGAGGAACCAGTTGAGGTGGCTCGGGCATCTGGTCAGGATGCCTCCTGGACCTCTCTGGTGAGGTGTTCCAGGCACGTCCCTCTGGGAGGAGACCCCGAGGAAGACCCAGGACATGCTGGAGGGATTATATCTCTCGGCTGGCTTGGGAACGCCACGGGATCCCCCCTGCAGAGTTGGCAAATGTGGCTGGGGAGAGGGAAGTCTGGGCTTCCCTGCTTAGGCTGCTGCTCCCGCGACCCGACCTCGGATAAGCGGTAGAAGATGAATGGATGGATGAATGGTCCAACACAGAATAAAATTGAGACGTATTAACCTGAACAACATGCTATGACTTTGTTTACAGGCAAGGTGAGCAGACAATGACGACTTTGTTGTAAACGTGCTCCTTCCACTATCTCGGTATCTTTTCTCTCAGGCTCAGAGTAGAGCTAAAACATAAATGGTTAAATTTAGATAGCTGCTTCTGCCAGTTAGCTTGCTATCAGTATCTGTTTTTAGCACCAGATGTACTGGGCCCACCCACCTTCCGGTGCTGGACTTCCACCAATAATTCAGTGTGCACCTCATTAACGTTATTTAAACTAACATCTGTTTTTTTCAAAATCTTGCATGAAATCTCTCGAGAAAGGTTCTGTTTTGTATAAAGGGTCAGAAAAAGCACTTTTTAAACATTTTTTGGTTCAATAACTTTTTAAACAATTATTTAAAAAGATAGTGGGCCCGAGGACAGTGGGGATATGAAAAGACCATGTTATGACTCGTTTAAACAAATCATGAGTTTACCATTGCATGATTTTACTGTAATCTGTTTATATTTTATTTATTCATTATAATCCCACTTCTAAAACAGAAAAATCTGCACACAATCAACTCATTAATGAAGGGTTGCTTACATATTTAAAAAACATACCAAAGCACTGGTTTGGTAGTCTTGGAGTATTTAGGTGTCTGTGGCTTTGAGCAGACTGCAGGGCAAATGGTTTGTGGACTTGGTAGGGTAAGTGTTGACTTCCTGTCTTCCAGCATGGAGCTGCCTGATAGCGGCTATCCCCAGAATAAATTCAGACAAGTCCTTTGTTTCTCTACATTCAGTCCATAGGAGCGGCCGCGGCAAATACAAGCTGCAAGGAAGCTGTTTGAGTCCGTAGCCAGCAAAAGTTTACACATTTGAATGCAGAACGTTTGTTAGGCCACAATTTTCTGGTACACCAAGAAGACTGATGCACATGTCACAGCTCAGCTGCACAATCAATAAGAATTTGTTTCAATGTCAGAGGGATCAGAGCCTCATGAAGTATATCTGGTCTACCAATGCTTTAAGATTTGAACATAATTTTCTAGTGTGTGTGTGTTCTTGTAGGTTAAGTAAGTTAACGAGATACATCATCTTGGGTTGTTAGGTTTGATCAGCTTATTACTGACAGTAAAATTGGATAATTCTTTGGATAAATCATTTTATAAGAAAATTTGTTCTTTAAAACAGTTTGTTTTTCCAAGAACATGTTAATTTACACCATGGAAAAATGTTTCACTCAAATTAATAACTTCTTTCAATCCACCTCCACCACAGCAGCACCTGCAGACAGTCAGTTCATTAAGCAGTGATTGGTTGCAGGTTGAAATAAATACCAAATTGCTGCTGTGCACATGCAGAGCAAGTGGTTTCATAGTGGTTTGGCTGTGGCTCTGTTGACCAGCCTGCAGGACTCAGCAATGGTTTGTGGACTTGGTTTGGGGTATGTATCTGCAGCAGCTTATGAAGGGGATTTTCTTTTGTGAATGCTTTTTATTTTGACTGAGCTTTCTTGTTTGCTGAACAGGTTTTTACTAGTCTTTGTGCAAGCAGAGCATGTATGTTGTTCATGGGCTACCAGAGGTAAGCAGGACACCTGCTTTAGTTACTGCTATGAATGAACTGTAAGGAAAGCTAACCTCCCTCCTCCTGTCTTCCAGCATGGAGCTCTCAAAACAATGGCTATGCTGGCTTCTCTCTGCAAGATGGTAGACCAAGAAAGCTTGATGGCAGCTATCCCCAGAACCAAGTCAGACAAGCCTTTGTTTCTCCACGCTCCATGCAGAGAAGCAGTCTCGGCAAAGACACTGCAGTCCTCAGAGGTTCTGGTGGAAGACTTCCCACTGGTAGCTATGCACCAGCTCTCTATGGGCAAGCTCAAAGTTCAGGGAGGTTACAGAGCAGCTTGGTGTCAAAACCAAGCTGGCAACCTACATCTTCAACCAGGGTTAATGCTCAGGCTGTGCCAAAGCCATCATTCAGCCTTTCTACTGCTATAGCAAGTGGGTCTTCTGTGGATCAGCAGAGTAAGGCCATCCCTGGTCTTGGCAAGAAGGATGCTTGGTCAGCTCAGTGGGGTACACAGCATGCTGGAAGGTATCCTTCCAGCAGCTCTGCATCCTTTCCTAGTTCTTCCAGGGGAACCTCCTACTCCAGTCCAGGCTCTCATCAATCTGCAGTGCTGAAACCTTCCAGTGTTGCGCAAATGGGGCTCAAATTTAATCAGTGACATGTTTAGCCGCATGTCATCCTTCAACCGCTGGTTGTCTAGGTGGTGTCCCGATAACAACGTGGGTTTTATAGATAATTGGAGTGCTTTTTGGGGAAAGCCTGGTCTTATTAGGAGAGATGGTATCCATCCCACGTTGGATGGAGCCGCTCTCTTATCTAGCAATATGGACTCTTTTATTCAGCTAAATTTACAACTCAGGGTTGGGACCAGAAGGCAGAATTGTAGTCCTACACACTTTTCTGCAGCTTCCCACCTGCCGCCGCCCACCCAAAACCCCATTCTGACAACTTCTCAGCAGTAAGAATTAAACAACACAAAAACACTTCTGGGGTTAATTGTGAAAACCTCATAAAAATAAAAACAATGGATCTAATAAAATCTGAAAATAAGACATTAAAATGTGGCCTACTGAATATCAGATCCCTCCCAAATAAGTCTTTATTAGTCAATGACTTGATAGGTGATCACCACATTGATTTATTCTGTCTTACGGAAACCTGGTTACAGCAAGAGGATTATGTTAGTATCAAGGAAGCTACGCCAGCTAACTATTTAAACTTTCACATTCCTAGAACTACAGGCAGAGGAGGAGGTGTTGCAGCTATTTTCAAGTCAGAAATTTTAATTAATCCTAAGCACAAAACTAAATATAAATCCTTTGAATTCCTGGCATTAAATTTATCTCATCCAAAATGGAATTCAGAGAAACCGCTCCTTTTAGCATTAATGTATCGCCCACCTGGACCTTACTCAGAGATTCTGACCGAATTCTCTGATCTCTTGTCTGAGTTAGTGCTGACTACTGATATAGTCATTGTACTAGGTGATTTTAATATTCATGTTGATGATGAAAATGATTAAACATTTCCTTTAGCTCTATTCCAAACTCAATTGGGTTTTCACAAAATGTCAATGGAGCCACTCACTCTCATGGCCATACTCTTGATCTTGTTCTAACACATGGTATTGAGACTAAGCTCAAAGTATTTCCTCAAAACCCTGTCTTGTCTGATCACTTCCTATTAACCTTTGAATTCACTTTATTTGATTACTCACTGACCAAAAATAAATTCTACTGTAGTAGATGATTATCAGACAATATTACAAAATTTAAACAATCAATTGAATCAATTTTTTCACATCTACCATGTATTAGCATGACTGAGAGTCCCCCTTTAAGCCTTACTCCTGCTCAGATTGATCAACATGCTGATACTATAACAGCTTCAATGCGTACAACCTTGGATAATGTTGCTCCCCTAAAGAAGAAATTAGGTAAAATTATGAAGGCTCCCTGGTTTAATTCCCAGCTTCAAGCTCTAAAACAGGCGTCAAGGCGTTTGGAAAACAGATGGCGTTCATCAGGACTAGAGGAGTCTCACTTAACCTGGAAAGAAAGTTTAATCGTATACAAAAAAGCCTTACATGCGGCAAGAACAGCTTATTATTCATCATTGATAGAGGAAAACAAAAACAACCCTCGGTTTCTTTTCAGCACTGTAGCTAGGCTTACTAGGAGCTGGAGCGCTGTGGAGCCATGTATTCCTTTCTCACTTAGCTGTGATGATTTCATGTATTTTTTCAGGAATAAAATTGACACTATTAGAGATCAAATTCACAATACTCTTCCTTCTACCTATAATGTTGAGCCTGTTGTGGTCTCTGAAGCATCCTTAGAACCAGGATCTGACTTGTGTCTAAATAGTTTCTGTCCTGTCCAACCCTCTGAATGAACTATTATAATAGCTTCATCTGAACCATCCACCTGTATCTGAGACCCTCTCCCAACGAGCCTCTTTAAGGACATTTTCCCTTTAATTAATACATCACTACTAAATCTTATCAATATGTCTTTAGTGACAGGATATGTACCACAATCATTTAAAACTGCTGTAATCAAGCCTTTACTTAAAAAGCAATCTCTGGATCCAGAGGTGATAGCAAATTATAGACCTATATCTAACCTCCTGTTTATGTCCAAAATTCTGGAGAAAATAGTTTCCGCTCAGCTACATGCCCACCTGAGCAGAAATAATTTATGTGAGGAGTTTCAGTCAGGATTTAGAGCTCATCATAGTACTGAGACGGCGTTGGTGAAAGTTACTAATGACCTTCTTATGGCCTCAGACAAAGGACTTGTGTCCGTACTTATCTTGCTTGATCTTAGTGCTGCATTTGATACAGTCGATCATAACATTCTGTTACAATGACTAGAACAGGTGATTGGAATTACAGGTACAGCGTTAAACTGGTTTGAATCATATTTATCTGATAGACTTCAGTTCGTTCATGTAAATGACAAGTCCTCCTCCCAAACTACAGTAAGTCATGGAGTTCCTCAAGGTTCTGTACTTGGACCAGTACTCTTCACGCTATATATGCTCCCTTTAGGCAAAATTATTAGACAGCATGGAATAAACTTTCATTGTTATGCAGATGATACTCAACTATACTTATCCTTTAAACCAGATGAAACAAATCAGCCCAATAGGCTACAAAATTGTCTCATAGACATAAAGACTTGGATGTCTAGAAATTTTCTCCTCTTAAACTCAGACAAGACTGAAGTAATTCTCGTTGGATCTGAAAAACTCAGAGCTAAATTTTCTGGTTTTGTAATGAACCTGGATGGCATTACTTTAGCTTCCAGTGCTACAGTGAGAAACCTTGGAGTAATATTTGACTCAGACCTGTGCTTTGGCCCACATATTAAGCAGGTTACTAAAACAGCCTTCTTTCATTTACGTAATATAGCCAAAATTAGGGACATTCTGTCTGAGTGATGCAGAAAAACTGGTTCACGCTTTTGTTACTTCGAGACTAGATTACTGTAACTCTCTATTACTGGGCTGTCCTAAATATGCCCTGAAAAGCCTTCAGCTGATCCAGAATTCTGCAGCCAGAGTCCTGACCAGAACCAGCAGGAGAGATCATATTTCTCCAGTTTAAGCCTCTCTTCATTGGCTGCCTGTTGAATCTAGAATAGAATTTAAAATCCTTCTCCTTACATATAAAGCCCTCCACAACCAGGCACCACTATATATCAAAGACCTCATTGTTCCTTATATACCAAGCAGAGTACTTCGTTCGCAGACTGCAGGCTTACTTGTGGTTCCTAGAGTCTCAAAGAGCCGAGCAGGAGGCAGAACCTTTGGTTATCAGGCCCCTCTCTTATGGAATAAGCTCCCAGTTAGTGTTAGGGAAGCAGACACCCTCCCCACCTTTAAGACTAGGCTGAAGATTTATCTTTTTGATAAGTCCTTTAGCTAGGGATGGTTAGCATCTGTATAGGAAAATTGTTATGCTGGCTGTTGCATGTGTGTGTTGCTCCTGAATGGGTCTGTTGGAGTCTGAGAGAGACAAATCAGAGTAAACCATGAGACTAAACTAGGCTACATTACTGATTAAATCAACAGTTCTGAATGAGCTTTATTTAATATATGCAGAGATTCTTCAGTTTGGTTCTGCTTCTGTCATTTAGCAGACATGACATAAACAACACGAGCAGTAAATCAGAAAGGAAATTCCAGCATGGATAAGTGTTGGTCAGACTGCTGGGAGTCCAGTTTGACACATGTCCTGCTATGCAGTGCTCGAGGATTTTTCTGGTTGTTGGTTAAGATGAGACTACCTGATAGGAACTTTGCAATAAGTAATTAAATGAATTTGGTTACTTTGAATGCTTACCTACCAGATAAATGAGTGGCCCTAACTGTTGCTTTGTATTGTTCATGATTCACTCCATGACTGTTTAGCTGAAACTGACTATCCTCTGCACCCCCCAGGCCTGGCCCCTGACCGACCTCTAGTTGACCCTGACTTGATTTTCCTTTTGATGCTGTTTGCTCTGACTGCGACACGGTGGAGGCTGTAGCTCTCCCGTCTCAGTTCTCGTTACTTGAGCTTACTCTTTAGCTGAAAACAAGTCCATGTTTTGGCGCTCTCTTATGAATGACTTTCTGGATGCCATTTTCCTGAATGTTTTCCTCCCACAGGTTGCAGACGGGGAAATTTCCTTCTGGCTCTCTTTTCAGGTCTTCCTTGGACCAAAAGTACTTTCTCTGGTTCTGATGTACATGCGCATGCGTAACATGGAAACATGGGCCTTTTTGTGATTCTTTTTGCAGGACCCTCACCCAAGTGGGCATGGTTCCTTCCAAGACTGCCTGTTCAGACACAGCTCTGTGTGAAAGTAATGTTTTAACATACTGTCCTAACCTCATAAGAACCCTTTTCAGGCATTTGCACACAGGTGAAAGCTGCCCTTCATGAATCAGCATCTACGCAGCTCTATTCACTTCAGCCTGGAGATTTTGTCCTGATAAGAAGCTTTAAACATCAGTGCTGGAACCAACATCGATGGCTTAGGCCATTTCAGGTTTTCCTGACGACCCAGACAGTGGTAAAGGTCGCAGAGTGAGCTGCTTGGCACTACAGATTGCTTGCACCTCCTGAAGCTCCTCAGTCTGAAGTTATGGAGGAATAACGCACCACCCAACAAAGGGCAGAATAATCCCTGTGGTTGCGTGGGTAAGTGAGATAGTCTACTCTCACACCTGAAGACCAGCCTTCGCTCTCAAGCAAGATCAGTGAGAGGTGAAAGAAGCGCTCCACTGCGACTGTGACATGCCAAGTCCCACCAGAACGCCGACAGTGTCTTCACTACACCTCTGTCACCCCCGAAGAGGAATGATTTGTTTCCACTTTTCTTACATTTATCCTTAGACTCAGATTTTACAGCTGAAGTAAATAGCTCCTCACTATTGTCATTTCTGAAGGATTCTTTTAAAACCTTATAGGCATGTGGCTCCTGATGTTTTGAGAATGTTATCTTCTGTCTGTATTTATGCATTCTGACAACAATTTCTCTTCTTATTGTTGATCCTGTAGGATCAAAACGGGGTAGTGTATAGGAAAATTGTTATGAGTTTGGTTTGTATTGAGTATCAGACATATATGCATTAATTTGCTGTGATCCTGCTGTGTTTTGTGTCTATGCACAAAGCTTTCTTTAAGTCATATGATCCTTGTCTGGAATGTGCTGACAAAGTCTAAGGCAGGAAGCATTTCCTGCAGCATATCTGCTCTTTGTCAACTGCCTGCTGACCAGTTGCTTAAGGTTAAAGGTCAGGAAGAGAATGATTGTTTTCTGTGGTGTGCCTCAAACTGGAGTCAAACATTACTAGAAATTTATCACAAATTAATAATCAATATTTTAATTAATAATCACAATATTTTTCTGTTTTGTGGTCAATTGTCCCACTGTTGCCAGTGTGCTTGCTCAGGATGGGAGATTGAGTTGGACTCAACTCAATCTGTTGGTTTCCTTGTATAGGCTATTATGAATTGGCCTTCATTATGTTTTACCCTCTGTCTGTAAAGCGTCTTGAGATGGCATTGCCGTGATTTGACGCTATGTAAATAAAGTTGAATTGAATTGAATTGAACTGCCACATTGTTTAGTCCTGTTGGTCCTGCCCCACATGGAACCCCTGCACGGATGCAGACCTATGCCCGTGCCGCTGCAAAGAAGGTGCCTTCAAATCGGAAAGCTGCGGCTCAGACCCAGAGTCCCAATGGCAGGATCTCAGTCCAGGGAACACATCACTTCCCTTTATCCATCAGCAGCACAGTGGGAGCTTCAGCTCCAGGCTTTGCCCCTGTCTCGGTCTACAAAATCCCTCAGAGCTTTGGTGGCTCCCCCATCAGAAGGCTGAGGGACCCTTCAGAGCAGGATGAGCAGACCCCCACAGCTCCTTCACAGAAGGCTTATTATAAACCACAGCTCCCCAGTGTTCATCCAGAGTCTAAATGGAGCAGGGTCAGCCTGCGCCGCAGACTCTAGCAGGTCAGTATCAGGATTATTTCATGCAGTCTTGCACAATTGGGTTTGTAATGCTTTCTTCCTTCTCAACAGGTGTCAAAGGGTCAATGTCTAGTGTATTTTAAGTCAATATTGAGTCAAATAAATTCATGTATTTTTATTCAATGCTTTAAATTAATCTTTGCTTTTGTGTAGCTTGTGTTTTCCGTCATCAGCGGGACTACAATCTGAACTGTCAGCAGCTCACTGCTTCATGCTTGTATTGATCATGCCCATGTCAAACCTCCAATACTACTTGGAAACCCTAGATCAGGGGTGTCAAACTCCAGTCCTCGAGGGCCAGTATCCAGCAGGTTTTTGTTTCTCTCTACCAACACAGCTGATTCAAATCAAATGGATCCATCAACCTGTTCATGAATGTTGGTCAGGTGTGTTGGAGGATGGAGACAACAAAAACCTGCAGGATACCTGCCCTCGAGGACTGGAGTTTGACACCTGTGCCCTAGATGGGTGTTCTGCCTGCCCAATGTGTCAAGATGATTTCAACCACATCTGTGAGGTGTGTGTGTGTGTGTGTGTGTGTGTGTGTGTGTGTGTGTGACCCCGTGGGTCATCAAATGACAGCATTTCTGACTGGGGTCAGCCCTGGGCTGGCAGGTGCCCTAGGCAAAGGTGTTTTGCCTCACCTCCAACTTGCTTACCAAAACTATGTTCAAACACTTCACTGTACAAAAGCCTGTCTGACCAACCACAAGCATTTTAAATTGCTACAAAAGTGGAACAATTGCCTTAGTATACAAGGGGGTGAAAAACCTATAATGTAACCTGTGTAATCGACACTCTAAGCAGCTACTTGTAATGTATGCAGTCATACTGTAATGTGCTTTAACTGCTACTGTAAAGGCAGGTTAAGGTCTCTGTAGTCGCCTCTACAGGCCTGTTGTAGCTGCAGTCATTTTCTCAGCACATCTGGATAAACACAAATTTGATGCATGCAGTGTCATTGGATGTATCAAATGTTAATGGCAGCAGCCAATTAATAAAATGGCCTACTTTTACAATAGACTAAGTTGCATACTATATTGCAAATACAAATATGTGATGAACCTTTACATTTGTCATAGCATGTCCTGCATTTTTATTGTACAGTAAAGGTGTTAGATGTACAGATATTGTTGTGCTACAATAGCATGTAAGCTAGCATCAGCCAGGGATGCCTGTATAAATTTTAGGTTTGCTGTAAGGAAAATGTCTGGTTGGCCAACAATTCGGTATTTGATGCATAACTACAAAAGCTGATCTGTGAGCAAAAACCTGAATCTGGCCCATTTGAGCTTATGACAAAGGGGAGCCTACTGATTAGAAGTGTTAAAGACCAAATGAAATTATCTGCCATTATGTAGACAAGGCTCCAAGTATTGCAGCATTTGTGACATAGGTGAGAAATTTAGCTAGGAGGGTCAGGGGACATGCAGGCCCAGGAGAAAAATTGGAACATTATCGATTAAAATCCATTCATCTGGCACTTCTCATTATACAAAGCCAAAAACTGAAATTTAACTTCAAATGTCTTAGAAGTTGGATTTAGACTAAAGCCACTAATATTGCAAAAACAATTAAAATTTTGTCTGACAATTTTTCAGCAAATATACTGGGTGGAACCTTTTGAGCATATGAGCATTAGGCAGGACTTGTTTGTTAAAGCTGGGGTAGGTAATCTTGCTCAGACTTTTTTTTTCTTTTTTTCTTTTTTTTTTTTTACTCTGGGTGAAGTTGTTCCTCATCCTGATAGTAGTCTGTACATTTTGTAATCATGAACAATAAGAAATATAGTTTAGTTTACTGTGAATCTGTAAAAAAAAAAAAAAAAAAAAAAAAAAAAACTCTGACCAAGCTAAACAGCCAAGAAAGAGAAAATTGTTGGTGGAAAAAGCTGCGAACGAGAGAAGCATTCTGAGAGCACAAACGTCCACCAAGGCATTTAGAAAATTCCTGGATCCAAACGGTGATTCGGATCAAATCTGTTCTTCCTTTTCATGTTTTAAACAACTCACAAAAGTTTAATTAAAATCTGTCCATAATTTTTTTGAGTTATCTTGAACACAGATTAATACAGGTAAAAACATAACCTTCTTGGTGGAGATAAGAAAAAAAGCCTTGCATCACACAAAGGATAAAACCAGAGGGGGACGAGCCAAGACAGAGCACCACTTTCAGATCTTTCTAGCTCCCCAAGATTACCTACCCCAGCTTTAAAGTATTTGGCAACTACAGCCTTGACCTAGTTAAATAACCCAAATAGACATGAACACATTGACTCGTCTCTCCATTAAAATGTGTATTTCTTAACAAGTTGCACTTATTTATAAAATGCAGAGAGGGCAAAAACTAACTTACTCAGGGATCTGTGTGAACCAGCAGCAAACACGGAAAGTAGCAAAAAAAAAAAAAAAAAAAGAATTAACATGGAAATAAACATAGTACTACTATGTAGTATATAACATAGTAGCAATTAGAATGTGATAAGAGTTTGTAAGTTGTGAATACTCCAACCACTTATGAATGGAAAACCACTTGTAACTGAAGCCCTGTCTCCTGTTGTTTTACAAGGTCCTGGGGTAAAACTTCAAGTGTGGCTGTTTTGGGCCATCAGCCTGTGACTGGATTATGTCTGGAATGACAGAGAAAATCAGTCATAATAAAAATATGACAGGACCTTCTTCTAGAAATGAGCTGCTAAACATCCATTCTACCATCAGGACAACATCATCCTCACCTGCTGGTCCATGAACAGGTCCACCACCTGAAGACCTGGGCTGGTCAAGATCCAGCTGTTCTGATCCCATTCCTGGAGGAGGGATACAAAGGAATAAAAATTAGTTATATCGGACATTGGATGCTTTATTGAGGGGGGTTTGAGTTGTATAGAGAAGATAGGAGAGAGAGAAAGAGGGAGAAGATATGCAATATTTATTAAATTTCGCCATTAACACTTCATCCTCACCTGGTAGACCATGGGCAGGTTCATAAGAATCTGAAGGCCCAAAGTGGTCTGAATCCTCAGACTATGAGCCTTATACTATAAAGATAAGTGTAAATAAATCAATGACTTTGATTGATCATCATATGGAAAGAATAAGATGATTTATCTTCTGATTGTTACTACAGCCACCAGATTAGAACATCGGGGTATAATTTTTAAACAATTTCTCAGCAACAGCACTCAGAGGCCTCTCCTGTTGAATAGATACAAGTAAGAATTTTATTTAAAATGAAAGGTTTTTGTCAACATGGCATCACACTCAACATTAAACTATAGATAAAGCTGGAGAAATAAACAATTACCCTGTAATGGACTGGAGAGCTGTCCAGGATGTACCCTGCCTTTCGCCCAAAGACTGCTGGGATGGGCTCCAGCTTCCCCGCGACCCTTCATTGCACTAAGCAGTTAGGAAAATGAATGAATGAACAGTTAACAGTAATGGAAGAAACACAAGAACTGTTAATATTACACTCCAACAAAGGATCTAGGATTTTATAAACTCTGTGATTTTGTTCTGATAAATAAATCTAGTTCAGCTGATGTCCCTAGAAGTCAGGGAATTGGCTTGATTTAAGTTATCTTCAGCAAACTCTCTCTGGCTGCCTATCTCTACCCCTGTGTTTATCTACTGAAAGTTTGTCTCTTAGCAAAGTATGATTAAAATATCCTTGGAGGGATTTCTCTTCATTGACTGCAAATTAACAATGTTAGCACACAGACAGTAATAACTTAAATCATAACGCTGTTATACCAATTTCTGTATAATGTTAGCTGCCTGGCTGGGCAGTGGTATACAGCCAGCTAATGTGAGCTAGCATTAAAGACAAGTTTGAAAAGTTGTTCAAAGTATTCTCTGTCTAACATAGATACAGCTGATGACACTATTTTCTCGCTAACCTGAGCAAACGTTAACTTGTGAATGGCTTGATTTAATTAACAGTTGCTAACATTAGCTTGGTAACCAAGCTAATGTTAGCCAAGCCTTGGTAGCAATAGCCCAAACAAAGCCTTCGTAGCATTAGCCCATGAAACAGGAACGGATTTTGTAATTCATTTCGGGTCACTTACATCCACATGTCAGTGCTAGCCATCATCCCATCCCATCCCAGAATTGGCATAAAACCATCCAACTAAAGTGATTGTTATTTTATAATATACATACTGACGACTCTTTTTTTTTTTTTTTTTTTTTTTTTTTTTTTTTTTGCGTCTATTCTCCTACCGCAATGGCAATGTCACTCTTTGAGTGTTTTTAAATTTAGGGTCTGCCAAAGGTGTATAAAGTAGAAGTAGAAAGTAGAAATTCTGTCTGGCAGCTCTTTCCAACCAGTCACTAAACCTGATGAATATAACCAGCTCAGCTCCACTGCAGGTCGACGAGCCTGTTAGTGAAAATACCTGTTCTAAATGCATGGGTAGATCCAAAAACATGGCAGGACTTCTACTTTGTTTTTACTTTTACTTCTAATTTATACACCTCTGGGGTCTGCACCATAGACTGTATAGTCTGCACACTTCCAAGTGTGGATTCTGCTTGCTGCAGAAAGCAGCACATTAGCTTGCTGGTTGGGGAGTTTGTTGATGTGTGACTCTGATGACTCTGGCTTCCTTCCTGCTTCAGTCCACAGACATGGATGTTCGGTTGGTACTCGGTTCTCCCTTGGAAGGAGTGTGAGTGGTTGTTCATCTGTCTGTTTGGCTCTACAATAGATTGGTGACCTGTCTAGGGTGTGCCCTGCCTCTCGCGTGCTAATAGCTGGGAGAGGCTGAAATAAACCAAGCGAATAGACAATAAAAATGGATCACAGTGAATTGAACTGTAAATTTGGAAATTTACCTAAGCATAAATCTTTGTCTTTCAAATTTTATTTGGTTTTTTTTTTTTTTTTTTGTACATATGACAGTACTGAATAGATTTATATACTCAATGCAAACAAGTTTTTGCTTGATATATTTTTTTAAAAATCTTGGTTATTTTTTTGCTTACTTTCTCTTTTTGGTTTGTTATCTTCTATATTTCCATTTTGTCTGTAGTTTTAGCTTTTGAGCCAGTCTTGTCAGAATGTGACTTGTCTGCTTTATTTTTTACAACTGACCTTTACAATTAGACTCTTTAATCTATTGTTTTCCACTCTGTTTTGACCAGAATCAGTCTCTGAAAACCTATTAGGGAAAGAAAGAAATAAGTTATATAGTTGCCAGCAGGTGTGTTTAACCATATCAGGAGCTAAATGATAACTGATTACAGACCTTTCAGTCAACCGTATGATGAATCAGATATGACACATTCAAGATGTGTGACTGGCTTGTTTTCATGTTATGTTTTAAACTGATTCATTGTAGAAAGAGAATGGATTTTGCTGAAATGGCACTGTTGTTAAAAACATTTAATGGCTGCTTGCACAGCTTTTATTTTTTTTATTTTGGCATGGCTACAACCCACAGTGGACAAAGTGGTTTATTCATTCATGAGAAAAAGATCTCAGTAATATGAAGCAGATTAAAAATCAGTACATTTTAATTAAACTGACTCTTCAAGTTAGTCTAAAATAACTGTATTCTGTCTGTTTTACTATAATATCCCAACCAATCGATGCGTATAGTTACCACGGCTTCTTTTAAAATACTTCTGCTTCAAAAAATAAATAAATAAATTATTATTATTATTATTATTATTATTATTAATAATAATAATAATAATAATAATAATAATAATAATATTCTAACTTCACTTCTAGGATAATTACAAATTAAATAAAGAAATATATCTTTTTTTAACTTTTATTCTTTTTGTAGCATTTTGTTAATTTTCCAAAAATATTTTTTTTTGCGAATATAGCAGGTTGGCAGCTCTTCATCAGCCTAACTGTGGAAGAACACTCTTGATGGCTTTAATGGCATTGTTAATAATATGCCCTCTGACACTTAGCACTAAATGTGACTTCTTAGAGAAAGCAGCACCCACAGCCTATCAGTAAATCACACCGTTATTGGTTGCAGGTTGTTATAAGTGCCACATCACTGCCTTCTGCTAATGTAGAGCATAGTTTCACAGTCATGAGGCTGCTTCGACAGGCTGCAGGCTCGGAGAAATGGTTTGTGGACTTGGTTTGGGGTAAGTTTTTTTGCAGCAGAATTTGTTTTACAGACTTGAAATTGTTTTGTTCTTATTGTTCTTTCCTGAACAGGTTTTTACTAGTCTTTGTGCAAGCAGAGCATGTATGTTGTTCATGGGCTACCAGAGGTAAGCAGGACACCTGCTTTAGTTACTGCTATGAATGAACTGTAAGGAAAGCTAACCTCCCTCCTCCTGTCTTCCAGCATGGAGCTCTCAAAACAATGGCTATGCTGGCTTCTCTCTGCAAGATGGTAGACCAAGAAAGCTTGATGGCAGCTATCCCCAGAACCAAGTCAGACAAGCCTTTGTTTCTCCACGCTCCATGCAGAGAAGCAGTCTCGGCAAAGACACTGCAGTCCTCAGAGGTTCTGGTGGAAGACTTCCCACTGGTAGCTATGCACCAGCTCTCTATGGGCAAGCTCAAAGTTCAGGGAGGTTACAGAGCAGCTTGGTGTCAAAACCAAGCTGGCAACCTACATCTTCAACCAGGGTTAATGCTCAGGCTGTGCCAAAGCCATCGTTCAGCCTTTCTACTGCTATAGCAAGTGGGTCTTCTGTGGATCAGCAGAGTAAGGCCATCCCTGGTCTTGGCAAGAAGGCTGCTTGGTCAGCTCAGTGGGGTACACAGCATGCTGGAAGGTATCCTTCCAGCAGCTCTGCATCCTTTCCTAGTCCTTCCAGGGGAACCTCCTACTCCAGTCCAGGCTCTCGTCAATCTGCAGTGCTGAAACCTTCCAGTGTTGCGCAAATGGGCTCAACTGCCACATTGTTTAGTCCTGTTGGTCCTGCCCCACATGGAACCCCTGCACGGATGCAGACCTATGCCCGTGCCGCTGCAAAGAAGGTGCCTTCAAATCGGAAAGCTGAGGCTCAGACCCAGAGTCCCAATGGCAGGATCTCAGTCCAGGGAACCCATCACTTCCCTTTATCCATCAGCAGCACAGTGGGCGCTTCAGCTCCAGGCTTTGCCCCTGTCTCGGTCTACAAAATCCCTCAGAGCTTTGGTGGCTCCCCCATCAGAAGGCTGAGGGACCCTTCAGAGCAGGATGAGCAGACCCCCACAGCTCCTCCACAGAAGGCTTATTATAAACCACAGCTCCCCAGTGTTCATCCAGAGTCTAAATGGAGCAGGGTCAGCCTGCGCCGCAGACTCTAGCAGGTCAGTATCAGGATTATTTCATCCTGTAATTAAAGCTGGTTTTTCTAATGAAGTCTTTCTACCAACAGATGCACAAACTTAATTTTTTTTTTTTCTTCTTCTGTAGTTCAATTTAAAAAAAAAAAAAAAAAAAAAAATTTCTGGTTTCGTACTATGCTTCTTTTGCTTGGTGTTTGCCGTCTGGGTACATAACTTTCTCCATTTACTGCAATAAATGCAGTTCTAATGTTACCTATATTCCTGCCTCAGTGAAATTTGAAGAAATGCTTGGCGTATCTTTTTAGAAGGAAGCACTGGTAATCTTTCTGGACTAGATCAGTGAGAAACGTTTCTTCTTAAACCATACATCTTATGCCATTTTAATTGTCAAACTGTCACTGAAAGCAGCTCTATTTGCACATTTTTGACTTGGTTTGAGATGATACGTCCATTCCTGGAGCTGCTGTTGCCCAGTTTTCCAAGGCTTCTAGGATACAGCATAATTTTGAAGCTGAGTTATGCTCAATGGCATTAATCAGGCAAATGCTTGATGCCTACCTATGGCTCACTTTAAAGCCTTAGCTACTTCTGCAGTAACTTGAAGTTTTTAGCATAATATCTGACCAGCATGGGTCTTCTGCCCCTGCGTGAGGTGGTCTGTGGGGAGGCATTGTGTGCTCAGACGCCACTGAAAACTAGTGGCGTCAGTGTGAGCAGTGCCTACCCAAGTCAGGAAAAGTTTAATCATTCCATATGTCTTCACCTGAACCGCTTAGTCCAATTAAGAGGCAGGGTACACCCTGGACAGTTTGCCAGTCCATTGCAGTATATACATGTATAAACTATTTTTGTGTCAAACATCTATCTTGCATGACGGACTGATGTGAAACAAATATGCCAGTCCATGACATTGCAGAAATCAAGAGCCTTGCCTTTAAATATGGACAAAAATTAGATTATAAACTTTAGATTTCTTATCCATGTTTTCTACTTTTATACCCCTACCAAAATAAAGGGGGGAAAAAAGCTGTCAGTTGTGTATACTGCCACAGATTCCCAGTACAAACATAGGCTTGGTGTGCCCCCTTGTGGTTTAATAAATGCAATACATTAAAGGCTTTATCAACTTGCAGAGGAACCTGTAATAAACTGGCTACTTGTCTACCCTGTAACATCCCCACTTGTTTACTACTAGTTGCCATAATTTGTCACATCTCTTGAGGATCCAGGATATATCTATGGAGTTTTCTGGGCTTCGTGTGGCTGCCAGATTGAATTGTGATGCATAAAATCACTGTTTGGGCTTTAAGTTATCTTAAAGAGTTTGCATGGACAGATGTGCCAGGTGAATTTTACTCATTTTTGGATGTAAGTTTAGGTGGTTGGATCTTCATAGCCTCCTGTCAAAGTGGCATTTGTGTAAAACCATTAGAGTCCCCCAACCATGCCAGAGAGTAGGAATGGGCTATGTAATATCTTCCATGTTATGTTTGGGGAGGCTCAGTCAGTGGCCTTTCTGTGTGGAGTTTGCATGTGTCCCCCCCCCGTATATGCGTGGGTTCTCTCCAGGTACTCCAGCTTCCTCCCACCATCCAAAGACATGCTTGTTGGGTTGATTACTCTAAAATTGACCCTATGTGACATAGTGTGAGCGAGACTGGTATGGACAATAAATGGATGGATGTTCAGGCAAAAATTTATTTTGATCTTGTTTACTTATATAGACAAGAGATGGATGCATAAGATTATTTGTCATGTTATAAAAGTGAATGTCACATTCTTGAAGAGATGTGAGTCCATTATGTTAACAGGCTAACAGTTCTGCATGATCATATCCTAATCACAACTCATATTTGTCAGACCCCACTCTGTGAACAGTAGGTTCTTAAAATAATCACATACTCACTGTCCAATTGATCATTATCACAAATTGTGAATCAATTATTTATGTGCCAGCAGCTCAGTACATTTAGTTATGTAGACATGGACAAGACAACTTGCTGAGGTTCACACACAAACATCTCTAAAAATTTAAAGAGATTGGTCTAAAAATGGGGAAAATTCAGTTATCTGGACCAAAATGTCCAGTTGATGTAGGAGGTTATGGGAGAATTGACACTGGTTGGAGATGGTAGCGGGGAGTAACAGCTTTGCAGTTACAGTTATTGTACTATAGGCTTGTTATCGAGGTGGGCTTAGGTCTAGAGGACCTGCGTTTGGGTCCACACAGTGCTATGACCTCCACTGTGGCCAGATCTCAGTCCAGCAGAACAGCTTTAGGATTTGGTGGAACGGGAGGTTCTCATCATGGATGTGCAACTGACAAATCTTCAGCAACTGCAAGATGCTGTCAAATCAATGGGGAGCAAAATCTCTGAGGAATGTTTCCAATATCTTGATGAATCTATGCAAGTAATTAAAGCAGTTCTAAAGGAGGTCTAACCACCTTAGTAACCCATAAAGACCCAAACCATGGAAAAATGATCAGATACGTCCATTTTTTTTTTTTTAAATGAGGTCTTTATTTGTCCCTTTAGCAAAATGTAAAATAAAAATATTACCAACATTTTCTGGGGATTTTTTACCATTCATTACCATGGGATTGTTCAAATTTTATCTTCTGCTTTCTGGTGTCTATTAAGGAGCAGAAGACAAAAATCATGTGTGTTCCAGAGGATTTTAGAGAAAGTTTACCATAAGTTCTTATATTGACTTTATTATATTTAAAAAGGCCAAAGTAATTCACATTATTGACTAAAAGAATTATCGAAGTCACATTAAGTAAATTGGATGATTACAGCTTGGATTGTTATGTTCTAGCAGGCAACATGTTATTTAACCCTTTCTGATTTGGTGAGCAGCTTCTCATTTCTTCCACATCTGTAAGACATCAAAAATTATAATAATGTGTCTGGTGATGGGCAAATGGTACCGAGGCTTCAGAGCTCATGTTACCATTCCAGAGGAGTGAGAAGGTCATGTTGTCCAATGAGTCCAGATTTACCTTGTTCAGAGTGATGGGAGCATCAGGGTAAGAAGAGAAGTGGATAAAGTGATGTAGTCGATCAGGTTTTGGTTCAACATTATGCCTCTAAAGAATAAGGTCAGCTGACTACCTGAATATACACTGCTCAGAAAAATAAAGGGAACAGTAAAGTAACACGTATCTGAATGAATGAAATATTCTCATTAAATACTTTGTTCTTTCCATAGTTGAATGTGCTGACAACAAAATCACACAAAAATTATCAATGAAAATCAAATGTATCAACCAATGGAGGTCTGGATTTGGAGTTATACTAAATGAAAGTGGAAAAACACACTACAGGCTGATCCAACTTTGATCTAATGTCCTTTAAACAAGTCTAAATGAGGCTCAGTAGTGTGTGTGGCCTCCGTGTGCCTATATGACCTCCCTACAACGCCTGGGCATGCTCCTGATGAGGCGGCGGATGTTCTCCTGAGGGATCTCCTCCCAGACCTGGACTAAAGCATCCACCAACTCCTGGACAGTCTGTGGTGCAACTTGGCGTTGGTGGATGGAGCGAGACATGATGTCCCAGATGTGCTCAGCTGGATTCAGGTCTGGGGAACGGGCGGACCGGTCCATAACATCAATGTCTTCGTGTTGCAGGAACTGCTGACCCACTCCAGCCACATGAGGTCTAGCATTGTCTTACATTAGGAGGAACCCAGGGCCAACTGCACCAGCATATGGTTTCACAAGGGGTCTGAGGATCTCATCTCGGTACCTAATGGCAGTCAGGGTACCTCTGGCGAGCACATGGAGGGGTGTGCGGCCCTCCAAAGAAATGCCATCCCACACCATTACTGACCCACTGCCAAACCGGTCCTGCTGGAGGATGTTGCAGGCAGCAGAACATTCTCCACGGCGTCTCCAGACTCTGTCACGTCTGTCACATGTGTGCAGTGTGAACCTGCCTTCATCTGTGAAGAGCACAGGGCGCCAGTTGCGAATTTTTCAATCTTGGTGTTCTCTGGCAAATGCCAAACGTCCTGCACGGTGTTGGGCTGGAAGCACAACCCCCACCTGTGGACGTCGGGCCCTTATACCACCCTCATGGAGTCTGTTTCTGACTGTTGGAGCAAACACATTCACATTGTGGCCTGCTGGAGCTCATTCTGCAGGGCTCTGGCAGGGTTCCTCCTGTTCCTCCTTGCACAAAGAAGGAGGTAGCGGTCCTGCTGCTGGGTTGTTGCCCTCCCGAGGCCTCCTCCACGTCTCCTGATGTACTGGCCTGTCTCCTGGTAGCGCCTCCATGCTCTGGACACGACGCTGACAGACACAGAAAACCTTCTTACCACAGCTTGCATTGATGTGCCATCCTGGATGAGCTGCACTACCTGAGCCACTTGTGTGGGTTGTAGACTCTGTCTCATGCTACCACTAGAGTGAAAGCACTGCCAGCATTCAAAAGGGACCAAGCCAGAAAGCATCGGAACTGAGAGGTGGTCTGTGGTCACCACCTGCAGAACCACTCCTTTATTGGGTGTGTCTTGCCAATTGCCTATAATTTCCACCTGTTGTCAAAATCTCTGCAAAAGGAGTATATCGCCATCATGCGCAGAGGACATCCTCTGTGTTTAGTGACATGGCAGCCGCTAAACACAGAGTTACTGTTTTCTGGCTTCCCATGTCACATGACACTGAAGGTGAGATAAGTTGCTGTTTGGTGTGTAACAGCACCAAACCATATCAGCAAAACAAAACAAAACAAAAAAAACGCTCAGTCTACATAGATTCTTGACTTACCTTGGTACACTGTGGCAACAGATATATTTGAGTATCGCAGCCAGCTGTACTTGGTGTTGGTTCTGGCTGGCATGGAATTGATCTGGTTTGTTATGCAACATCAGCAACAATCATCACAAAGCTTAAGAGACATTTTTCAGTTCATGGAGCTCCACATGTCTTCGTATCAGACAATGCTGGACAGTTCACAAGCCAAAGCTTTATGAACTTTGCTTCACATTGGGATTTTACTCACATCACCAGTGGTCCCGAATACCCCCCAATCCAATGGACTTGCAGAGATAGCTGCGCATAGTGCTAAACAGCTGATGGAGAAATCACATAGAGATGGCACTGATGTCTTTCTCAACCTGTTAATTCTCAGGAAAGTACCACGTAAAAGTAAGCCTCGGTTCCCCATTAGAAAGACTGTTTTCTAGACAAACACGCACAACACTTCCACTCACAATAACACAGCTTGAACCACAGCCATGGAAACCTCAGGAGGTCACGGCCCCGCTATTGAAAAAGAGGCTGTCGCATAAGGTTTACTCTAATCGATCCAGTCAACCACGTGTTCTGGGACAAGTTGTGAGGCTACAGACTCCACAGGGTTATGATTGCACAGGAGGAACTTTGCCAAGAACACAGATCCTACCTCATCCAGAAGGGAGGATTTATAGGAGAAATCGTAGAAACATCTTGCCTGTAGGTGAGCCTACCTTCACCCAAAAAGACACTGGACTTGAGTTGATGGACGAAAGGCGAATCACAAAACCATGTGGAGAAGTGACCCAAGCTCAGCGGTGCCAGGACATATTTATTTGGTGGATTGGCTTAAGATGTAAGGGGAATGTAGACAGAATGGACAATGTGTGCAAAACATTTATACATATATTACTTATATTTATCTATATGTGCAAATATCTGCAACAAGTGCAATATAGTCCATACTTGAATACCCCATTTTATCTGCAATTATCTTCATGACAGTGCACATTACTGGTATATTTATATTGTAAATAATGTTTTGTAATATTTTTTATTGCAGTTAAAGGTGACTGTTTTACTCTCATTGTACTTATGTATGTGGACAATAAAGACATTCTATTCTATTCTTAATAAAAATGACACCACAGCAAATGCATGCCATAATCTAAGCTAAAGGCATTTCGGTTTATGTGTAGAGTATTAACATTTGTGACTTTGAATTGGAATAAGCAGAGTAGAAAATGGATTGCTGGACTGAGTATTATGGAATTGCAGATGTTCCCAACCTGGGGTCCCAGTGGCTTTGACTGTTCAGAGCCATACTTTCTTTACATGGAACCAGAGTAAATGAACAGGGGTCATCAAAATCTGCTACACAACAAAATGTTGTGATGTCTGAGAAGTACTGCAGAGCAGATGATTTGTCTAAATCATATAAATAAGGGTGTATGTTGACAGTAATGTTTGGTTTCATCAAAGACAATGCCAGAATGCATGTTAACTTTGAGTAGAAGCCGTTTTGGCCCAGGGGAGGGTGGGCGGTCCATGGTTTTTTGGTAGCTGCATGAAGGGGGTCTACAAGAACCACAGTGTTATTTTATACACTTCTCTTGCTCTACCAGTATTCATCAAGGTGTTTGTTCTGCTTCCTTACATACTCAGATGTATAAATGCAAGATCAGCCATGATATATACATCCTTATGTAAAAGTTAAAAGTTCACGCTTTAATAATAAACGCACAGCAAACGTCTTACGAAGATTTAATGTACATTTATTCTTAACACGTGGAACATATAGTATAAAGATTTCATACTGAATAAATGATATTCATTAAGCCAAAAAAGGAAAAAAAGGAATTTACATCAAGTTTTTAGCTACATCATCTGAAATACAAATATGCAGAATTCGCATCACTGAAAAAAAACCCAAAAACAAAACAAAAAAAAATAAAATTAAACTGGTTTCTTCATCGAGGTTTAGTTTGTCATGTGTGAAGGAGCTCAAATAAAACCGCAGACACTGTTGTTGTTAATATACTCTACACCCAGACCAGAGACAAACTGAAACTTGAAGTTTTTGTTGTGTGTGTGTGGGGGGGGGGGGGGGGGGGGGGGGGGGGGGGTGGAGGAGGTGGTGACGGACAGCAGCTGAACACCCCCTCTTTCCTCCGAAACTGGGCGGGGTGTGGCGCCCGAGTGTAACGGAGCAGATGGGCATCAAGTCATCACACGACGCACTTGATGCGGGGGAAGGGGTCTGAATCATCGAAGATTAAAAACAGTGAAGAGCAACAGAAGTTCAGAGAGAGAGAAGTGTAATGTACATCATATTTACACCGCAGCTTGGACTGCATCTAGCGTCGAGGACCAGTCCTATAGGTGACTTTAATATAAGGGTGAAGTCATACAATCAAGGGACAAAGAGAAGAGGTCAGGGTGTTGTAGGTTCACCAGACTTTGGGGGGAAAGCCATTTTTTTATCTCTTGACATTAACTAAAACTGATTTTAAAAACTACAGTTTGCTGCCAAGCCAGCGTATCTCAGTGTGAAACAGTATTATTACAGTATGTTTACAGTTTTTAAAGGTGTACAGTACAGAAAAAAAGTCCTACAATCTACTGCACAGGCCTCCAATGACAGATGTCTGTTCACAGCCAATAATGTGGTTCCTGTGGGGGCTGAAGTATATAGCATCCAAAGTTACAGCAATTATACCACACCACAGTCCATGAGTCTATGTAGCCTCCAAACATGAACCATAGTATTGTTAGTCTATGCCCTCTCCTCCCTGCCGACCACTCTCCGAGGGAGAGAGTGCGCACATTTATCCCCCAAACTCACTGTAAACGAGACAGCAACTTTGGTTACAGTTTTTGATTTTTCTTTCTTTTTTTATTTTTTTTTTTGTTTTTAATGGAGATTTTTCTTTTCATTAAAAAAAAAAAAAATCTGTCCTATTCCTGGGTCCGACCTGCTCTTCTCTGCCAGCGTCTTTCCACTTTGCAGCTACTTCATGATATTCCTTCCTTTCGTGACGAGCAGGGGCAAAAAGAAAGTGGAATCCGAGGTGATTTTGCATAAATTAAAAAAAAAAAAAGAAAAAAAAGAAGAGAAAAGAAAAGTCAGTTTTACTTTTCGCTCACGTGCCAATGGACGCATACATACACACAAGCCCACGCACACGAAAAAAAGAGGCTTTGAGGAGGGGCGAACGGAGAGGCAGAGCCGAAACCTCCTGACGGCTGTCATGACTGGCCGATCAGAAACAATATGTCACAGATTACTTGGGACACCACAGAGTTCATAAGTGGCGACACCGAGATGTCTAGTAACCGTGACTCGTACAAAGTGAACTCTGAGTGGTTTTCCTCTACTTTAGCGAGGGCGTGCAGCGCCCGGGCTGCCCGCCGCATCATGTCCACGCTGGTCGGCTCAAACTGGGGACCGCCCTGCATTTGTAGCAAGGAGCTCTGGCTCTGCTGGTACTGTGTGGCGGCTAAGCTGTCCTCTAAGAAGCCCAGTAGGTTACCTACACTGCCTTTCTGCATGGCGATGGCCCGTGCTGCCAGGCTATCGCCCTGTGCTAAGTTAGCTAGCAAGACGACCGCCATTTCCCGGCAGACGGCCACCTTACGCTCGCCGACCAGGCGCACAAGAGAGCCATAGAGTTTCTCCAAGCGGCTGAACGGCGGCGTCGCCAGAATGAGGTCGACATTGTTGTCCTGGATGCTGAGCTTGCTGAGGGTCTCGAGGACCAGTCTTTGGGGTGAAAGGGAGCTGTGGGGCCCGAGGGTGGGGAAGGGGTCCAGGGCCTCCGCAGAGGGGCAGACGGCCCAATGGAGGAGGCCGTCCAGCAGTGGGAGGCATATACTCTCTGGGTAGATGGAAAGGTCCAGCTGGCCAGAGATGTTGGCCAGAGTCACCAAGCAGTTCTCCCGTAAGACCTCTAGGCAGTCCCACCACCACTCGTCTCTCTCACAGCTCACGCCTTCGTCTTCCTCCTCCTTCTCGTAGGTGACTGGCGCCTGTTTACGTTCTGGGTGTCTGTGATGGAGCAGCACCAAGCGGCCGAGAAGCAGCAGGAGGCCCGGGTGTTTGGACATCTCCAGGTCGTTCCCGGGGATGAAGGAGAGGCTCCGGATGATGTTGGAGACGCAGATGCATCGTCGCGCTAGCGAGTCCTGCCAGTCTGACAGCGTGCTGAGCGGCGTTTCATCCTTGCTGTGAGGCTCGTCCTCCAAGATCTTGATGTTGCGGCGGCTCTTCAGATCAGGGTTGATGCTGAAGAGGTACTTCCCATTCTCCTTCTGCTCCTCAGCACCTCCTCGGACCACTTCCTCCGTGACGGACCCAGGACGGGCGGACAGCACGTCGTCGATGGTGGCAGTGACAGGCGCACCAATGGGAAGAGGAGGGGGAATTGTCTCCGTTTGAGACTTGTGAGACTCAGACGACTGGGGCTGCTGCTGTTGAGACTTCTCTTTCCCAATGGACTGGGATTTTTCCGGATTCTCCGTTACCGTTCTGGCCACCTGAGCCTTCTTGCGTCCCTCAGCTACAGCGGGCGTGTGTTTCTGCTGCTTGAGAAGATCCATCCTGCTCTCAAAGTGGGTCTGGATGTGCTCAGTTGTGTCTCCACCACCGATGCTCCAGTGTATCAGGCCACTGTTGAAGCTCTGTCGTTGTCCAAGCTTGGAAAAGTGGTTCACCAGGAAGGGATTCTTCTTTCGCACCACTTTAATGGGGAGTTTGTCAAACTTGCTCGCCTGCTTGGGCTTTTCCAAGTGGATGTTGGGGTCCTGGCAAGACCCTGAGGTAGAGCTACTGGCTTCCTTGGCTTCCTTGTCTTTTTCTTCTTCATCCTCCGATGACTTGTCTCTCAGGAAGCGTTCCTCCTCCTCCTCTTTCACCTGGACCAACGAGGAGGTGTCAGGACCAGTCTTTGTTTCCTCCTCCTTGTATTCCTCATCCTCCTCGTCCGTGTTCATGTCTTCGTCCTCAGGCATGGGCATTTCATCATCAGAGTCCTCCGCCGCATTGGGGTCTATAAGGGTACGCTGGCCGGGGTCTCCCACTTCGTACTCCTTTAAGATGCCGAAAATCTCAATGAGGCAGCGTCTGAAGTACTCCACCACTAGCTCCAAGAATCCAGGCAGCTGTGAAGCCAACCAAGAGGACATCAAATTAATTCTAACAAAAAAAAAGAATAAAAAAATTGAGAACAAAATGCTCAGATTGGCGGTACTCACCTGGCAAAGGTTAAAAGTTGTGATGCTGTTGTCATCATACAGTAAAATGTTAATGGTGTCCAAGGCCCAAGTGCTTTCAGCTAATAAACCTGACTTTAGTGACATCATTACTCTCCAAGCCTCAGGAGTACCTGTAAAGGCACAAAGGAATGAATATAAGCAAAAATAACATGAACAGAAAGCATCATTTTAACATGCAAAGACGTGTCTGACTATCTGAAACAGTAGGAGAATGTTCACACAGAATGTACACACTAAAGGGTTTTTCTGCAGTAAAATCCTTCATTGCCGTCTCACTGATTTCAGTCCTCCTTAATAACTTTAAATTCTTTTAAAACTTCTAAGTAAAGAATCAAAGTATTTATATCACATACTAACCAACATACTTTATTCATTGTCTTCTTTTGTATCTCACAAAATCCAGCTGTAGCGCTCTTTTAAGTCGACTGAATTCAACAAACTATTATCTCAGAGTTCCATGATCACATTTGCTGGATCTGATCACTTCTACTTTTCAAGGTGCCGTGACAAAAAAAAGGCTCAATCATCCAGAACTATTCCACACCACGGGAAAATGCAGATTTAAAACGTTCCCAGTCTTCATTGGAGGTCAATAAACCACGTGAAATCAGAGATATGCTTATTTGAATTTGATAGCATGAGAATATTTTCTGTATCTGAGTGTAAAAGTTGTATGAGATGACCCTTTTATCACTTTGTCACAGAAAAGTGGTTGAATCAGTTGATCTTTTTAAATAAACATTTTAATTCAAATTTGATGATTTCTGTTAACATTTTAACTGAATATGTTAATAAAGTAAAGAAATCATTATCAGATCATATAAGTAAGGTTGTGTGGAAAATAACAGATGCTGAAAATGGGCATGGGAAATATTTTTCCATGAGGTCTAAGGGGGCAAAATAAAAGTTAAAAAAAAATACCCCTGAGGGTAAATTAACTGCTTGTCCGACAGTAATCAGTGATTAAATTATAATTATCAAAATAAATAAAAAGCTTAATTGTTGCCTCGAACAGTAGGGGTGGAAAATCAAATAAATAAAAAAAATCAAATATCGGGATTTTTGCTGCACAATTTTAAAATCAATTTTTTTTTGTTAAAAAATGTGAATTTTTTTTCAAATAAATACAAATAATGTCATTAGATTTTTGTAATTTTTATTGTTTATATTGATCTTTTTACTTGTCTTCTTGGCCATTATAGCAGCTGAATGATGGTTTGGCTACTGTGTTGTTTTTTTCCTAATTGAAAGAAAGAACTTTTTTTTTTTTTTGCTTTTAGTCGACAAAAATCTGTAATATAAAATAATTGCAATTTAAATCAAATCGGTACCCAAAGAAATTTTGGGACGAAAACATATCGTCACAGCCCTATCGAACAGTGTCATCCTCTAATCCTCTGTCTTTAAGCTTCTTCTCTCCTGCCCTATGTGCAGAATTTAATGTCATATGTGAGTCATTGATGTCCTTGCATCGTGACAGCTGATAAAAAAACATCTAGGCAATATTTTTCACTTAAAGTATCTTGAGTCCAAAGTTAAGCTGGAGATGAATCATTTCTGTTCAGATTTTTCTCATATCTGGACTATTTTAAAAGTCTTTCGACCTGCTTAAGAAATAAGTAAGTAATGCAGAACACAAACTGGCCCATATCACACTGGTTCCCATTTTTCAAAACGTTTTAAAATTCTGAAGCAGAGTTTTAAAGCCAAATGTTGCTTGTAGTATTGTGTATTTTGAGGCAGTAACTTGCAGTTTTCTGGTCCATATTTTCCTTTCCTTTTGACACTGTTGGCATATCTAAGCAGCAGTTAAAGACTATGATAATATAACTGGTTTTGTTTCTAGTGTGTTTTTTTTTTTCTGTTTTAATGAATGTTCTTAAATCTGTTCCCTGTGAATAATTTTCTGATTCTATATTTGTGAAAGGCGCAATATTACCACATTTACGAGTGCAAAGCAAGCTGTAATAAATTGCAGGATGATGCAACACAATGGCGCGTGCAGTAAGGATAACATCGTCACAACCCGCTTGTCTTCTTAAGAATGAAGTTTGTCGAATAAGCGCGATTGGATGGCAATCTTCTAATTGGTATGTTTACACGAAGAGACGTTTCATATTCCTTGTGTCCAGGTAAACATGGCTGATGTATGTACGTAGAGATTAAAACAAGGTTTTTATTCCGATGTGAGGGGGATGAAAAGGAGAAAAAACGGTGACACTGTTTGTAATTTCCATGAAAATGAAGTTTCTTTACCAATGTCTTTCATGGTAAGCCGCCTGCGAGGTTTAAGGTGGGGTTGGCTTGATTCTACAGAGCCAGGAGGAAAGGCCACATCTCGCCGGATCATGGGTTGCTGCACAGGGGCCTGGCCAATGTGAGAGGCGGGCACTGGGGGTCCGGCTTTCTGCACCTTGATGCCAGGATGCATGTAGGGCGACTTGCTGGGTGATGTCCTGCTTTCTATGGGCCGAGGCATGGGAGCTGGGCTGGACACCTGAGGAATGTGGTTCTGGGAAGTCTGGTAGGTGGAGGGCAGGGGTCTGGTCATAGGTGGTCCGGAGCCTGCAGCGCCAAATGGCGGCTGCCGCTGGTTGACATGACCAGGCCATTGTGCCTCATGGTTCATGCGCTGGTCTGATGGCATCATCTCCTCTGAGCGGTTCATGCTGTGGTATCCAGGGCCCTGGCCTGGTACAGGTGGTCCTTGGCGGTTGGGGTAATTGGGGTAGCCCATCTCGTTGCGACCCTGCCACATCGGGCCCTGAGGGCCATCAGGACCAGAAGGCATTTGGCTCGTCATCATTTGCGGAGGCATTGAGGATTGGGAATTTGGGCCTGCAGATGATGGTCCTCGATCCCGTCCAAAGGGGAAGGGGAACTGGCTCTGTGGGCCCGGTGGTCTACGATCTCCACCAGGATATGAATTGTACTGGTTATACATGTCCTGTTGGCCCTGGTGCCCCGAAGACTGAGGTCCAGGTTGCTGCTGACCACTGTAGGCGACGTTGTACATTTCTCCCTCGTGGCGCTTGGCTGGAGGGCCATACCCTCCATCAACAGGACGCTTGTAGTTCTGCCAGGAGAAAATATTTTTACAGTTAGAAAATTCCCAGTTTGTTCCATATGGACATGAGAGGTGAGAAGAAGACCTTATATATGATAAACTACATTTTAAAAAGACTGATTTAACCACATGACAACAATAAACGTTGAACGCAGTGTCTTACGGGTTGCTGCTGTGGGTACATTCCTGGCTGCTGATTTGAGTATGGACCACCAGGGGGAGCTCCTTGGCCAGGGAATTGATTTGTAAAGGAATCATGCCTGAAAACAACAACAAAATTTAGTCTCTGTACACACCTGACTGAGATAATCCAGCAATCATATCATAACAGAGGAAAAAAATGACTCCAGGAACACCAACATTTTATCAACTCATAGGTAAAACATGATTTTTCTTTCTGAATGAGACTGACCGTTGCTGTGGTGGAGGGCGGCTAGGAGAGTACATCCCTGTGTCAGCACCAGAAGGCATCATGTTGGGCTGAGGTGCTCCAGGCCCCATGTTGCTGTCAGGACCCATACTTGGTTCCTGTCTGTAAACAAACATTTATCAGGTGTATTAACTTGGAAAAAAAAATCCAAACAGGTCTGCTCATCTTTTCTCTTTGACTAAATCTAATTAGCTTACCTTCGGTCATATCCGTATGGGTACTGTTGTCTTTGACCAATTGGCATGTTGCCCATTGGACCCGGTGGGCCTCGGTTGTACTGCTCCACCATTGCACTGTTGGGGCCGGGAGGCATGAACTGTTCTCCAGCTTTAAAAGAAAAGATGGGAAGAAAACAACAAAACAGATCAGACCACCATTAGCTTTAGCTGCAACAAATATCTAGGTTCTGATGTGGTGGCAAAAGCTAATTTCACCTTTCCTCATGCCTCCAAAAGGGTCCTTGTTGGACTCGTAGGGGCCTATTCGACCCATCATCTCTGGACCCCCCATCCCAGGTTGGTAGCCCTGGGAATTGGGAGTCATGGCGTTCTTTCTGGAAAATGCTGGGTCTCCGCCATCAGCAAAGGGGTCCTGCAAGTTAACGCTAGTCCTGTGGAGAAGGACTATTATTAGTTACAATGCAAAGAAACGTAGCAGATATAAAGACCAAATGATGTTTAGCAGAAACAGTATAAAGTGTTAATTCACTTAATAAGAATAAAACGGTATCGACAACGTATAAACAAAAATATTAACCCAATTCCTATCTACCTGACATGATCAACACACAACTTTGTTTGGGTACATTCTTTTCTTTTTTTTCTTCAGCTGTTAAGGATTTAAAATTTACTACTTATTTCATTTTGTTTGCCATTATGTTCCAGATATGATAATCTTTTATGGTTGAATGACCAAATCTGGTTCTGTAGTTAAATCTGGGGTAGGTAATGTTGGGGAGCTAGCAGGACCCTGTCTTGACTCCTCCCCCTCTGGTCCTTGCGTGATCCAAGTCTTTTTATTCGCAGCTTTTTCCACCAACGATTTTCTCTTTCTTGGCTGTTTAGCAGGAGGAGGCAAATAAACCGAGTCGGGTCGGGAAATCTTCCCTGCATTTTCTCAGCCATGTTTGCTTTCAGAATTTCTTTTTCACTACTTTGTATTTTCATCCTAACACGCTGTTTATTAGGGCTGTGACAATATGCTTTTGTCCCGATTCAATTTGATTACGAATTTTTGGGTGCTGCTTTGATTTAAATTGCGATTCTCACAATTCTTGATATTGCTATATTCTTTTATTATTTTTTATTTTTGTAGCCTAAAAACAAAAAAAAAAAATGAACAAAACTTTTTTTGCAAGTAATTTTTCTTAATTTCAGTTAGAAAAAAACAACACATTGGCAGATCATCATTCTGCTGTATAGCCCAAGAAAAAAATTAAAAAGATCAATAAAAACAAAACATTTTTATAATGGATTACTTTTTTAACTAAAGAAATAGATTTATTTTTAACCAGAAAATAATCCCGATATTTGATTTTTTTCAATTCAATTTCCCACTCCTATTATTCATATGCAGGTTGTGGCTATCAGGTATGTGCTGCTGGAGGGGGAGGAGGGGAGCCGGGAGAAGAAGTTTACGAAATATAAGAAATAAACAACTTCATTTTGGTCCGAACATTTGGATTGGTCAGAGTATTTACAGATTTACAGTAAACTGAGGGGTCTAACTATATTTCTTATTGTTCATGATAACAGAATGTATAAACTACTATCAGGACGAGGAACCACTTCACCCAGAGTAAAATAAAATGTCTCTGACCAACATTACGTACCCTGGCTTTAAAAAACGCATTAACAATTATTACTAACAGTTCCTGGTGACTCGGCTGCTACAGCTGCCTTTAAATGAATCCACACCGAGGCTTTGGTGCAGATTTATTGACACATTTCAATTTTAATTTCAGAAAGCATAGATCAATGAAGCTTTTGAAACGTAGTATATATATTTTTTTAGTATATGGCAGTGATGAGACTGTCTTGGTTCTTTATTATTTTTTGGGCTTGGTTGTATCACAGATGGACATGTTTTACTTCAGCCCTGTTAGCGAGCCAGTATGAAATATGGATGCATGTGTAAAAGGGCGACCTGATTTGGGATAAATTTCTAATTAAAGATTTTCTTCATGTTCATTCATTCATTCATTCATTTTCTAAACTGCTTTATCCAATTCAGGGTCGCGGGGAAGCTGGAGCCTATCCCAGCTGGCGCCTATCCCAGCTGGCTTTGGGTGAAGGCAGGGTACACCCTGGACAGCTCACCAGTCCATCGCAGGGCCACACAGAGACAAACAACCACTCACACTTGCACTCACTCCTAAGGGCAATTTAGAGCACCCAATTAACCTATCATGCATGTCTTTGGATGGTGGGAGGAAGCCGGAGTACCTAGAGAGAACCCACGCAGACACGGGGAGAACATGCAAACTCCACACAGAAAGCCCACTGACCAAACCCCTCCCCAGCCGAGGATCAAACCAGTTTCTTCATGTTAGTTTTTAAAAATCTTCCTTAAAATGTGATTTTATTACAACTGAAGATCCAGTTCAAACCAAAGACCCCCCCGTTCCCGGTTCACGTCTAATGTTTTCATGTTTACTAACAGAAACATGGTGACGTACCTGACACCAGGCATCGGAGGCATTTGTGTGTGAGGGGTGGATGCTGGGGTCGGCGGCTTCAGGTCTCCCCCTTCTGCCATTGAGCTACTGGTAGACTGGGGAGTCTGGGGTCCTTGGAGGGATCCAGAACCAGCTGCAAAACCAGGATGGGAAAAAGGTGAGTGTTGTGAGGAATGTGGTCAAATCTTTTCAGGGAGGAAGAATAATCTAGACACCACAGAGGAGTGGGGGGGTGAGGCGGAGGGTTGAGGGATATTTATCAACACATGCAGTTTTGTTCCAGAAAATCCCCATTAAAACATTTTGAAATGCTGCACAGACAGCGCAACCAGGGAAACTACTGAATCATGGACTTCGCTGGAGATTGCTGGCTCCTCCATCCTGCTTCTAATTGGCCTTTTAGAGGATCTTTACCCCCCCTCCTTCTGACTCTGACCGATTACAGGCCTGTGGAGACGTGCAGCAGCCAGCTGAGCATGTGCACGCCAAAGTGACTGATGGTTTGTTTGTGTTGTGTGACAAGGCAGTGCTCATCCTTAACTTGAGCTCAAGACTTCTCCCCATTCATACGACAGTCTGATGAGTCACAGGTTTCCATTCATTAAGCCCCCCCCCCCCCCCCCCCCAACCACACACACACACACACACACACAACAGGGGGGGTCATTGGCAGGTCACATTTATTCACATTTCCTCACATCTCACTCTCCGCTTCTCACAAGTAAACACACTTTGACTGGCTCCCCTCCTCCACCCCGTCCCTCTGGGCAGGGAATTCCCTCCACTAAAAGATGAAGGGATGAAAGGAGGGGAGGATTTAATCAGGATTCATATATTTAAAAAAAAAAAAAAAAAAAAAAAAAAAGCACGGCAGAAGCAGAGTCTGAGGGACTGGTGTGACTTTTACATGCTAACACATACTCTTCTCTCATTCATCATTTCTGGCTCGGCACTAATCTCCAGGGAGTGTTGCTCTGGCGCTGTAGCCCCGGGCCGAGCACCAGGGAGCGAGGACAAGCCGCTGACTGAGCGCCAAACCACCTCATACCCTGCACTGCCCTTCCCCTCCCTTCCTCAGCTTTTTCCTCTTGGCAACAAGCAGGGTCTTGGCCAGACTGGAGCTGGAGCGGCACGTGGTTGCTCCTGGTGTTGTTGTTGTTGATGCTGGCAGCGACAATGCAACGCCCTCCAACACAAACAGCTTCCAAGCAGACAACTATTCCCCCTTCCTGCTAATTCTCCTGACTGACTGCCAGTTTCTACGCTGACTTTTACTCAACATTCAGAGCTCGCTGCAATATTTAGCTCATTGCTAGCATCGAAGTTGAGGAAATCCAGACAATGTGTTGTACTTGTACTCAACAATGATGCTTTATGGAAGACTAAAAATATTATATGACTAATCAGTCCAACCAGGAATTTACAAAGTTATAGTTGATAACCACAACGTAACTATTGGTATCAACACAAATTCATCCAATCACTGCAGCTTAAATGCAACTTTGCCAAATCACAGCGTTTCTCTGTTATCTGATTAAAAAAAATCAACTTTAATATCAAGTTTCTGAACTCTTAGATGTTCAAGATTACACTGGCGTGATCAGATTGCCTTCACTTTTCAAAGTGCTGTAATAAAAACCTGGCTTACGTCAACCAGTGGTTCCCAACCTTTAAGCTAAAACATCCTAGAGATAATATATGGGTGCAAAAGGCTGTGCATGTTGTCTTTAATTTGATTTCTAACCAATTTCAGCTGATATTTCTAAGGGAAAAAAAAAACTCTTGTTTTAAGTTTTCTTTTAAAATGCTGCCATAAACCGTCTGTTTGAGGTCACAACCATCAGAAATGGAGGGACAAATGGGAGGTGGATGATGCTGAAAAGTGGTCAGTGACTCCACAGTGAACAGTGGTGCGCTCACCTGGGCTCGGAGGCTGGATCTTGGGCTGGTTCTTTTTGGTGTCAGTGTTGAAAAAGTCCGGTGGAGGGTCCTCACCACGCTCAATCTTGCACTCAAAGGCGTACAGACACTGGATGTACTGCTTCTTAAGCGAGCTGGCTGCGCTGCTTGACGTGCCTACGTTCAGGTTGGTGGCTAGCTCCCGCCACTTCTTATTCTTGTTCACCTGGAGGATTACAGCGAGCACAAAGGCTCAAAAAGCTGCATGCAAAACAGTCGGCGTAAATTCAGGTGAAACCGTAGGCGTACCTGCGTGAGACCGCCAATTTCTTTGACAGATATGTAGAGCCTGAAGAGGTCGAGAGGCTTGCGGCCCACAGCGGGAAGGTTGTTCATACCCATGGCCTTCTCCTCGGTGAAGGCCAGGTATCTGTCCACCCACATCTTCCTCTCTGGCTCTGGGCCGAGCTCGTATAGGCGAGTGATCTTCTCATTGGTAATGGTGGATGAGCTTGACTTCTGCAAGACAAAAGTAAACCAATGGTTTGACCTGAGGAGAAACAACGTGTTCAGCTTCTAGATAAGTTTTTATTATATTTTTACCTTTTTGGATTCCGGTTTTGGTGTCCCATCGACTTTGTTGTTCATCTTTTGAGAAGGGTTCATTTTGTCCATGACAAACTCAGAACCAGGAGCCATCCCTGGGTGGGTGGAAAAGTACAAAGGTTATTCGTCATTAACAGAGATTTTGTACCTTTTTGACTTTGGGGCTTTCGCTTTATTCATTCATTTTCTTAACTGTTTAGTCCAACTAAGAGTTACAGAGACGCTGGAGCCGATCCCAGCAACTATTGGGCAAAAGGCAGGGACACCGTGGAGAGGCCAGTCCACCACAGCGGGTCTGACTTAAATATTTGTATTTAAATGCGGCACAATTAAATATTGGGCCGCATTTAAACATGTTAAGAATTAAATATTAAAACAATTTATTTTCAACAACTAAACAAACCACCTATATACTAAAACTTTGTAACAGAAAAAAAGAATTTAAAAACATGAGAAAAAAAATAAATCTGATAAATAAAATTCAGAAAATAAATAGATTCAAAATAAAAAGGTACAATTTAAATAAGCTAAAAATTAAAATTTTATTTAAACAAAGAACTTTTGTAAGAAATACCAATTGTTCAAATAAATGGTTCATGAAAATAAAAAAGTTTAAAAAGCTATATAATTACCAAAATAAAAATGTTATTTCAATAAATGTTAGGTCATTTGTAAAAATAAAATAATTTAAGTTAAAATTTAATTAGAAACTTCTATACATTTCTAACATTTGGATTTTAAGGGTGTTTAAACTGACTTTTCGTCTTTTTGTCGGTGTAAAGTTACAGAATAAGTTTTTTGCAGACCTCTTGGTACTACTTATGGCTCAACTAAGAATCACTGGTCTATAAAATTCTATTTAGACTTATCTTTCAGGCCTGTTTAGAGCCACAGTGCTTAACTCACCGGGGGTGTTGTTGGCCATGTTTGCACCCATTGGATACGGTCCCTGCCCCCCCTGGTTCATCCCTCCATGCATGGTGTTCATGCCTGGGCCATATGGAGAGCCTGGTCCCATCATGCCCTGCGACATGTTGGGGTAGCCTGGTGGCCTGAAGAACAGAACAACTTTTCAGACAGGTCATACTTAGATGTACAACATGCTTACTCTGTAAAAAACACACATTTCAGTGTAATTTTGATGATGCTTAAACAAATCTGTGCTGTTTTCAAAGGTTATCATGTCATTAGAGCAACCACCGTGCTCTGTGGGATAATCAACCACACTTGGGAAAACTGTGTAACTCCCTGGCTAGTGAGGAGACTATAGTGTCTTCAGTTTTCCCAGAAAGAAGCATCTGGTCTGCTGCCATCTTAACACTCAGCACCAAACCGCACAACAGACTGGCTTGCACGTGGGAAGAGCCAAATAATCTTTATGGGTGCACAAGCAGGGAGCGCATGCTCCTGATGAGTTGTTCTCAAATGCTCCCCGTCTTACTGAGGCTGGAAGGACCCACCTGTTGTGTATGGAGTTGGTAGGTCCATGGTGCATGGAGGGGCCGCCGTCCTTCCTGTTCATGCCTGGAGGTGGGCACATGCCGGACCCCACCTGGGGAGGCATGCTGCCCATGTTCGAGCCCATCCCAGCGCCGTAGGGTCGAGCACCCATCTGGCCAGGACCAATCCTGCCAGGTGGCATATTTCCGTATGGACCTCCACTGCCCTGACCAGGCATGGGGTTCATGGAGCCGCCGATACCGGGGCTGTTGGGGTAGTTGGCATTGGGCATCCCTGCGTACCCAGGCTGCCTGGGATAACCTGGAAGTGTTACAGATCAACTTTAGACACCAGTCTTAGAACAACATCAGGATGATTAGCAAACCCTTCCCCCAAGCTCTTCTCCCTGTGAAATGGCATTCAACTTTGTTTTAAGTGGTAAAACAATTTAAACCTTCCATTTACTTCTCGCTTATGAGTGTTTAACCAGCTCAGCTAACTCGTTTTAACGTGGCAGAAAAATAAAGACAAGAGATTTGCATCCTCATTGCTCCTCTACCCATTCATAAAGCATGATGTGTTGTTGACAGCAGAGCAACTAAACGAATCCCTCACCTTGTGGGCCATACTGGCCTCCCTGAGGGCCGTAGTTTCCCATGGCATTGTTCTGAGGATAAGGTCCCATCCCAACATGCATCTGGCCTCCAGAAGACTGACGTGGGGACAAGGCGGAGCCAGGTTGTCCAGGGGACCCGTACGGAGGCATCTGAGGATTGCGCATGTACACTGTGGGAGATTGGGAGGAAACAGTGAATCGAACTGAAGAGACTCACTATGGCAAAAAAAAAAAAACATATCTGTCCGCCATTAACCAAATTTGACCTGGTCAGCAGACTACATAAACACACACCTATTTAAAGGCATAGCCTGTGTGTAAATGTAGACACTAACACCTGAGAGTAGCCTGCGGTGTCGCTCATGCTTTGGCCCTGCTGGTGACTGAGCAGATGATGTTCTGTGACAGAGATCTGAACCATCAGGAGAGTCTGTACTCACCCCTGTCCTGGCTGATGGCTGACTGGTTCATGGAAGAATGCATGAGGCTGTCCGACTGGACGCTGGATGGGCGGGGTGGCATTTGATTACCTGCGGGGCAACAATGATGCATTGTATCAGAGCTTGGAATAGTTTGGAAATCTCATTATGATCAAACTTGAGCATAAAATAGTTCTCATTCATAGCATTTGTTTTGATTTCCCACTACTGGATGCGCCTCCCTGCATGATCCTCAGAAGCACCCATCTCATTACGCCAAACCTGATTGGCTGGTGATCATGACGCTCACGCCATGCTACCTTTGAACAGCCTGGACTACGACATAGCATCATTCAGTAACTTCTAGCTTCGGACAGAGCATGTCTCAGGTGTTGATAGCTAGCTTAAATGTCCAAAGACGGACTCTTCAACGTTTTCCATCGCTGGGCGCTAGCTCCACTTCTCAGTCTTCTCCATCGACTGAGACGAATAACTGTAAGGTTGTATTTGCACGGCTTTAGCACACCCAACACCGTGTTATTTGCGCCGCTGGGTGTGGACACCCTGGCACACGTCTGGCACCGCATCCTACTTTATTCTTTCCCCTAACTAGCTCTTGTGCCCCTAACACTATCCGGAGTGAGGGAACAGGGGCACATACTGATCCTGATGGCTCTAAATTGGGCGGCATTGGCTGGTGGAGATTTATCAGCTTCAGTGCGGACAGCTGTGGCCGCTCCCACTTCGCTGGGATATGCTGTCGCAGGCAGGTGGGACAATGGGACTACCATAATGCCTGGCACTATGGGCCTACCCCAGAGTGCTTCAACTTGAACACAGTGGGGCTTCCTCAAAGTGTGATCAGCACTATTCAGAGCGTGAGGACCTCCTCCACTCAGTCTCTCCATGACTGTAAGTGGAGAGTGTTTAAGGAGTGGTGCCACAAAAAGGGACACATCTCATTTAAGCGCTCCGTGGCTGCGATTTTGTCCTGCCGTTAGGAGCTGTTGACAAATGTAGGGCCTTCTCCACTGTTAAAGGGTACCTGGCTGCCATTTCTGCATTCCATTTTGGTTTTGATGGAAAAATGACCAGTCAGTATTCATTGGTTGCTGTTTTATGAGAGGGGCACGCAGGTTTCTCCCTGTTTTCAGGCCCCTGGTGCCCTCATGGGACCTAGCAATGGTTCAGAGGGTCTATCTGGACCTCCTTTTGAGCCGCTAGAGGATGCTGACTTCAAACACTTGTCTATTAAGACAGTGTTTGTGTTGGCTTTAGCTTCTGTGAAGTGTGTTAGTGATATCCATACTCTCTCAGTACATCCTTCATGCACTCAGTTTGTCCCAGGAGGACGTAAGTAAGTAAATATTTATTTATATAGCGTCTTTCCAGATAAAATTCTCAAAGCATTTCACAACAAAACACAAAACCTTTAAAACAACATAAAACATTAGGAAAAAACATAGAAACAAATAAAACTAAGTAAAAGCATGATTAAAAAGATGTCTTAACCCTTTTTTAGGCAAGTGACCATTTTTGATCACTTTATTTTCTTCCATTTTCAGCATAACACAAATAAAAAAAAAAGTAACAACAGAATGGAGGTCTTGGTACATACAAGGACAATTTTAGGTTAAAATTTCTAATTTCAAAGTATTTCATTGAGTGCCCTATAAAGAGTTAAACTGCTTTTTAAGAGATCACAAAAATAAATAAATAAATAAAATAATAAATAAAATTGATCACTGACTCAGCCGATCTCAGGCTGAGAGGAAGGGAACGCCACAAAGCAGGGGCCACTGCTGCAAAGGTTTTGTCATCTTTTCTTTTGAACCGCGTATGTAAAACCGGCAGCAGACCCTGGTCAACAGATCTCGGGGATCTGCTGGGAACGTAAGGCTTTAAAAGGTCTCTAATATCGCCAGGCGATTGGTTGTGCAGGGCTCTATAGGTTAAAACCAGGATTTTGAAGTGTACTCTCAAAGTGGTGGGGAGCCGGTGCAGCTGGGTGTCACTCAAGCCCAATCCAGCGTTTATGCCCAAGATGGTCGCCTCATGCTCTCCCATTATTCTTGTGGCACTCTCTCCACTGCCGTCCTCTTCACCTGAAGAGCAGCGGCTTCATAAGTTGTGTCCTGCTCTACGAGCTTGTATAACAAGGACACAGGGGCTAAGCTGTTTCCTGGGCTAAGCCTATCACAAAGCAACGGCACTCCCACTGGATTATGGACGCCATTGATGTAGCCTATAGGAGTCGTGGTTTACAACCACCTGTGGGCCTGCATGTTCACTCAACTCAAGGCCGGGGAACAAGGATCTCCATGCATTGTATTTGTGCAGCCACATGTTGGTCTTCAAACTGTTGCGCTGTGGGCGCTCAGGGCAGCAGACTGCCAGTACTTATGTTCTGTGGGTCACCTGAGACAAGCTGTCTGGCATTCCAGGAATCTCCATTTTCCATAGTTAAGATATCGAAACAAACGCTATGAATGAGAACTTTAGGTTACTTATGTAATCCCGGTTCTCAGAGTAGCATGAGTGAGATGTCTCACCAGACAGCCCTTCTTGCTAGGCGAAGTGAGAAGAGGTCCTTATCTTGAATGATGCTACATCATACCGCAAGCTACTTGAAGGTAGCGTGATGTGAGCATCACGATCACCAGCCATTCAGGATTGACATTATGAGACAGGTGCTTCTGAGGAACATGCCCCCACTATGGGAAGGTATTCCATAGTGAGACATCTCACTCATGCTGAGAACCAGGGTTACATGAGTAACCTGACTGTCCTGTAAACCGTTGTACTACAGGCTGCTGAAACTAGCTGAGCAGCTAAACAAACAACAAATAGAGATTTCTGTTATTGTCATGTCACTTTTTTAAAATGTTTTCTGTAAATATTTAAAATTTTTGTCAGATCATAAAATATTGCAGATAATAAGACTATTTGTTATTTATCTTTAATTTATTATTTTTCAATTTATTTATTAGTATTATCTATATTATTTATTAAAATGATTATTATTTCATAATATTATTATTCTTAGTATTATTTATTAATTATAAATTATCTATTATATTTCAATTTATTTTTATTTATTATTTTAATTTATTAAATCTTTCTTATTACATTTGAATTTATTTACTGTTATCTCTATGTGTTATTTATTATTCGATTTATTATTATGGTCAATTTATTGGCTTGCATTGTAAATGTCCAATATTCATATTAAACTTCGTTGTAAGTATTTGGCTTAAGAAAATTCATATATTTACGTATACACACATTAGGGGTGAGACTTTGACGCAGTAATTACAACTGATTACAGAAAACGTGTCAAAACATTTACACATTGATTCGCAGAGGATTTGTCAGTACACAATTTCTTGGTACAACTACACAGAAGCACACGTCACAGTTGAGCTAATAACAGCTCCGGCGTCATATTTAGTGATTTTTCTGTCCCTTCTAGTGACTTTATTTAAAGAAAAAGCAACAATCAATCTAGTGGCTTTTTCTGGCAATATTGGAGACTTTCGACAACTAATATTAAATTTTGCATAGTTTACTTTTGCCCATTAGTTGCTGTGTAAGCTCCTACCCTGCCCATAAGAACACACAATAAGCTGGGTCCTCATGTAGCATCCAGCTTCAAGCTGCAGCTAGAGCAGGATGTGATCACCTCTGCAGGGTTAGCCAGACTGAAGTTGCCACTAGTTGATCCAGAGTGAAGCCGTTCGTTAAATCACTGAAAATGACATTTCAGTTTTAGGTCTGTTCATTTCGGCCAGAGACATTTTTAATTTCTTTTTCACCGTTATAAAATTAAATGCAATAAAACACATTTTTCCAGACATTGAAGTAGTTTGAGTTTACAATATGAGTGTCTTTCTTCTATTTGACTCAGGCATCCACTAAAATCTTTTTAAGTTAACAATGATGCTTTTTGGGGAAATTGTTATGCGATTCAAATGTGATTAATTACAAAGTCTGTAATCAAGTCTCACCCCTAATTAGAACACTGCCAATCAAAAATCGGGACAAAGTTGCTATTAATTTTAATGGGAACTGTAATAAATAAAAATGTAATAAAAATAAATAATGTAGAAAAATATTAAATAATTGTTCAAATAATAATAAAAAAAATTGATTAAGGACAAAAATTCTGGCAGATTTCAGGTCAAATGATCCGCAGGCTTCCGTCAGTACCTGGCACAGCAGCGGGAGACAGGGGGCCGGTCCGAGAAGGTGTGACACTTGCAGGGGATCCTACAGGTGAGGGTGAGGGGCCACGTATGCCTGGCAGGTGTGGTGGGGTGTGCGGAGAGAAGGGCGACTGGGCCGGGTTACTCTGCTCGCCCTGACTGCTGGACACCCCTGAGGTGCTGACACCTGGGCTCAGGGCTGACTCAGTCCCGGTGGGCAGGTCGTCAATGGAGCCAGAGAGATCCTGAAACAATGACAACATATTTATCATTATTAAAACATTCCTGGATCCTGAAGATTATCTAATCACTTGTTCATCATTATATTTCTGAGATTTCCTGAAAATGTCATGAAAATCCTCCAAAAACTTTTTCAATCTTGCTGACAAACACAGAAAGAATCAAACGTTGCTAAATTTATAAGCTGTCTCCAGATTCAACAACATCTCAGAGTAAAAAAAAAAACAAGCAAAAGAAAGTAAAACAGCAGACTTATATTCTTTCTTCAAACTCATTTCTACACTAATAGTTGAAAAAATATTCTGTTAACTTGAATTCATGGACACGTGCTAACCTTTAAAGGGTTTTTGGACACTAATGACACTAAAGATATCCAGAATGTCTTTGCATGCAGTGCCTTAAGATGACTAAATGTTTAACAAACAAAATCATCCTGTACACACCAGAGTTAAAAAAGAATAAAAAGAGAAACAAAGAAAATATTAATATTATTGTTATATTATTAATATTAAAATATAAAAAGAGAAAGAAAATTTGAAATAAAACATATCTACATGTTAATTTTTGGGGTTTTTTGTATCAATGACAACACTGATAGAAATGCTTTCTCTTGCATTATATAATCACCTCCAGTTGTAAAGACAGCAGGGTAAAATTCATCACATGGATTTAAAAAATAAATAAAGAAACACTGAATCTATTTGATGTGTTTTTTTTGTTTTTTTTTATGTTTATTAAACAGTGGTAAAAACCACTGACTGTATATAAAAGATGGATGGAGCCTCCGTGACGTCACCTGTAGGTTTCAGAAGAGCTGAATTGAAGCTCATTGGGTGGTTCCTACCATTGCCATTTTTTCATCTCTTCCAAAAAATACAAAAATGGGCAAAGAAGTGGAGCTGAGAGGGGGGCTTTGAGAATGGGGTGGATGATTGACATCTATCAAACTCTGACTTGCCTGTAGCTAAGAGCTAACAGGAGCTAACCGGTTAACAGAGGTAGGCAGGCTAAAGCTAGCATGCTAAAAACCGGGGTAGCTCTACATTCAGCTTTTTTGTAGCAGGATATTGGGTACCTGTCAATCAAAAGGACATGCCCGTAGTTATGCTGAACTTTAAGATTAAATTCCTTGTAAACGGATGAGTTTACCACTCTTCCCACAGTTATCATGAAGTTAAGCCTATTAAACCTAAAATGGATTTTTGAACCAGGCTGTAAAGATGTTAGTTTCTGCTGTGAAGTTGGTCTTTTTAACATGGCAGTCTATGAGGATTCACTCTGTTTTGGAGCCCAGAGTGGATGAGGGGTGAACTGTAAATTTCAGCACGCTTCACTTTAAACCACCAGAAGTTGGTGCTTGCTAAAAACTGGAATTGGTATATCGCCAACCTCTATCAAACAAACTAACTAAATCTCTTTCCTAGTCTGTCTTTATACTGTTAGAAATGAAAAAAATATAATATTTTGTAAAATTATACTCTAAATGCATGATAAACTTCTAACTCTCTGGCATGAACGCCAAAAAAAATCCCAAAAGATGGAAATTCAAAACATGGAACATTTTTCATCACAAAACGCCTCAAATACACGCAGCAAAAAATGCGTCAGAATTTAAATTACTGTGGATATAAACCTATTTCTGAATTACTTCACCTTCGTGCAATTAAATGGTCATTTGTTTAGTTATGATATACTAAATTAACAACCCATAGCTTTAAGTGTGACCAAAATGCTCTCATCCTTTGGAAAACAAAATGTTCCATGTTTTGTTTTCTACTGATTAACAACAAATCCACAAAACAGCTAACCGTTTGGCCACTTGTCACCTACTTTTCCCCCCTTTTCAAGAGTTTAAATTGGCAAAAATCCAACTACGATACAGTTTCAAGAACAAATGTCTAGAACATAAAATAAATCAGCAAAAAATAAATCAAATTTAAAATAAGAAAAATCTGCAACTTCTGGAGAAACTTGGCCTTTAATGAACATGATATTGCCTGTGTGCAGAAATCTAATTAAATTCTAAGTGCACGCTGCCGATGCCAAGAGAAAACAAGAGTGAGTCATTTCAAATCAAGTAAATAAGAATCCACTTGGTCAAATAATGAGATCAATGATCCTTTTCCCACCTTTTATAAATACCCCCTACAACTCAGAAATGCTAATAATGATTCACGTTGGCAAGCTGAGGTCTGTTTGTGTGACTTGCAAAGAGAAAGTGGGGAGGGAAACATTTGAAGCGAGTCATCTCAGGAGGCAGTAGGAATAATTGGTGCTGGGCATGGGTTCTGGTGCCATGTGGTGTTGTTATTGAGCCTTGCTGGCTGAAGCACAAAGACGGGCAGGAAGGCAGGGAATGCAGCCGGCTGATGATTATGTTTGTGGGAAGGTGAATGTTTACACATTGGCCGGTCACGTGGAGCGCATGTGCTCACTCAGAAATGCAAGCTCATCTGCCATTTATATAGAAGCACGGGGGGTAGGAGGTGGAGAGGAGGGGGGGGGGGGGGGGGTGAAGGAAAAAAAAACAGCACACACTGGAAGGTGGCCAACTATTCCCATGGAAATCTCTCACACACGAACTGGCTACAGCCCCAAAGCTGGTGGTTTTGCACTTGAAACGGCGCCCGTTGCTATTTTGGGATGTGACCTGATGGAGGAACCCCAGAGGGAGTGACAGGAGGAGAACGCTGATTCAGAATTCCCCCCCCCCCCCCCCCCCCCCCCTTCCTCCCCCCCAAACCACCGCACCGATCCACCCTGTTGACTTTGCTCTCTCAATTCTGTGTGCGCAAAAAAACCCAGGGACTTTCTGACCTGCACGGCAGATAGTGAAGCTAGAAAACCCTGCTGAATGCAGGGGGGGGGCATGGTGTGCAAAAAGTGCTCCACTGGCTGATACCCAACTTAATGTTCACGAATGCGAAAACAGGTCAGAACAAGGCAGAGCCATGCTGAGATCCTAATGCTGTGGAACAGGGAACACGGATAAAACAGCAGGACTTCTTTGCTCAAACAACCGTGGCGGGATCCTTTTTCGTCAACTGACTCGCACCCCTGACCAGCAACACCCCCGCCTTTTAAGCAGACATCACAAGACTAGTCATCTGACAGAGGGCTTGGTATGGGTTGGTAGCTCGCCACCGTGACCACCTCTTCATTTGCTACATTCAGATGTGTAAAGTCTGATGCCAGCTATATATATATATATATATATATATATATATATATATAAAACATATATAAAACACCATCATAAAAACTAATTTCACTCTTGTTCTTGCATCATTTCAACTCCTCAACCTCACCTACACAAGAGTTTTATGCTGCATGTTATTTATAATTTAATATTCAACAGCAGAGAGATGGAGTTGCCTGATGCAAAGACCTCAAAGCACAAAAGCTTTTCTTTAGAGCGACTATTACATTGAATAAAACTAAGCTTTTAAACTGAACACAGAAGAGGAAGGCTCGCCTCCATGAATTCTACATGACCACCTGACAGCATAGCCAGCAAAACAAGAAGAAAACCCTCCCTGCCTACATGTCATCTCAGCTCTCATTCAGGATGGATTCAAAAGGTGTAGATTTATTCAAGTTCCCCTAAACCAGTGGTTCTCAAACTGGGAGGATGGGCCCGCCAGGGGGGGTCCAGGGTTATCACAAGGGGGCTGCAGCAAGGCTAAATAAAATTTGGGAGTTATGGCACTGGACAAATTTGTAAAAGTACCAATGATGAATGATGATAAATCAACAAAAGACTTCAAGTACTAAAAATTACATGGAAAAAATAGTAAAGGAACACGTCTGGCCTTATCTATAAAAGCATGTTTGGCTTGTACACCATGTCGAAGAACAGTACGGTCTTCTGTGTCTGCCAAAACAAAACAAACTTTCAGCTACAAAACGCAAACCTGAAGAAATGTCACGGTAAATTTTACCTCAGGGGCTAGCTGCTAGCCTTGTTAGGTTACAGCAGTGGTCCCAAGGCTAAATAAAACTTGGGAGTTTTTACACTGGATAAATTTGTAAAAATATAATTGGAAATGAATAATAATAATAAAAAAAAAAAAAAGCAAACTATGACGGAGTATATCTGTCCCAGCTTGACCAGTAATAATAATAACCAATGGTGGGTAATAATGAGACCATAGTCTTTTGCATGGACATAAATAGTATCATTTAATATCATTAAGTACAAAGCCAAACAAGTTACACCACCACTTGTGGACTTTTCATCCTGAAAACAAAGAAAAGCCTGCAGGTTGGTTTAGAAATCAAGTATCTAACTATCATATGTAGCAAAGTTGTTTTACTACAGAATCCTGCTGCGTAGGAAAATCACATAACTGTACATTTTGCAATCTACATTTTCAGTTCAAGAATCAGTTTTCGCTAACAACAGTAGCAAATTATTCACGGCCAAGACATAGCGAAAATGTTTCGGTAACTCGTCTGCCTGCTTACATCATTTCTAAAACATAAATTGGACATCACCATTAGGCAATTACTCATTACTTTAGCATTTATTTCACCAATGACTTCCAGTTTACCATGGCGATTTTATACTTCTGATGTTACTCTGAAGTAACGCTAGTCTCGTTTGAGCACAAGTTTCGGCTACTCCACACACTTCTGACAGTCGCTGTTACAAATGCCAGAGATGCCATACACTGGATTCTACTCTATTCTATTCTGCAGTCATTTAGCAGACGCTTTTATCCAAAGCGACTTACAAATGGATAAAACCCTTGCATGTGCTTCCTTTACATTTCAGCTATTGCTTGCAATGCTTTAGTAGCTGTAAAATCTAAACGTCACCAGAAATGAATACCATGTTTTCTGGACTATTAAGTCACACTTTTTTTCATAGGTTAGCTGTTCCTGCGACTTATACATTAAAAATATATATATAATTTCAAACACAGCAACAAGAGGGCACTCTAGACCTATGCACAGATATCTCCTACTCTGTAACAATTAAAAATTTAAACAGTAAACAGCTTAGAAAGACAACTGAGATGCGACTAGTACTAAAGTGCAACTCATGTATGTTTTTTCTACCTAATTATGTATTTTTGGCTTTGTGTGACTTATACTCCGAAGCAACTGATAGTCCGGATAGTACGCCACTTTGTAGTCAATCTGAGACTGCAGGTGATTATCTATAGTTTTAATAGCAGACATATGTAGCCATAGCATAGAAGACCCCTCATATGTCAAAACACACGCACACACACTGGAACATGTTAGCAATGTAGGGGATTTTTAGCAAACTTTTACATGCTTAAAATCACACAGTTGATTATAAATCTCTCAGTGGATTACCTTTTCTGTTCCTTTTATTAACTCGGCATCTGACTGAATTGTTGGTCCAAAGTGTAAACATACTTCCAGAAGAGAAGTTGCTTCTGTGGAAGCAACATGACGGAGCAAAGCTCACCACATGTCCATTTCTTTGACACAGTCTCACTTGTCGCCTGGTGTTTCACTGCATTCTGCAACATGCTTAAATGTTAGTTTCGGGTTATGTTGTTGCAGAATCTGCTAAGGCCACATCCCCACCCCGTCGCTGAGAAGAATTTAAGGCAGATTTAAGCAGATGGAGTGAATGGGCTGATAAAAGGAACTGAATTTAGACTAAATAAATTCTAACAAATGAGAAAAACTGCAAGGTAAATCTGGCTTAAATTCTAATGTGTAGCTAGGCCTGGGCGATACGACCAAAATCTGATATCCCGATAAAGCTTGTTTTATATTCCCATAGCAATATAAAACTGTGTGTGTAATGTTGTGTCAGTCATCAGCTATGTCTCAGATGTTGCTAGGCAACAGCAGCAGTGATCTCCTTCCATCTGGGGGAACTATGGCCGTATGACGTTCCACAGGTAAATACCTGTTGCAGCGTTTGGTCTGGAGTTTATTATGAGCTTTCGCCTCCACTTGACGCAGCTTTTGCTGGTTGACTATTCTTTATTCTGGATTCTTTATCCTGATTCCTGCGCAGGTGATAAAATGAGTTAGTTGTGTCAGAATACGTTGTTGGGACTGTGAGCTAGTCTGTTGTCGGTTCCACATCCGTCTTTTTATATCCAAACTGCATCCATGCCACAGAAATTTCCCTCTTTTATGAACAAACTCATCAGTTTGGGTCGGCTGGTCATCTTTTAGTGACTTATCCTGCTCTGAAACACGTCTACTACCGTCTTCCTCCATGTTTGTTTATGTATTGTAGCGTGCTGTAAAGTGCATCTTGACATAAAATACTGCAGTAAAGTGTCTTATCATGGCGTAAACGATAGAGCCTCATATGAAACGACAGACCTTATCTATCGTCCAAACCAGTGATTTTCAACCTTTTTTGAGCCAAGGTACACTTTTTCCATGGCACAAACCAAATTGTTAAAAAAAAAGAAGCTGGTATTAATAATTTAAAGTCCATCTTATCAAAGAGTCTTACATAGCCATCAGATAAACACAAGAAAAGGGAATTTTGTGATTTTTCCCTTTACTTTTCAGACCAATTAGGTGCAATTGGATGATCTCTCAAGGCACAGTGGTTGAAAAACACTGGTCCAAACAATATATCGTCATATCGTCCTGCCCTATGGTTCAACTACTAAAAACAAATATGTTTTATTAAAAACAGTAAATTAATTCAGTTAAAACTGATTTTAAAAAAAGCATTTGTAACAAACCCTTGCACTTTGCCTAAGTGGCATGTACGGCATTCAAGGCAAGCTCCTTGATATTCTGCAAACTGCGAGCTCTGATTCCTCAAGCCCGGGTAGACTGGAGCATTGCACAGAAGCTCCTACCTACTCCCACTCTGCAGTCATTGATTTTTCCCTGCTCGATGCTGCACAGCACCAGCCTGTTCTGCTGACTGCACAAGTCAGACAGCGAGAGGAGGAGGAGAGAAAATAAGGAGTGAGGGAGGGGTGATGGGGTGAGGAGCGTTGGCAGTTGGTGATAGTGATGCTGCTGAGGCTCTACAATTGGATGCACATATTATTAGGAGGCAAAAATTATGAGGAGGACATGGCTGAGGGAGGAGGGGAGGAGTTGGTGGTGTGGTGAAGTTGGAGTATAGTGTGTTTTGTCAGGGTTGTTGGGTGATAAGCTCAGAAAAAGGGTCGCTACATCATCTACAGCGACTGCAACAACTGATGAGATGAAAATAAAAAAGCAAAACAGGGTTGTTGTTTTTTTTTTTTTAACATGCACTAGAAAAAAGAAAAGGGTGCAGAGTTGGAGAGAAGCACAAAGCTGCAGTTCGTCTGTGGCAGCCATTTTGTGCTGTTTCCCAGCGCTGCCTAACATGGAACTTCAGGGCTGAGAACTGATCAGGCTTCTTCACATCTAAACCACCACGAGAGGCAAAAAAACCCCCCACATTTTAGATGTAGAAAATCTTTTTCTAATGACTGAATTTCTTTATGGTAATCTCTCTAAAGGAGCTGCTCTTGGTGAATGTTTAAAAAAATCCCAGTTTTCATGTTTTCTTCTGCTCTTCCAAAAACATTCCGTCTCTCTGAGTCATCGGCTCATTCTAATGTATTCCATTTGCAGATTACTTCACTCAATCAATCAAGCCTGACCAGACCCATTAGCCCGCCTTTTTTCTCTCCCCCCCCTTTAGGAGGTTGTGAGAAGCTGGAAGGAGGAGGAGGAGGAGAGAGGCTGCACAGTGGCCATGAGATAATGAAACATATCTGGAATGAGTGACACTGGCCAGTAGTGTAACTGGATCAGGTGTTACTGCTGCTGGAAGAGGAGGAGGAGGAGGAGGAGGAGGGGACGGGGCAGAGTTCATCTCGCAGTCACACACTTTCCCTGACCCAGTCTTCTGTCATCCTCAGACGTCAGGGTTTCCTTCTCTGACAGGCCTCCATTTACAGATAAAGTAAGCAGCAAGAAAAAGCAGCAGTTGCTCCAAAGTAGAAACACACTCCAATAAGGGAGGGAAGAAGGAGGACAAAAAAAACAAACTGTCTGCATCTTCAGGGCTGCCATGGTTACTGCGATCCACGTGGTTGACACAGAGCCAACACAGTCCTCTCACCCCTCCACCCCGTCTCTGGGCGGCCTCCCTCCAGGCCTGGCAGGGTCATGGTGCAGTCAGCTACTACAAAAGAAGCCGCCTGTCATTGTTACAGGAAACGTAGACACACCAAAGCTGCCCCTCCTCCCTCCTTCTCCTGCCACCACTTTAATTACACACTCAGCCTCCAGGCCTTCTGCAGAGCAGGCCTGAATGACTGACACACACACAAACACACACTAAGACTAAGAAAGCTTAAAGTTTTATGTTATGTTTATGTTTAATTGCCACCCATCCGTGATAACACGACCTCCTGATACCTGAGCGGTGTCATCGGAAAGGTATGGTGCCTTTTAAGCTCCAGATGCTCCTCGTCACCCAAGTGTTCCCGAATTCAGTTGATCTGGTCAATTAAACCGCCTGACGTGATTTCAGGACGCTTTACCGTCTCTGCAGCAGAAAACATGAAAAGGCAGACAGACATGTCCACCCAAAGCCCTTTGGTGGACCTGTCCTCAGCTGCAATGCATGCTGGAGGTTTGCAGGGCTGAGCGCAACCATAAGGGGGCACTCCCATCCCACTATGAGGGAAGAACTGGTGTAAGGAGGAGAAGCAAGGCAGGCCCCTGCCTCAAATAGCAGAAGCAGCCATTACAGGGTTTCTCACACAACATAGGCTGGATACAAACTCTCAGCTAGAACAGCTAAAAGCGCCCCCCCCCCACCCTCCTAAAGGTGCGACATGCAACCTTTCTGATCGATCAGAACCATTAAGGAGGCGGCTCAAAAGCTGGTTGGCGTTTGAAACGGACACATCATAGATCTGTAATTTACTTTCTGCACATCCATCTTGGTGTGTCAGACCCACACACACACACACACACACACACACACACACACACACACACGTAATATCTACTAGTTTCACAGATGAGCTAGCTCCCAACTCCCCAAGGACCGCCGTTGCACTGCTGCTATATCAGCAGTGGCCATGTGGGACGGATAATAACATCGAGGAAGAGAGGGTGAAGCAGCAAAATGTGCAAGAAGTCAAAGCTCTGACCAATCAGAGCCGTTCTGCTTCACAAAAATCTAGACTGGCGACGAATCTGCATCAATAAGCAGGAAGGGGTTTTTATAAACGCTCCACATTTGCCTAATTGAGCTTCTCTGTGGGGGTAACACACAGACAAGTGGTGCAGCAGTCTGTGTGTGGATGCCACAGAGTAGCCGAAGAAATGGAGGAAGGCGGGGGGGGGGGGGGGGGGGGGGGGGGGGGGGGCTGATTGCTATGAATAATGGGAGATGGTGTGTGTGTGTATTAGAGGTGGAGGAGGGGGGAGGCTTTTGTGGAGATCACAATAGTAGCAGGGAGTCCCAGGGCAGCGCACAGATGCCCAAGTGAGGAAGGCAGCTGCCCAGCCTGAGGTGAGGGGGTGCTGGGATGTAGAGGGGAGGGGGGAGGCTATGGACCCCTTCAGCCAGTCTGCCTGCTTTCCAGACCTGCCCCTCCCCTCCATGAATGCCTCGCAAGGAGTGTATGTGTGCAATAGGAAGGTGCTACCAAAGCCAATGACACCATCAATGAATTAAACTGGGAAAGAGAAATGGTGGTGGTGGTGTGTGTGTGTGTGTGTGTGTGGGGGGGGGGGGGGGGGGGGGGGGGGGGGTGGAATATGGAGGAGGTTATTTCCTAGAGTGTGAGCTAATTTCATTGTGAGCCTGGTTTTTATCTGTCGGGGCTCAGCAGCTTTTTCCAGCGGGAGCAGGAGAAAGCAGAGGACAGACAGTGCTGCAGTCAGCCACAGTCTTTGTGCTGCAAAACTAGCTCAGCCCAGCAAAAATGGAGGCGGTGGGGAGGGGCATGGGAGAGAGTGAGCAAAAAAAAAAAAAAGGGAGGGGGGGGGGGGGGTGCAAGCTCACACGAGAAAAACAGGAATCAGGGCTGAAGCAAAAAAAAAAGAAAAAACAACCAAACTTTCTCAAGTATATTCATTAAAAATCATGAAAAGGAGGGGAAAAAAAAGGGGGGGGGTGTGTGAAAGGGGGGGGGGGGGGCCGAAGACAAGCTCAGAAGAAGGAAAAGCAAGAGAAGCGCCCTGGAATCTGAATAAGACATGTCCACACAGGAAGCATGGGCCCCAGAATAGCAACAGGAAACCAGCCCTGGACTCTGAATACTGTCAGCATCAGCGCCTCACAAAACAAGGCTGCGCTGCATGGCGTTATGAAAGCTGATTTACGGAGGAAGGAAGGAGAGAGAGAGAGAGAGAGAGAAAACAAGGCAGGAGGAGGGCTGTGGAAAGAGAAAACCAGAATTTAGACTGAAAGAGGAACAAGAGAGCAGGAATATGTTGATTCAAAATATTGAAACAAAATAAAATGTGGAAAAAAGACAAAAAGAAAAGAAAAAAGAGGAGCGAGCAAGAGAAAGCGAGAGAGAGAAAGAGAGAGAGAGAGAGAGGGTCGCCCTTGTCAGGCTGATTGCTCCAGAGCTATGTCGCAAAAACAAGCTTAGCTGCTGCAGGAAAGCAGAGCTGGGCTGAACAGGGACTGAGGAGGGGAGGGGAGGGGCGTCCACACTTACTTTTAGATCAGGAAAGCGAAACATTAGAGGTCATAACGGTGAGAAAAGGTGGCTTAAATCTGGGTGGTCCGTGATTTTTTTTTTAATATACAGGAAAAGATTAGGTTCATGTGAGAGTGCTGCAGAGGCAGGTGGGGGATGAAATTCACAGGTGGGCTGATGATTTCCACAGAAACCCACTCGAGATGAAGAAAAGGCAGGAGCAAGTGCAGAAAAGAAAGTGTGTGACCAACATGTGACCTTCCTCTGGAGCATGAAACACTTTGAGGCGCTAGCACTACAAGCTGTGGGCGGTCCTGAGTGGGATTAGTCCCCTCAGAGGAGAAAGGGGACACAAAAGATCTGGACGACGGACAAGAAGCTCTTGAAAAGAAAGGGGGAAAAGTTGATAGTGGTTGGGTAGTTCTTCCTCTTTTGGAGGATGTAGGAGGTGGGATTCTGCAGGGTCACCATTATCCTCCATTCATGAGAAATATATGTAAAAGATAAACAAATTAAAAAACACAAAGCTCCTGCAGAGTACTGGTGGTCCTGAAAGGTCCTAGAGACATGAAATGCTCCTTTCACAGCCTGCGAAGTACTCATTGTGAAGAGTACAGCTAAAATTGGTAGAGTGCCCTTTTAATCAGCAACTACGGTTATTCATTACAGACTAAGTCAATAAAGCGAGTCACTGGAGAGTACTAAAATGTATTTTTTCTTTTCCCTCCTTTTTTAACTAATTTGTTTCTTTTCATAGAAATTATTTCCAGTGTTTGTAGGTCGAAGCCTGCAGGTTACATAGAAATGTGCTAAAACTATAAAAAGCATGAGAAGAAACTTTGGGTTTGCAGAACGGTAAACACTTGACGGTTAAACTGTACACGCGCGTCCTGCAGCCAGGCTGAAAGCAAACTGGGAACCAGTTGAGCCTGCTCAGCTAGTTCCACTATCACAGCCTGTGTTTCTTTTCTTTCTTTTTTTTCCCCTCTTTTTTTCTTTTGAGCCGACTGTTGTTCTTCTACTTGCAGCTTCCAGCCGGTGCTCAGCTTCTTGCACACCTTTATTCCCACCTCAGCAGCAGTCTAACAGACGCTGGCTTTTAAAGCACCTGGCTCCGACAGACCCATCTGTGCCCGGGATGAGGTGAGGTCTGCCCGCCTCTGTGTGAAAGCTACTAAAGTAGCTAAATGGCATTTACCCCTCAGCTGCAGTTGGATCAGGATTCACAAAGGATCTGAGACAGATTAGATGAAGCTTGTGTCTACAGATCACAGAAAGTCTCTGCTTGAAATATTACTTTGCAAAATAGGCTAATTTGTGCTGAAAACCGAAGTAAATTACTTTATTGTGTAACATTTTCATACGAGGTAAAAGTAATTAAAAAAAAATCAATTATCAAGACCAACAAATCCCACACTTCTTGACTAATGTTTCATAAAAACATAATATTCTACATATTTACAAGGGCTGTAACCATAGACTGTATATAAAGAGATGGACGGAGCCTCCGTGACGTCACTTATCGGTTTCTGAAGAGCTGAATTGAAGCTCGGTGGGCGGTTCCTACCATCGCCATCTTGGCAGGGGCGTGTGTGTGTGGAGCTGAGAAGGTGGGGGGTGTGGGGTGGGTGGGGAAGACACACGTAATGGTGGATGATTGACATTGAGCGAAATCAGAGCTTTCTGTATTCTGTAGGTAACCGAGCTAACCCGGAGATAACAAGAGCTAACCAGCTAACGGAGGTAAACGGGCTAAAGCTAAGTCACATTGTTAACCGGCTAAAGACAGCGGTTCTTCTGCATTCTTCTTGTTTGAAGCGGGATTTCGGGTATCTGTCAATCAAAAGGACACGCCCACAAATATGCAAATTTAGAGATTAAATTACTTCTTAACCGGCAAGTTAGAAAAAAAATTCCCTACCCCCACAGTTGTCATGAAGGTAAACCTGACTGATTAAACCGAAAAGGGATTTTTGTACCAGGCTGTAAACATGTTTATTTCTGCGGTAAACATGTTTATTTCTGCTGTAAACATGTTTATTTCTGCTGTGAAGTTGGTCTTTTTAACATGGGAGTCTATGGGGATTCGCTCTGTTTTGCAGCCCCTAGTGGATGAAGGGGGAACTGCAGTTTTTGGCACTTGACTTCACTTTTTACTGCCGGAGGTTGCCGCTTGGCTGTAACAGCTTAAAATTATGTCATCATCTAGTCATAGTAAATATTATTTGAAGAAAAATTCTTATTACATTTTTAAAAATATAATAAAAGGTAACATCAAAATAAAAATATAATTAAAATAGTACAATGTAATAGGATTGTACATAGATTTAAATGAGAAAAAAGTTACAACAGTGAAATAACACAATCAAGTAAATTTAAATAAGGACTATTAATTGCGTTTACAAAAAAAATAAAAAAAAAATTGGAGGATTAAAAATTTTAAATGATTAATTAAGTCGATAAAAACAACAGATAAAGAAAGATATAAAAGACATCAAGTACCCTCTTTGTTTAGCCCTAAAAGGAGCTTCGTGCCGAAACAAGCATTTTCAGAGGCAGCGTTTTGTTTAATCTAGACGCTCCTGCTTATCTGTCGTCTTGATGTTTTTTTGTTCTTCCTCCTCTTATTGGGAAACATCTGATGAGATACCTTATCAACCCAATAGTTGGCCAAGCAGCATTCAGTCAAGATGGAATTATTTCTGTACAGGTGCAGAAAATGTACAGGGGCATTCACAACACGGACTTGGTGGTGGGCGGGATTTTCACACCTCCACACCTTTTGTTTTGGTTTGTGTTCAAACTGCACTGAACTGTAGTGAATCAAACCACCCGGGCAACATCACACAGGCCCTGTTTATGCTACAACGGCCTCTCATTTACACAGCCACACAATTTTAGGTGGATGAAACTGCAACGATGTGACAACGGCCTGACCATGGACCATGAGATGTTTATTATGGAAGTGGAAAAGCTCTTATATGACACCACACATCCTTTTTACAAGGAGAGGAGGAGGCATGGACTGAGATATCAGCAGTTTTAGGAGTGGATGGTGATTTTAACATACTAGCCTCCTGCACTGCAATCGCTGGAATCAGTGGAAATTAGGGGTGAGGGGTTGTGTCGTGATACTGTTATGCGTAGGTTTCCTGTTCGAGAGTTCATGAATTAATAATTCGGCAATACTGATGTTAAGGTTGTTGGTATTTACATCAAAGTTTTGAAGGCTGTAAGGAAGTTAAACACATGGAACGTTACATTAGATAACATTTTTACCAGAACTCTGCCTGATTTCATTTCTCACTCCAACTCCAAACAGCAGGCCAGATTTATACCTGGACTTTATGTTGGAGGAACCCCTCTCTGCAAAGTTTCATGTTGAAAATTACCCATCAAAATTCCAAGTTTAGTTTTTACATCAATTTTTGCATTTCTAGGTTTCTAGGTTAACTACCTAGTTAACCAGTCTGTTACAACATTACCACTAGAATATGACTACCCCAACTAAATAGCCTTATTTAAAAGGTCATGACTCAGCTGTGAAGTCATGTTGCATTTAAAATCAATTTCCAATTTAATCACAGATAAAATTTCCTCAGAGGACCAAAAGGCATCTATTTAGAAAACGAAAGAAAACACTTACAGCAATAAAACATGTCAACTTTTTACAGGCTTTGTTCAGACGTCAGATAACGTGTTGACATTAAAGAAACCTATGAATAGTATTGAATCCATTTTGAAACACAAATCTAACTCCGAAAAGTCAGAATAGCAGGAGATTTAGCTGTGTGTCTTCAAGTAACGTACATAAAGTTGTCACTGTAACATCGGAGCAGCAGAAATACTCCTGTGCTGTACAAAATAAAAATTTAAATTAAAAAAAAAAAAAAAAATGAGTCTGGTTTTCAGTAGCGGTGGGAAAATCAATTAAAAATAAATCAAATATTGAGGTTTTTTGCTTCACAATTTTAAAATTAGTTTTTGGTTTTTTTTTTAGATTAAAAAAAATCTTTTTTTTTTTTTTTTCAAATATATGAAAATAATACATTATAAATTTCTTTCATTTTTTATTGTTTTTACTGATCTTTTTACTTTTCTTCTTGGGCATTATAGCAGCAGAATTACGGTTTGGCTACTGGGTTGTTTTTTCTAATTTAAATAAAGAGAAATGACTAGCAAAAAAAGTTTTGTACATTTTCTTTGGTTTTTAGTTGACAAAATTCAGCAATTAAGAGGAATGATTAGAATCGCAATTTAAATCGAATCGGCACCCAAAAAAATCGGAATGAAATCGGACAAAAACATATTGTCACAGCCCTAGTTTTTAATTTGTTAACATGTATGTCGTTTGTCTGAATCTCCTGGCCAAAGTGTGCATGCACATATTTAAGGACTTTTTCCAAATATTACATCCCACAGGAACCCCATATTCCTAAAGAGTTAACAAACGTCAAAAGAGAAATTTATTCACTATATAATTTTGTAATTAATCTGTTGATTAATCAGCAATCAATTTTTTTTTTTTTTTTGCCAAGAACTGGCCTAAAGAAAAAAAAATCCATTTTAAGAAAGGCTCATACACTCATTCAATATTATAGTACAGACTTCCCAAGAACTTTTCCAGTATGAGCAGCGGGAGAAGCAGCAAGTTATCCCGCATGATTTCTGCATCATTTTTTCCCCATTGGTTCACTGGATGATCCATCACACTTGGATTCACTTGCAAGTAAACAAAAGCCACAAGTTTCCACGTGAACCAGAGATTGTTTTATTTGTTCACACTCCTCAAACTGTTCTGCATCCTACCTGTATAAAATATGGTAAAAATGTTCATTTATAGAGATGTTGTTCCCACCATCGTTGTCAAGCTCCATGAGCATCTTTTTAAACCCCATTTAAGGCTATATTACACTCATGGTTTCTGGGTTTAGCTCTTAAATTAGGGGAAGAACTGAATCCTAAGAGACGAAACAAAAGAAAGAAAAACATTTTTATTAAAGAATATTTTCAGGTTGAAGCTATTTTTGAGCTTTGACAAAGTTTTACAACTTAGTCAAAGCTACAAAAAGAGCTTCAATTCCCTCAGATATCACTGTGTTTTGATGCTGCTTCCTGGAAGTTATGCTTTCTGGTAACGTGGTCCAATCTGCACACAGTGATTTGTGCTCTGTCAGGAAAAATATTAGAGGGGGAGAAGCGCGACTGGTTTATGTCCACAGTAGCCAGATTAATGGCCGTCTCAGCCAATCACATAGCACCAAGCAGGGAATCCCTGAGAAGCGGCCAGGGGGGGAGTAGTCCATGCCTGGCCTTCTTGGCCAATGGCTGAGTCCACAGAGAGATGTATAAATAAATAAGAGAAATAAATAAAAGAGGAGGGAAACACATCCTGAGGGCATCTCTTACTGGCATAGAAAGCTCTGCCCCTCATACTCCCTCCCTCTCAGCATCTACCACTTCAACCAATCACTCACACTATTTGAAGTTATTTGCTCGCGCTCTCCCTGGATCCCACCCCCCCTTTCCACCAACTCTGGTCTCTCACTTTCATTCTCTCTCATTAATGATCTCATTTCTCACTCTCCTTCCCTGAGGCCCAGAATGAGGTTAGCTCCACAGTCTGACCTATAAACACCGCAATGGAAACTGCAACGTGTTACAATAAGACACATCTTTAACAGGGGGTGTGTTGGGGCGGGGGGGGTTCTCTCACCTTATCTTTGTTCGAGGACGACAAGCTTTCAGATTATTTTTAAGAACCCTCCTGACAGATATTCTTTGTCCCAAACCTTCTAAAACAAAGCCAGGTACAATCATCTCTGTTGACAACCAAGCTAGACTTTATTTCTAGCTTCCAATAGGATAAAAAAAAAAAACAACAGCTTACAACAGGATGCTAGATGAATGACAGGTTTGCTGAATTATTAGGCAGGACCAACATTTTAATTGAAACTGCAGATCAGAACTAGTATAAATTTGTAAAAGTGGCCTAACTAATGGTCATAGGCTTGGGGTTGCTAACCACATGTCCTAAACCAAGACTGTGAGTCAGCTCTAAGCCAGAGCTGTTGCGATGATCAAAAATGTCTAGATATTTCTGAAAAGTTTAAAATCATAAAATTGAATCCACAAGAAAAATCAACATGCAAACCCTTCAATCTGGACCCTGAATTTGCAGCATCTTGCCTAGACTATCCTCAATCCCATCCTGTGTGGTGCAGCTCCCTCAAACTTTCAGACAAGATTTGAACACTGGCGGCAGAAAAACAGCCAGACTGTCAGAGATATGTTTTTTTTTCATAAACTGAAAGAGTTAAGGATTGTCGTGCATTTTGACAGTAAAAAGATTTTAAAAAAAAGACAAAGAAAACCTCAGTTTCTCCAGACAAGTAGCCACTGCGCATGTCAAAAGCGGTACAATCACATTAAATCTGTCCATCATGCCAATACAACCAAACAGATCCCTTTGCATCATGTAAACACGCCGAGCAGAATCTAGATCTGAATGATTGATTTCAACTGGATAGATTAAACATTTCTCCATATAAATGTTGCTATTGAGAAACTGGATTAAATTAATTTGCACAGTTATCCTCCCTAACCCCAGCTATCCTCCTGAACTACCCCAAAACCACCACTTACTAAATTCCCTCACCAAAGAAGCCCTACTCCATGTTAGTAAAGTAGCTAGCAGGTTTAAGAAGTTACTTCATGGGGGTCTTTGGTATTATGTAAGAGATGCAGGAGGTCGTTGGATGAAAACTTTAGATGGCTTACCGGCAGACTGGAAGGCCGTGCCTGCATGCTGTCCTCTTGACCATTCTTGTTGGGTTGGTTAGAAGACGGTGCGCTGGATTGGGAGCTAAAGGAATCCTGGGAGAGTTCCTGGTTACAAAAACAAGGCAGATAAAGCAATGGATTAAAAAACAAAAGAATCCCTGTGATGCATATTTCAATAGCAAAAATGCTGTTGAAATTAGCAGCACAGCGGTTATAGACAGAAATAACATTACAGGAAACGTGTGAATACGTCACATGCAACATCAGATCTACTTCGGCCGAATTCTTTCAGTTTATTTTATTTTATTAATATTTATAGAATTTCATATTCTTGTTTTGACTAAGTAAAAGCAGCTCAGCACATTTCAGGATCTTACCTGTGAGGGAGGTGGGAATCTCTGATATGGTGACTGTTGTTGCGGTGGCTGTTGTGGTTGCTGCTGCTGTTGCAGGGGGGGCGTTTGGGAGTATGGCGTAGGTTGGCTCTGCTGGCCATGACCTGGAGGTTGCTGAGCTTGAGGGGGCGGACCTCCCTGCTGTTGCTGCTGTTGCGACCCTGGCTGCTGCTGCTGCTGCTGCTGCTGCTGCTGCTGCTGCTGCTGCAGGGTTTGCTGTTGTGGTGGCTGCCCTGGACCGGCAGGTTGTGGGTACCCAGCTTGGCCTTGTTGGTTTTGGGGACCAGGACCCTGTTGCTGCTGTGTTTGAGGCTGTTGTTGTTGCTGCTGCTGCTGTAGCTGCTGCTGCTGCTGCTGGGGAGGGACATAAGGTGGCTGTCCTGGCTGAGACTGTTGGGGCTGACTGTAGGGAGGCTGGCCTGGAGCAGAGCCGTGGGGTCCTTGGGATTGTTGGTAAGGGGGGCCTGGCTGCCCATGTTGGCCAGGAGGTTGAGAAGGGTGGCCCTGTTGAGGGTAGGAAGGTCCAGAGCTCCCTTGGGGCTGGCCTGGGTATGGGGGCTGCTGCTGGCCGGGGTGAGGTGGCGGACCATGCTGTCCGTAGTAGCCTTGGTTCTGTTGGCCGTAGCCTCCTGGACCCTGCTGTCCATAAGCAGACATCTAGACATTAAAAAAGGAGGGTCAGTTGGGGTCAACATCTTTCTTATACATTGAAATAGACCAGTGTTCCTCAATCTATGTCCTCAGGGCCAACTGCCCTACATTTTCTTTAGCAGTAACCCTACTTTTAACACACCTTAATAAAATGAATGGACATGCTGGGCAGTGGGCCCCGAGGACCTGACTCGTCAAATATTGTATTTGGTTGTTTATTTCAAATCAGTCAAAGCAGAAATGTTGGAATACAGTTTTGACTTGCTTTAAATTATCACCATAAAAAATAAAAAAAAATAAAAAATCTGATTTTTGACTTTATCTCGCCCTGCGATGGACTGGCAAGCTGTCCAGTGTGTACCCTGCCTTTCGCCCAAAGACTCCTGGGATAGGCTCCAGCTTCTTCACGACCCTTAATCCAGTGTTTCTCAATTCCAGTCCTCAGGCCCCCCCTGCCCTGCCTGTTTTAGACATGTTCCTCCTCCAAAGCACCTGAGTCAGATTATTGAACTTCCTCATCATGTTCTTTGCAACCTGTTAACAAGCCCTTTATTTCATTCTTTCATATTTCAGGTAGGGTTGTCTATAAAACACGCAGGGCAGGGGGGCCTGAGGACCGGAACTGAGAAACACTGCCTTAATCGGACAAAGCGGTGAGGATATTGAATGAATGAATGACTTTATCTCCTTGAATCGGGGCTTATTTTTATATTCTTCACATATTCTGCACGGCTCTGCCTTTAAATGCGGTGTTTCCATTTCATTACACTCAAGAAGCTTTGAAGGAGAAAGTCATCGACCTTGTGAGGAAACAAAAAAGCCACCTTTTTTTTCTATTTTTGTTTAATAGAGGAGGCAGGAGGGATATTTTAGCCACTCAAGTATTAAAAGGAAATCAAAGATAGAAATAAAGAATATCAACACATTTAAGACAACATCAAGTGGCTGCTTTGTATGAGTCTGACAAAGGTAATGAAATCGCTTTCTTCTCTGCAGGGCACTTATCGAGTTCATGGTCAGACACCAGGCAGGTGAGATAATCACGCCACACAATGGACCACAGGCAGTGGACGTGGAAGAAAAAACTTCACTCGGCGGAATTCCCTGCATGCATTCTTTGTTCTGACACGCTGCCTGTCTGACAGAGTTCAACAAAGAGGTCTACTCCTACCAATGAGTGAAACTGGATCTTTACTGTTTTCAGTTGGATCACGCCATCAGAAGGTGCTGCTCACTGTGCCCATGGAAACAGCTTGAACCCTTTACCAGATGTTAAGATTTGGAAAATATCTCAGATTAACAATATGACATATTACATGCTTACATATTTTATTTAATTCAACAAAAGATGAAGCCAAGATTTATAAGTAGCGTGAAAACAAAGTCAACCTTGAAAGCCTCAGCAGGAATTAGAAGCTGAAGTTTAACAACTCTGCAGCATCTATGTGTGTATAAGCACAATGCTGAGGAGGAAAGACATCAGCAATAATCTTAGAAAAGCAACTGTTGCTGCTTATCAATATGGGAAGGAAAATGAGGTCATTTCCAAACTATTTAGCTCCATCATTCCGCAAAGTGGAAAAGATTGAGAGCAATTTTCAGCCTTCCTAGGAGTTGACATCCCAGTAAGTTCAGCCCAGTTTGAGACAGTGCAATGCTCAGAGAAACCCAAGAGCTACATTTCAGAGCCTCGATGCATCTGTTACAATGGTAAAAGTTCATGTTGAATGGCTTGTTTGGAAGAGAAAACCTCTTTCCTCTAGAGCAAACAAAGCAGCACAACTCAGATTTACAAAGCTGCATCTGAACAAATTAAAAGATTTCTGGAACCATAGCCTGTATTTCCATCTCATGAAATCTTTACATTGTCTCATCCTTTAAAAGAAAAACCTAGGTGCATTTTCATTTACATTTCCTGGATACAAAAAAGTTTTTTAAAAAAAAGAAGGACTTATGAGATTCCTCAGTCAGGAGCTCTGATTTGTGGGACATACTTGCAGCATTCCCCACCACCTCAGTTCCCTATATATGAAAACTGTGTGCAAATTTAACTCCAGGCTTTGGTGGTTTAAAAACTGTAGGTATAAGAAGTGGACAGACAATGAAGTCCAGGTTATTTTAAGTGCATTCACAGTGGATGACAAAGAGTCTGGAAGAACAGGTGACAAGCTGGCAGAGCTGAATGTAGGACACACACAGAAAAGAAAAAGACTTCAGGAAACTCAAATAAAACTACAACTGCAAGCAGTTATAACAGGGCCCAACCACCCCAGAACACTTTCTTCATTGGCCAACAGCGACCTTTACTGCCGCTGACGCATCACTCCTTCCAGGTATAAACACACCTGCTGGCTAAAGAGGCAAAAATGATGAAGAAAAGCCTTTTTACCCCCATGTAGCCAAGAAACTGAAGGACCACAATGGCTTAAGGCAGGGGTGTCCAGCTCCACTCCTCGAGGGCCACAACCCTGCAGGTTTTCCATTTATCACTGTTGCAACACGCCTGAGTCAAAACAGGCAGTCACTAAACTTCATAGGCTGTTGGATCTACTTGATGGAAGCCAGGTGCGTTGGGACAGGGATACATGGAAAACTTGCAGGACATCGGTCTTCGAGGACCGACTCAGGTAGGCAAACAAAGCCAAGCTAAGCTAAACTTCACTAACCTCTTCCACCTTAAGGGTCTTCTGAAGGATTTGGCTTGGAAATGACAAACAAATAGAACTGCATATTTCTCTGTGATTATATACCCTACCTAAACCATCTTAGTACCAAACTAAAGCTAACACTCGTGGGATTTTATCTGAAGTAAATCATCACCACAGATGATACTATTTAGAGTAATTGAAGATGGAACAGGAGAAAATTCTCCTATTTTTTCCCTCGCCTAAATATTTTTTGCATTTCATAGCATATAAATGCTTTAAAAGGTTCTACTGTGGACAAAACACCCAGAAAACCATGCCTCCACATGTGGACAGTAGCTGTGCAAAGTTTCATGGAGCTGAAGCAAAGCCCTACAAAGTTACAGGGATTTTAGTAAAGAGGTGGCCAAACGTTTTTCAATTTATCACAGTTTGGCACCATGTCTGTAAATTGAGATTTTTTTAGGCATTGAAAGGCAGAAATAACCCAACTTCATTTGCAGGTCTAAAAAAGTTGGTTTCTGAATGTTTTTCAAGGAATATCTTAATTATCTATCATCCTTTCCATTAGAAATGCTTATGTTTGACTGCAGAGAAACACTATTTACATAAGAACAAACTAAAACTAAGTTTGTGGTAAACTTAAATTTTGTGTGATGACAAACAGAACATATCTTGCACATATAACTCGATCCCACTCGATCATTTCCAGGACTTTTTCTATAGTGCAGCGTTTCTTCTGGAGTCCCGTCAATGACACCGGTCTGTAATCTCAGACGTGCTTGGCTGCCCCTCCTTTGGCACTGGGACGATGAACAAGGTCTTCCTGAGTGAGGGCACCATTCCCAGGTGGAGGCTAAGCTTGTAGATGTGCTGAACCAGCCAGCTTTGGAGCGAAAGCCCTCAACAAGCTGGGAAACAGCCTGTTGGGTCCAACAGCTTTACCTGGATGAAGCCTCCTCAACTCCTCTCTGACCTGGTCTGTTGTGATGGGGATGGAGCCAATGTTGGGCCGAAAGGGTGGGCATGGGACAGCTGCTGGGAGGCTGCCGGAGAAGAGTCAAAACGATCGCCCCAGGCTTACTGAGGTGACATACAGATCAGGTTATGATCAGACTTCCCCAGTGGCGGTGGAGGGGTAGCAGTGTACGCATATTGGACATTAGCATACAATAAGTCAATTGTCCTTTTTTTTTTTTTTTTTTTTTAAAACGTGATGGACAATCCACAATCTGGTAGAAGGAGGCGAGAGTTGAGGCAAGAGTCACATAACTAAAGTCTCTAGCGATAACATAAGAGGCTTTCGGGTGCAGATGTTGCTGTTGGGGGGATGGACGTGTGTATCTGTCGACATGCAACATTAGGTTCAACTTTCGGTGAAACAGTAATGTGTGAGAGTTTCCTGGGTATGTAGCAGGATCTCAGATTAACAACTAGCCGTTCTAGTTCCTGGCTGCAGAAAGTGTGTTTCAAAGTCACACAGGAAGGACTGCATCATCTATTATTCACATACAATATGAGCCCCCTATCTTTCCCCTTACCACACGTTTTGGTGTCTCTGTCGCACAAATGTAAAGCTACACAGGTTGATGTTTGTATCTGGGATGGTGCTAGTTAGTAAAGTCTCCGTAAAGAAGATCAAACTGCTCCCCCGGTACATTCTCTCCATTTCTAACCCAGTTCATCCATCTTGTTTTGGAGCACACTGATGTTCCCCATCAGTGTAGAAGGGATTGATGACTTGTTTCTCCTCTTTTTGTTTGTCATGTCAGTCTCAACTTTCCTTGCTGCCCAACATCCACGATTCTTCCTCCTCAACTTCCCAGGGATAGCATGACGCACATCGACACAACTCCATTTCTTCAGCGTTAGCAAGTCTAGCCTCAAGTAAAACCATTTGCCCAAGACTTGATTTAGGTTCCTCCAGTCCATATCCACGGGATATCATAAAATAATGCTTACAAAGCATTTACGCAAAACCCAGGAGAGAAGCAAACCCTAATAAATGGCTTTTTTTTTTTTTTTTTTTTTTAATTAATTCATTCATTCATTCATTCATATGGAACAGCTGAGGGCAGCATGAACACACAGGCACCATTTGTCATAATGGGTACCAACAAAGGGTATCCACCTGGTTATAATAAATTTCACGCAATTAAGAAGCGCAGTGGAAATGCAATTCAAACATAATACCAGAATTTCTTGGAAACGTTGTAAAAACCTAATTGGAAAAAAAAAAAAAAAGATAAAACCTAAGTTAGGACATCATGCATGAAACCAAACACGGCATATCAGCGCAAACACCTCATACCAACTGTGGGGGACAGTGGTGGAGGAATGAGGACCTGGACAGCTTGGTATCTCTGGATACCAAACTGTCCTAGAGTCAACTGTCATAGAGACATCTGTCAGACAGCTAAAGCTTCATAAAACTGGTCCATGCAACAAGACAATATTCCCAAACATAGCGGCTGATCTACACTGGAAAAAGTAGAACAATCAAGGTGTTGACATGATCCAGTCAAAGTCCAGATACAAAGTGCAGAAGCAGACTTCAATGACATAAAGCACCGTAAAATATCAGACTGAAGGTTCTCCACAACAATGTGTGACTTCTGAGGACATACTAAAAATAAAAAAAAAATAATAATAATAATCACTTAATACTGTTACTGCTAAAGGAGCTTCACAAAGCTGCTGAATAATGGCACTTTTCACACTGCTAATCACATGGTGTAATATGCCAGGAGTAGCTGTTTATTCGTGGTTATGTCTCCCTTGTGAGATGCTATTTTCCCCTTTATTGCAACCCCAATTCCAATGAAGTTGTTGAGTAAAGCGTGGGGAAAAAAGCAAAATACAGTGATTTGCATATATTTTTAAACCTATATTCCAAAGAATACACTGCTAATACATTTTTTTTTTTTTGCATATATTGACTCATTTTGAGTTTGATGTCTGCAACATGTTCCAAAAAAGGCTTGGATTAATGCTTCCTGGTGTGTGCCAACATTTTCTGTACTGCACATATTTCATGCAGCCCTATGTGCAAAGGTCCTTGTCAAGACAAGGTTAAGTTAAAGCAAGGACAAAAGGTCCAGTTAAAATCTGCACAAATTTAACCCCTGTTTGTAATCAGGATACAATTTTGCAGAAAGTAAACTATGAAAGCTGGCAGGATGTACCGACCTGCTGTCCATACTGCATGCCTCCCATGGTGCCAGGTGTGCGACTCTGCATCCCCATTGGGTACCTCTGAGGACCTGGAGGTGCGTAGCCCTGTCCTGGGTAAGAGCCTCCTTGCTGGGGTCCAGGTCCTGTATTAGGCCCTTGCTGCTGCTGGGAGTAGGGGTTGGGTCCTCCAAACGGTTGACCTCGCATCTTCCCTACTGGGTCCATTGAGCTTGGAGTCTGGAGGGCACAGCAATAGCATAGGGGATGTAAATACGAATTGAAACAATGCAAAGTTTCCATAACAATGCAACTAACTGGGAAATGTGGAATAACTTGACCCCTTCCAGTGGACATTGTTGGAAAAAAGCATTCCTTTAGTGAAAAGAAATGATTACTTTGCCATTACAACATGTTGTGTGAGCCTTAAGAAAACAAAAAAGGAACAAAAAGCACAAGGGGCAGAAAAAAACTACAGCAGTTGATTTAGTTTTCTACTAGAAAGGGAAAAAATATGGGCTACAAATGAATGAATGAGCCCACTACATCTGCCAGGAGCATTTCCCTGCCCAGGAGATCACTGTGCCAGTGGGTGGGATACTGTTTCAACAGGGAGGGCGAGAAGAGTTTCTGTGAAAGTAAGGCTTAAGGAAATGGAAGTGTCTGACTGGAGCAGAGCCTGTCCTTCAACTGGAGCCACATCAGGATGGAGGCCATGGTGGTAAAGGTGGAATGACAATGACTTGGATTGACATGAACTGGGAAGCTGATGTTTCCAAGTTGGTTGGTGGAATTAAGTGCAAATTACATGCAGATACAAATAACAACAACAGCATTACGTTCCTCATCAAACCCACCAGCGCAGGGTAAGGAGCTCTAAACCACACCAGCAGCTTCAAGTAGCAACACCTCCTGGCCTGCTGACCCCAGGCAGCACACACACAGCTTTCATTGCTTCCCACAGTTATTAATCTGCCCCCCCAACCCTCCTCCCTAAACCCCCAAAAATAAAACATTTCCGTTGGTTGAAGGAGACAACCTCCAGGTCTATTTATAGCTAGTGAGACGGAGAGGGCAGTTTGCCGAAAATGTAACAGGTCCCAGCTGCACTGCTGTTTGAACCTGGGCCAAGCCTTGCTCTTCCTGGACTTTAATAAAGCGGCAGGCTTTGGCACTCTATGAATGACAGCGCCACAATGAGAGAGAGGAGGTTTGGGGAGAGAGAGAGAGAGAGAGAGAGAGGGGGGTGGTGTGTGTGTGTGTGTGTGTTGGGAAAGACTGTAGGTGTTGTTGGTGGTTGCAGCAAGAAAGTCTGTGGATCAACAAGCTGTCAGCGTGGTCAACCGACATCATCCAAGATAACATATTCCACTCCAGATTTTCCCTCTTGCCTCCCACTGGCCACACTCTTCTGAGCTTCTCCAGGTTCAAGAGTGTATACGTGTATTATTTGGTGTGTATATGTGTGTGTATGTGCAAGCAAGAAGCGGGGGTGTAGTGTGGAAAGGGTGTTACTACGCTCCCTTGGGTCATTACCAACCGCACTGCAGGGGGAAGAGGTAACAGGCCCCGGTAAGCAATCTCCTGTGACCTCTAATGCACTCTTAACCCTAGTCTGGAAGGAAGGATACCATAATAACACCGCCCTCCTCCTTCTTCCTCTGACATCATGCCAAACAATACACAACTCAGCTGACAGTGTGTTCAACCCAATACCACAGTTGTTTTACAGACTATAATATGTATCCAATTATGGCAACACAAACAAAAACAAGCAATGGGCCTCTTGTGTCATCTGTGAAGTCTGCCGCCGAGGCCCGAATCGCTCACCAACATCATCCAATGCAACATGAAAATTACCTGAATGCATATCAACAGGGCAACCACAATAAAAGGAATTTTATTTCTCATTAAGACTAAATCTCTCTGTGTTGACCAGGGTGTCAGACAATCGGCCTTTTCTTTCTTCGCAGGTCTAGGTCGATATTCTGCTGGCAGTGATGATATTTTAACTATAACTTTGTGTATTGCTCATCCATTAATAAGCCTCAAAGATCAGTGGTCAGCTCAGGTGTGGAAAACCGCTGACGACCCACTGAAAACCAGCTGCTCACCTCACCAGTGTCCTCCTAAAGCAGGGTCATCTGAGGGCTCGTCCGCATGAAGCAGCGTATCCCACAAAACAAAGATTTTGGCCTGTCATCCACACGAAAATGCAAATTTATGTAATCAAAAACCAATTCTTTAAAAAGCCAAAGCGAAGATTTGCACACTCAATTTGCACATCTGCAAGTGGACATATATAACTGGGGTTTTAGGAATGTCACTCTATGTGACAGAAAATACCACGTCTATCAGTACCGCTCCATGCAGATGACCAAAGGCTAAGGACAAAGGACAGTTCATTTCCACCACCAAACCATATCATGTTCGAGGCATGTTTCATGTTTTGTAGAAGTGACATTGTGAGAGAGCAGGTCATTCTGACTGGATAGGATTGGGGGCACAACTGCCATCAAAAGGTTTGATATGTTTATGAATGTGCTTAACAGTGCGGATAATTGTGAATGGGTTTCTCTAAAGAATTAATAAATAAATTTAAAAAAAGGTGGTGCTGGCTGGAGGGGGGAGTATATTCAATTTTACAAAAACCCACTACGTATGGTCTGAAAAGGTGGGCAGATAGAAAAGGTTAGCCAAGGCTTTGCACAACACCAATGCAACAATATATTCAGACAACAGATAATTGTTTGTACAAACATGTATTTGCTGAAAAACTGACATCTTTTACAAAGCTAACCCTTCTTGATACCAGATACTATTTTTGATATTATACAAATGGGGAAAAAATTCAGAATATCACAATAAAATAACATAATCCAATGAAATATAACGTAAAAATGGAACACAACCAAAACCATCCAAGAAAATATATAAACAAAAAACACAATCCAAAATATCTAATAAAATAAATAAAAATAAAAAACATATTAACACTGTATATTAAATGCATTTTTAAAGCTATATTAGTTCATGCAAATATAATTTTCTCAGACTGTTTGCTCACTGTAGTGCAAAAAACACTAAAAAACAACTTCATTCACTGGTCCATCATGTAATATTTGATGTTCCTCATTAAACTTTTCAAGCTAAGAATTGAAGTTTCTCTAGAATTTTTGAGAATTGTGCCAATAGGGAAATTTATCTGTAGTTTGTGAATCTATGTTATTGTTTTTAAATAATGGTATGACTGGTGTGGAATTTCAGCAGCCAACTCAGGACCGACATTGTAAAAAAACATATTAAAGCTTTTTACAATGTCGACCATATCATAATTTTCACCATTTTCATTCATAAAATAATCAGGATATGTTAATTGTGAAAAGCTTTATTTATTTAAGGAATTTAAAACATCCCAAGTTCCTATAATATATTTATATTTTCATATAACTTACTTTTATAGTATCGTTGATTGCTTGTTCTTATAATTTCTATGAATTTATTTCTGTACGTCTTATATCTTAGTTCCACTTATTTTGTTTTTACCTTGATAAACTGTTCATAGTGATTATCTTTTTTTTTACAAGCATTATTAATTTTTAGGTGAGCCAAGGGCTTTTGATATAATATTTTTAAAGCAGTATTTTGGATATCTGTTAATGCTTTCAAAACTACTAAAAAGAAAGGAATGTAATGAGTAATTAATGCAAATTTTGGAACAAGTGGATGTTGTATGTGAATATTGTAAAATGTATAATCAGAATGGACATAAGATGATTATGAAATTAAGGGGCAGATATCATAAGATTGCTCTTCTTTCTGCTCCTTTTCATTCAAGCCAAATTTAATTGGCAGTCTTATTTTGTATTTATTTTAATGTTGTTTTGAATGAAATAAAAATAAATTAAATGAAATGGAACTGTCCTCCAGTCTTGTTGCCTCAGATCATCATAAAAAGCACCAATTGTTTTATCACTTGTTTTTTTATTGAATGTTTCACTTTCTTGATATCACAGTTGTGCAAAACAAAAACAAGTAAGTGGTCTGTAATGTCGCTTATAAACAAGTAAACAAGCCAATGTTAATATAATTCCCCATAATATTTGTAAAAATCTTCATATTTGTGGCACTGTGTGATGTTATTGTACTAGGTTTTGATATTGTCAGATATAGAGATTAAAATAAAGTCATAAATAGTTGTTAGAGTGGGATTCAACAAGTTCATGCTAACATATCTACAGGTGAATAATATTGTTTTATTCACAGTGGACAACAATTTGTCCATCCAATCACTGAAAATATTTCTGCTTGAACCTGGTCTGCGATATAAACAACTCATACCTAGTATTAAAAAAAAAAAAAAGACCCAGTAGTTTTGGCATCTGGTTCAACTGACATGAAAAGAAATTAGAGTTGCAATAGTTGGGTTTTTAATGCTCCATCTGACAGGCAAATGTAATGGTCAGTTAATAACTGAAATTAAAGGGTCGTTTTATCCTCAACGGTTTTATAGATTCATAAACTGAATAATCAGTTTTTCAACAGTGAGAAAAGAAATGTCAGAATATTTTATTGGAACTGTAAGATTGGAAATGCATGGCTGTGGCCCTTAAAAAACAGCAGCCTACAAAGTTATTGATAAGCAACTGTATACAAATAACATGAAAAATTTAATACGTATGGCTTTCTGTCTCGTATATATTGTAGGACAACCAAAACACCACATCTTTCCTAGCGGCCTCGTTTGTAACTTCCATTTCACTTGTTCATTCCAACACATCCGTACACTGCAAGCTGTGTGTCAAATGCTGCTTGAGTATTTATGGATTTGTTTACTAGTATTAGATTCTAGTACTAGATTTGTTTCCTAAGACCCACTTGAAACATGTAGCATTGGACAGCAATGTCTTTTTACTGCCTATATATGTAGGTCAGGGACAGCTCTTACCCCTTGTTTTGGCTCAACACGAAAGTCCCGCATTACAGCTAATGGCGCCAACTCTGGTCAATCAGAGGCGTACCACCAGGTGTGCCACGGTGCGTTTCTGAGGCGTCCCAGACAGGCCGTCGCTTCTGCTTCACTAAAATACGCAGCTGCGTTTTTTTTTCCCCACTTGCGCTTTGAACCACGTTAATCTAAGCAGAGCAGATCGCTCAGGCAGGAAGTTAGTCAAAGAAAAGAAAAGTGGATTTTACAAGTAAAAGACTTTTCCTGATTATCGGCACCAAGCCATCAGGTGAAGGTCTCACTTGACCCTTGACACTATGGACAATGAGGCAGGTGAAAGCTGCACCGCTTATTGTTTTGACACTACAAGTTTACTCTATAAAGAAAGTAAGAACAGGCAGTGAGACATGGTCAGACCAGCCATATGACGTCTCTGCTAGTTTATAGTTTACTTAAAAGCCACAATTACACTAACTATCACATGATCTTCACATACAGAAATGTGCAAAACTTAAGTTATGTAGAACACCTTGATGCCAACAAACCAGTTCTGGCATAAAACCCTGCAGTTCATTCATTCATCATCCAAACCGCTTAGTCCAATGAAGGGTGGAGCCTATCCCAGCAGTCTTTGGGCGAAAGTCAGGGAACACCCTGGACAGCTCACCAGTCCATCACAGGGCCCTCTGCAGTTCAATAGTTCATATTTCATATAATGTTCATAGTTCATCATAGTTGCCAAAAAGTTTTCAAACTTTAAACTTGTTTGCTATGTTGTTTTATATCCACGTTTGAGTTGATCTAATTACCGTTTGAAATAAATAAATACATAAATACCAGTTTGGACAAAGTCAACACCACACCAACAAGCAATTAAAACAGTTTGATTCTTTTGCTTTGTCCCTTTATTTTTATTTATTTATTTTTTACCTTCGTTAGAAAACTTAAAAGATCAGAAATATTCACCACCAATGACCAATCACAAACCAACAAGCAAACAAGCACTTTGGAGCTGGTATCTAGAAATGGTTATTTATATATGTTAGGAATCCACAATTACTTTCAAATTTTCCATAGATGTGCACCAAAAAGTTGTGATATGAGGCTGTTTCATTTCCACCTAGTGATAACCTGGGAGTTAATAGAGTAATATTATAAAAGTAGTCCAAAATACCCTGGAACTTGCTTGAAATTAACACAAGTAAATGTAATTTATTATTAAAAAAAATACAAAAAAAAAACAAAACAGATTTCCAATTAGAGTATAAACATTCCCATCCAGTATAAGATCTTAGATGTATTATAACCTAAATCTGGTAGCCACGAGCAAATCTGTAATATTCCAAAAAAGAAATCCGACTATGATGGACTTGATACACATATTACAATATAAAGACTTTCTGCACCACATTCCGTGTTACGCTACATGTAGAAGATTGTGGAGCACCGGCACAGCGAAATAAAGCCGCCATGAGTCTGTCAGCTAAGACTTTAGACTTTGTTAGTATGTAGTTTAAACAACTAAAGTCAGTCCCCCCTGGTGCAGTACTGTGGCTGTGAGGGATTATGTGGTCCTTTAGCCCCTGAGAGAGAATGATAAATTACTCAAATATTTTAAAAATGTGTCCATCTCACATCTTAGATGATGGTTACACCCCTCCAACAGAAGAGTCAGGTTACATAAGAACGGAGAGGTTTGTTGTTTCTGATTCATCATGGTACTTGATGTCCTTAAGTTCTAAGAAATAGAAGTGATTGTTGAGTGTCATGGCAAATCTAACATTTTTCAAACATTTTCCCACTGAGGTCGCATTCACATCTGGATAACCCACTAGACTCGGTCCGATTGGGGACTCGGCTCAGTTGTAGGGGGGTGTATCCATTCAGACAGAGATCACATTGACGCTGCACTTTGGTAAAACGCGCCAAACCATTACAATCATACATCCCCATTCCCACCAACGATGGCGCTGCACTAGTGTTTAGTAAAAGAGTGGACAAGACTTGTGAATCAGAATTCGTTTGGCGCATTCACATTTCCCCAAACTAAGTGGACTTTCCTAGCAAACGGACTCTGATTTGAATCATATGAATGTGTCCTAACTGCACCTTCTTACCTCCGCCATGGGGATTGTTTTTGCCGGCGTTTATCTGTCTGTCTGTCTGTGTGCAACATACCTCAAAAAGTTATGGACAGATTTTCATAGAATTTTTAGGAATTGTTGGTAATGTGAAAAGGAAGAACCAATTTAATTTTGGTGGCGATCTGGATCACCGTTTGGATCCAGGAACTTTTTAAAGGCCTTGGTGGAGGTTTGCGCTCTCTGAGTGCTTTTTGGAATGAGTAACAAGGTGTAGTCGACTTGCCCTCCAGCAAGGCCTTATAGCTAAAAATCCCATCCTCTCAGCCTGGCTGCACACTGTGCCAATTTGATAAGACTACATTATGACTGTCTCAAGTAAATAATTTATAAATTATTTGTTTTGGAGTCGCAAAAATATATTTTGTATCTTTTTTCACAAGCACCTCCTCCACATTTTCAAAAAATCCTGGAGGAAGCCCTGAAATTAATTGACAGACAGATGAGTAAAGAGTACATCTGACACCTGTAATAATAAACAAGAAAAGTTGCTTCCAAGTCATCTGGTGTGGTTTAATCAGCCATATAAACTGTAGCCTAGAGGTATGCTAAGTTTTTGAGAAAAAAATTCTTTCTGAAGCACTTAACTGCTCCTCAAGCAGCGACCAGCGTACATTAGTTTCATATTAATTATTCTGGGAAAATTACATAAAAAAAGCAGTAATTATTGAAAGGAATACAACTTTTTTTTTTCCTGGTGCAGCTTTTTTTTTTTTTTACTGAACAGCAATGATGGTGACGACACCCCCGCATTAAAACAGACATCCCATTTTTCCTCAAGTGGATAATAACTACTTCTTGAAGCCAACACTGATTGTTGCATGAACTTGAGAATATTTGAATTAAACAGAGTAAACTACATACAAAACTTCCAGCTGTTACGGAGGTATGCCAAATCCCAGACAGGTCACAAATGTGGTTCTTTAAATCTCCTTCACGGAGATTAAACTGAAGTGTGAAGGAACAGTCGGGGAAAATTGACTGGATGCCACACAAAACTAATGAAGCTGCTACTTTGATAGATTTCACTGGTGGAAAAAAAACTGCAGTAAAACTTGTGAGAAATGGAGGGAAATCCCTGAAACACACAGACCACAAAGGTAGGAAGAGATGCAGTGTCATACTTGCGATTGTGCCTTCAGCTAAGAGTTGTTATAAAAGGTTAACAGCATGTTTTACAGAGGAGAGATTGATTGTTCAGGTGATAAAATAAAAAAAAAAAAAAAAAAACTGGGCTGGTTTTAGGTACAAATTAAATGTAGCAAAAGTCTGTAGTACTCCCCCCCCCTTGCTTCCAAGGACGACTCATCTTGGATTAAAAATTTACCATCCCATGGTAACATTTTGTTTTTGCATGTTTAAATCGTCACAAATGAAGTATTCATCACAAACATGTCCATTTTTTTTCCTTGTTTGTTTGTTTTTTCCATGTTTTCCTCTTCTTTTATTTATAATCATAAACAACCACAATTAGCACGTGGCTAATCTGCATAAAGGAAAGCCAGAAGAGGCTGCACCGAGATTATGGTGACATGACTGGGGATGCCAGTGGATATCGCAACTATTCAAAACTGTGTGAGCCACGCGAGGGTAGGATTTGTAAGGGGCTGAGGAGGGTGGACTGGGTTTGGGGATGGGGGGTGGGAGGCAGCCTCTGCGCAAAACTTGATTGTATGGGGCCGAGCACAGCAGATGGACCATGAGGGACAGACGATAAACTGCTGCTGCCAATTTAATCCGCCACATGGCCTCGGCTCGGCACACAAACCATTGTTCTGCCTTGAAGCCCTTCAACACGTAACAACACACCACGGCCATCACACATCGGCTGGGGCTGCGCTCAAATGCTGATGGAAGGGCGTGCATTGTGGCAAAGAGGGGCTGAAGATCAATCTTCATCGTCCACGTGAGGCTTAACAGTGCCTACTTTGACAAATCTTTCACTGTTTAAGTTCAGAACGAAGAATGTGAATGGTTTTAAGGATAGATCTGGAATAAGAGAGGGAGGTCCTTATCTACTTTCCCTTTCAGACCCCCTCTGACGTAAAGGCAGAAACTGTTAAAAAGTACAGAGATCAATTACTACGGTTTAACGTGTGAAACAAAATCAATTTGCAATCTGCTGATAATTTCAAGAAGCAACTAGGATACATTATCCAGCTTGACATGCAGTGTATGAAATAGCTATATGGTGAATATTTTCTACAAATAGCCACAGCAGTGTGTTTTAAGCAAGCGGTAACCTCCGGCGGTTAAAAGTGAAGCCAATGCGGAAGTGCATAAAACTGCAGTTCCCCCTTCATCCACCAGGGGCTCCAAAACAGAGGGAATTCCCACAGACTCCCATGTTAAAAAGACCAACTTTACAGCAGAAATAAACATGTTCATAGCCTGGTACAAAAATCCATTTTCGGTTTGTAGGTCAGGTTTACCTTCGTGACAACTGTGGGGGGAGTGAATTTTTTTCTAACTCGCCAGTTTAAAAGTAATTTTATCTCGAAATTTAGCATATTTGGGGGCGTGTCCTTTTGACTGACATGTATCCGATCTCCTGCTTCAAGTAAGAAGCACGTAGAACAACTGCGGTTTTTAGCAACAGCGTGACTTAGCTTCAACCCACTTACAGCTAGTTGCCTCCTGTTAGCTCCAAGGTACAGGCAATTTCAATCATCCACGACCATTTCACAGCCCCCCCTCTCAGCTCCACCTCTTTGCCCATATTTGTATTTTCCTGATGTGACGACGCACATCACCCCGCCAAGATGGCGATGGTAGGAACCACCCGCCGAGCTTCAATACAGCTCTTCAGAAACCGATAAGTGACGTCACAGAGGCTACGTCCATCTTTTTATATACAGTCTATGGTTTTAAACCATCTGCATGTGATTTTCTCCATACTTTGGCTTCTCTCACTTGCCAATCCATTGGTTCAGATAAGTCTCCTGTTTTCTGAATAAGTCGGTAGGAGTGTTTGAGATGGAAGCCACTTCTGTGACAGTTGTAAGATAGAAGCTCCGGAGAACAGCTCTGGATCCAGCAATGGTTGATGGTATCTGTAAAATACGCTGTAGCTCACTGTTGACCTTAATGTTAGCAGCTAACTAGCCAATTTTAAAAACTTAAACTAGTTGTCCTTTATTTTGATAGTCGACTAATCATAATAATTGTTGCAGCCCAAGTGCAGGCCTTAACAAAGCTTTTGGAAAACCATTTCATTTAGATCAGATGTGTTCCAGCAAGGAAGCATCTAAAACCTTCAGGACACTGTCCCAAGAGGTCAGGGGTCAATGACTCCTGCTCTACAAAGTAAAGAGCGTCTTAAACTCCACTCACACCAAAGTAAACATCAAATGAAGCAGTTTCAAAGCAATTTGTGTTGCAAAATCAATGCCAGAAAACAAAAACTGACTTTGCAAAACTGGAAGATTATGTAGTTTCATTTGTTAAATGTTTATATTGCAGGTCGCTGACTCAGATTGACCACGTTTTTTTTTATTTAAGATAAACTTTGTTGTGATTTTTACTTAACAGTTTACTTCATATAATTTTACTGATGCTTTTAAATTCAACATTTATTGTGTGATATACTGTGATAATAGTTAAAGACCATATAGTTGACTACTAGCTGGAATCATGTCTTTTCTGATGACTGAAAAGCATGGCTTGTCAGAAAATTTTTACATTTGTGGTTTATTTTATCACGTATTGTTTTACCACAGTGTACTGTGCTTTATGTGCACGTACAGCCTTAAATCAATTTGAAATTAAAGTCTTAAACTGCTCGAGAAGTTCAAACTATTAAATATGCATAGGGCCTTACGCAGTGTCCAAAATGAACTTTTTGGCTCACCGACCATGTTGGTTGGTGTATTAAAAAAATTATACTGACCAAACAAATTCTTTTTACTTGTCAAAATAGTTAAAGGTATATGTTTGTTAAATATTAAAGCAGGCGTTATTTCTACAATACGAAATCATTTTGGATGCAACTCAGAGAAAGTCACAGCAACTTAATAAGAAAAAAACTTTTTATTTCTTCTAATAAACTGGTAATGGATGTGCAATTCAGGCAAAAATACTAATCCATAATTGTGGGATTTTGTTAATTTTTTTTTATTAATTAATCCAGACGGAAGAAGACGAAGATCTGTTGCTGTTAATGCCAATTGTCAAGATGAACAAAAGGGCTAAACGTTGATGGTCTGAATACAATCAGCGTTGAGTACAGCGAGTACAGGGTACTGGTTCAACAGATGCGGGCGATGGCCGATGAGACCTTTCTCATATTTCAGAACGTCGACCGTTTGCTTTCACAAGCTTGTCGGATCACGCCAGACTCAGCTACTGCTTCTGAAGAGCTGCAGGATGGCGAATGGAGGAGGAAAGTTATCTGGAGCCCGAGCATCAAGAGCAGCTCATGTCACAAGAAATGACTTTTGTGAGTTTTTCAGACACCTCAAGGTCTTACAGCATGGCAAGAAGACATCATCTGGAAGGAGTCGCTACAGTTGCCGTGAATAATTATTTTCTGATGTCCACAAAATTTTGGGATTGTCGTGTTCTTTTTCTTCTTTACAAAATGAACTATACTCCATTGTCAGGAATTTTTGTGGTTTTTCATTCAGTATGTAAACACCTAAGGATGAAGAAAGAAGTGATTTCAAGTTAAAAACGTTATTTGTCTGTCAGGGTTTGTGGAGCTGTAGGGACCCAAATGCAGGAGGCAGAAAAAAAAAATGCATGAACAAGATTTATTCAAAGTAACTTTATAATGTCCAGATTCACTCAGACTGGAGAAAAAGCCAGAAATATTTTTTCTTTTAAAAAAAAAAAAAAAGTAAATCACACAAGTTTAAAGGTGTCAGAGACTTAACAGTTCCTCAAACTAAAAAAAACCCAAGAAAAATAGCCTGTGAATGTAAATCTGCCGCTGTTCTACAACTGAGTACAGTTCTTTTGGAACATTTTACTCGCAGTCTCACGCATAATGTTTTGGAGCTTCCACTTAAATTCTGCGAGGCAGCGACCTCATGAAGTCATGCAGGACATATCAGCCACATGGATCCATCAGTTGGAGCATGTTTTCTCGCCTCTGCTGTCCAGCTTCCAGTGCTCTGCTCTTCTGCTGTCTGGTGAAGCGAATGCAATGCAAGGACACATAAAGGGCAGGTACCGTCCGTTTTCCACCAGGGTTCCCACTCTTCCTCTACTGAATGTGGTGTTTGGATTTGCGCAAATTGTTTGCGGAGGCAGAGCCACTTTCTTCAGCAGATGTTTTCGTCGACAGACAAGTTTTTGCTATCTCTCTCCAGGAGTTGCTAGCCATGAGTGAATCTTTGTATTATTTATAACAAAGTGTTGTACAGATTCTCACATTGCCTCACCGACTCAGCAAGTTGTTGTTCGAAGCTATCCGTCGTTTATCTCCTTGCGTGGATGTTAGGAAATTACGACAATAGGCTACCACTGTCTAGATAAAGGAAATGTTGACTTTCCCCGCTACCACCACCTTCAAGGTTCTGACCAATCACAATGCTTCTCGGAGCCCCCCAATAGAAAAGTTCTGCCAGCCTGATGTGTTGAGAAATGTCTTCAAACACGTCCGCAAGAACAAAATCGTCATTTTCTTCTCGTGGCCTTGTGAACAAGAAAAAAAAGTTCTTGTTTCTGGTGAAGTATGTAACAGGCTTACCTCTCAAACTCACCAGGAGGTTCAATTTAATAAGATCTTACATTTAATATCTTACACAGGGGTCAAACTCCAGTCCTCAAGAGCCGATATGCTCCAGGTTTTTGTTGTCTCTATGTTCCCAGACACCTGACTAAACATCATGAACAGGTTAACAAGAAGCTGCTGGATGCGTTTGATTTGAATCAGCTGTGTTGGAGCAGGGAAACAACAAAAACCTGCCGGATACCGGCCCTCCACAACGAGTTTGATATCACTGTAAGGATGCTGGATGGGTTTGGACACAGCAGGTTGCCATAGAAGGTAAAAACAAAGTTATTTTAATTTCACAAAAGTATCTTTATCATTAAGAGTCTGCATGAAAATCTTGGCCTGTAGTACTGCACAACATTACAATGAGACATGGTCTAAAACTTCCCCTTTTTTGGACCAGACTGCAGGCTCAGTATCCAAATAAATGTGTAAATTTGTAAATAAAGCAGCTTTTATACAATTTGAATCTCACTGAACAATACTTTATAACCTCATCACTTTAGAAATAAGGATAAACTGTTTTTATTTCCCCAGTTTCATCAGTTTCTTTTGGCATTCAGTTTATTCTCCTGTATTCCCAGTCTTGGTCTCACCTCTGTTTTGTGTCAATATGTGGCCCTTAAGGCTCGTAACTTTTTATGAGCATTTTCATATAAATCAGGGACTGCAGGCACTTCCTTTCAACTTGCCAGGAGATTCATTACTCTGTCGAACAACGTGAACAATTTTCAGTCTATTAAAGAGAAAAAAATACACACAAATAACACGATGAATATCTGTGAGAATATCTGACAAATCTTTTTGAAGTATAAAAAAGGTGACAGCAGGTGATCCTGAGAGTGAGATGACACAACTGGTGTTTGAAGATGGGAAAATCTCTTGTGTGCACCAATATGATGCATTCTGCATCTGCATACTGGCTGAGTTTGCCTTTTAAACTACTTGCAAATTCACTAATCATTTAGAAACAAACAAATTTGGGGGCTTTTCCATTTGCAATTTACTTTTGGAAATAACTTAAAATATTCAAGCAAAACCAAACTCATATTTCCTCTTAATTCAATTCAGCTTCATTTGCATATCACAACTTCACAACAATGTCGTCTAAGGGAAGTTTGCAGACATCATTTCATGCCAATTCATAAATAGCCTATAATAGAAACCAACTGATTGCATCGAATCATGACTGATCCACTGGCTCTTTAAAAAGAATGTCTGTGTTATTTAAGGATACCTGTTAAATCTAGCAGTGCCACTAAAGCCATGAAAGATGAAATAAGAAAAGAAAAAAAGTGGCCACCTGTCTATTCTGTGCAGGGATAAGCCACTTAATGCATTAGAGGGAAGCGTCTCCTCCGTCAGCGTTGGACAAAAGACAGATAGGTTACATCATAGCAGGTGATGGCGAGGAGAATGTGTATTCAGGCTGGCCATCGGCGGCTACGATACGCTTTCGTCTCAACTCGATTCCAATTATTTTTGGGAGCAGATTCGATTTAAATGCGATTCTTTGATATTGCTAATTTTTTTTTTAGAAACTAAAAAGAATTAAAAATGTACAAAACTTTTTTTGCTTGTTATTTTCCTTCATTTCAATTATGAAAAAACAATACAGCTAGATGGTAGCCAGACCATTCTGCTGCTAGAATGCCCAAGAAGACAAGTAAAATGTGTAAAAAAAAAAAAAAAAAAAAAAGACAAAAAAAGACAAAAAAAAAAATTATCATTTGTATTTATTTGAAAGAAAATTTACTTTTGGGCAAAAAAAAATATTTTAAAGTTGTGAAGCTAAACATCCCAATATTTGTTTTTTTTTTCTATTACGATTTCCCACCCCTAGCGTGTTTATTACAGATATGGTATTTATATCTATCTTTATCTTACAGAATGGTATTTACAAAACTGTATGCTATTTCCATAACTTTTACTAAACATATTAAACGACATGTTTTAGAAAAGAACCATTGACTTAATCATCCCAGCCCATCAAGAAAATAATTTGTTCAGATGAGTTGCGAAGCTGGAATTGGAAGCCCGCCATTTTTTTTGGTGAAAAATTAAATGAAATCACAATTTGACCAATCAGTTAAAAGCTAAGGTGGGGAAATGTTTTCCAGGAGATTTATTTTACTATATTGATCAAATTCACCTTCACATCCCAATAGCAGCCAATTAATTAAATGCTCAAGGATGAGAATTAAATGTAGTGTCTTGTGGTACGAACACGACTTGAAAAAAACATCGTCCAATAATCTTAATCTGCTATTTGTAAATGATTGAATGTTGACGTGTCTGTCAAACTTGACCTCCATTTGTCACTCAATCCCTCAGAACAAGCATTGCACATTTTCGTGTGGGGAAAAAAAAAAAAAAATCAATTTTCGAACCAAAATATCAATTTTTAAATTGTGAAGTTAAAAAAAAATTCCCAATCTTTTCCAACTCGACTCACCACCCCTACTGGCTTCCTTGTGGTTACTGTCACAACTCTGACATGGATGTCAGACACACACACGCACATCAAGATGAAAAAGTATGCAATGTTCAACCAAATGACTTTCAAATTTGTCTTTGGTGCGTAAAATGTTGCTGGTTGGTGCATTTAATTTCCAAACCGATGGGTAGACACACACATTTAAGGACTTATTTCTGGGAAAAGAACAAAGTATTCGAGCATGAATCTAAGTTACAGAACAGCCATCCATGTATGCAGAAAACTTCACCTCCCTCAGTTCTGCAGATTGGCAAGAGAAAGAATTGTTGCAAATGTCCACAACAAATCAACTCTACATGAATCTTCGTTAATACGAAAAAAAAAAATGAATGTGAACAAGGATGGGAGTTATTTTGATTGCAGATATTAATGCCAGTTCAGCTGTTAGCTCCACAGATGTACAGAACAAAAGAAGCACAAGTACAGAGGCGTACCACTATTTATCATCATTATTTTTGTTAAAGCATTGCAGCCACTCTAATCAATAGTTGAATCAGTGCAACATCAAACATGGTGACCAGAAAATGGAAACGTTTTCCCATCAGAGATACAGGATTTCCCAGTCCTGCTCTTCATGTTTGACATGTTTTCCTGTTAACAGGAAACACTGAAACACTTCATCCAGGGAGACCATTTTAAGGCGCCAACTACCATTTGATTGGACACCAATGTTTTTCATCATTGAATTCAAGGAACACTTCAAGACTTAGTATAGCTATATTTGTTGGAAAGTTGGAGAACTTAGCCCAGTTCTGTGCATCAAACCTTATGGTATTAATTCTTTGTATTATAACATAGGTGATGTTATGGGGTGGGAAGGGAGTAAACAACAAAGCCAAAAAAAAGGCCTGTAGCACTTCATGGAAGGACCTGCGTCCAACTGGACGGTCCACTAGCATCTTCCTACGATCCCCTCTATTGTTTGATTTCGTGCTTGTGTAAGCCGCCTTGGATAAAAGCGTCTGCTAAATGACTGTAGAATAGAATAGAATTAGTTTTTACAATTTAAGAAAACATTCTCAACACACACATTATCAAAAACCCCCTCCACATGTCAAATTGACCAATTTTACTTCTCATTTCTATTAAATCCAGTTCAGACTGTAGTTTCAGCATTCAGGTCAAAACAATATGGGCATTTTTGTAAACAAACCTTTGTGGTTGGGAAACTGAGTCTATTTTTATTAAGAATTGTCAGGTATTTACCTAGTTTCAGACATCCATTACAATAAATTTATTTCTTCTTATCAGTTCCTGAGGACATTTATGGACAGCTTCTGAAAGTGACATTTGGTGTTTGAAGAATTTTCTATTGAACAAGAAGGAAAGTTCTCCTAATATGTTCTTCACAAATGAGATTATTAGAGATCCAATATAAGTTGATACCAATACTTCCCAATACAAAAATCTGTTTATTTGAACATTTTGATGACAATGGTCAATATGTTGTCATTATTATTTAAGGTTTTATTAGTTTGTAGTAAAATACACATCACGTCTTAATAAGAGAGCAACTGATGAATAAAATCAGTCAGTATTAAATGTTTTAAAGAATTATTTATGAGAAAAATTTTCCAAGTTTAATCAGACAATGTCTGTAGCTGCTTCATAGATCATAATAAAACAAACTTGTCGTTTTAATGTAACAGTAACAATCACTTTATTGATGATTAAAGGTCCAAGACAGTGTGTTGAAAAGGGAAACAGGATGCAAGTGAACAATCTGAGAACACTACATAGTCCATCAGCGTTGCAGGCAGATTTGCAGTATTTGCTCAGAAGGCTCATTTCTCCTGAACAGGACATCTGATCATTAAAGATGCTGATCAATCTGGACACAGCATCTCCATGTAGCCAGTTAGCAACAACTTTTAGTTCAGATGCAACAAACTGGGCTGTACTAGACGTGACTGTTTAGAGAACTCCACAGGTTTATGTGCATCATTGAAAGCCCCCAATGCTCAACAAACCGGACATGGACACATATATATATATATATATATATATATATATATATATATATATATATATATGTACATATACATATATATATGCACACATAGCAGTGTTTATATCTTATATATTTTATGTTATGATACTCGTGAAATGTTTAAAAATTAAACTATATCTTTAGAGCAGAGAAAAGCCAGTTGAGGCGACTCGGGCATCTGTTGAAGGGTTCTGGGCACGTCGCTACAATAGTAGACCCCAAGGAAGAGCTAAGACATTCTGGAGGGATTACATCTCTTGGCTGGCCTGGGAACACCTCAGGATCCCCCCAGAAGAGTTTGTGAATGACGCTAGGAGAGGGAAATCTGGGTTTCCTTGCTTAGCCTGCTTAGACATTTTCATGATCACCGATGGATGGATTGATGGAAATTTTTTGTTGTTTATTCATATAATCAGTCATTTTTAAATAAATGTGGAATAAAAACTAACTATTAATTCAAATAAGAATTGGTAATAAGCATGTTTACCCAACAGCAAAATAAAAGTGTTCAACCACAACCACTTTTATAGACACGAAAATGTGTAGTTCGACCAAAGGAATAATTCAAAATCAAAATTTTAGATCAAGCGTTTGACTAATGCATGTACACACTCAATCAATCGCAAATGGGCATAGCTGCTCCATACAAGCTTCTAGGTTCATTTCTGGATCTTTTCCCACTATAATAAATTGTTAGTGTATCAATACAGCTGGATTCACAATAAAAACCTCAACATTTTTTAAAAGATTTTATTTTGCCAAAATTTGTACGTGAAAGCAGCCCATTAAAACTTCAGTTGGTTTTTCTAAAAGCAACATAATTATCATCTTATAACCCCAACGTCATCAAACAAAACATTTCCAGTAACCTTAGGTCAATATGTTTGCAGTGAATTCAGCCAAACTTATAAGTATGTCCCTCTTGTATAGAAAAGCTCAGAGTAGTAGACTATCCTGGATGTTTTATTATCGTCAGTAATTTGATTTTGCTTGATTCTGCTCCTGTGCATGTATAGTAGGACAACAAAGTGGTCTCATGAAACATCCAGTTTGAGCTATTCACTCCACTGGGCACCTATCATTTAAAGACTAACTTTCAGTGAACACAAGTTCTTCATGAGCTAATCATTAAGAAGAGGAAACTAACGAGAATGTCTGGTGCCGTACACACCGCAACAAGCAAGTCTATGACAAAAAAAAAAAAATCAGAATGGTACCGCATTCCATAAGATGGAAAAATCAGTCGCTCCTTGTGTGCAATGTTCCTTTCTTTTAGCTTTATATATAAACCACCAGCTTTTCCCTCCTTTTCTTTTAGAAGATCAAAGGTTAGGGGTGCATAAGAACTTGGAGGATGCATCAGTCTCCTCCTTCTACCATCAACAAGTGAACCAATTTAAAGGTTAACCACTTTATTCCATAAAAACACACACATCATACGTCATGTAAATGAGCCTGTAGTCACGCATGGACTCGGAGAAAGATATTACTATGCTAATCTGGAACATTTTGGAAGGTAAATGTCAAAGGAAATGAATTACTTTTACATCCCTGCAACGCCCCAATGCAATAGCCCTGGTCTGACATTTGTTCAGGAGGAGCTTGTTTTTCCAACTGTATTGGCAAATGCAACACAATTATTCAGATCAGGGCATTTCCACAATCTTAGTGTATCTATTAACTTTTCAATCATCTAGAGAGAGAGAAAAAAAATACATACACAATATATAACATGAATAATTAGGAAGTTTGAGGGAAAAATCTAGAGGTTTTATGTCTGGGAAAATAAAATAAAGCCACGGTGTGATTCTGGGAGAAGAAAAAGGCTGACGATACCAGAGAAAGACATATGACTGGTGACACGTGGAGTAAGAGCAGGTCAGAGAAGCTCCTGAGGCGCGCACACACAAACACCACAATGTTACTGCCACACTTTACACACAAATACACACAGTTGTCAGGGCCAGACGAAGATCATTCACAAAACACCCTCCCCTCCCTCCCCTGGGTATCACTGACACCATTTCTCCCTCATAGCACACACTACCCCACTATCTCACACATACGCAGTTGCCAGGAGGCAGCATGCTGTCCATGTGGCCTGTGGAGAATCATTACTCAGCAGTGAAGACTTAAAAAGCCAAGAGTGAACTTCCTCTGTGAAAGCTCCTTCCTCCTCCTCCTCGCAGAACAAAGCCATACATGCTGACGCCCAAAAAAGCAGCTGCAAGTAACCAGTGTGTTTACTTAAAACGGTGCGCTGGACACGAATAATTCAGACGATGTCACCGGCGCCGAGCTGTCAAAGAACAGGAGATGGTGATCTAGTGGCTCCACAGGGACACATGATAAAGTATCTACATCTATAGACATAAATTATCTGCATAGAGCTGGGCGGTGTGACTAAAATCTCATATCCCGATATCACTCATTTTATATCCTCGTAACGATATAAAGTTGTGTGATTTTGTGTCAGTCATCAGTTATGTCAGATGTGCTTGGAAACAGCAGCAGTTTTACGTCTTATTATGAGCTTTCGCCTCCACTTGACGCTGCTTTTGCTGGTTGACTATTCTTTATTCTGGATTCTTTATCCTGATTCCTGCGCAGGTGATGAAAGGACTTAGTTGTGTCGGAGTCCGTTGTTGGGACTGTGAGCTAGTCTGTTGTCAGTTCCACGTCTGTCTTTTTATATCCAAACCGCATCCAGACAGAAATTTCCCTCTTTTATGAACAAACTCATCAGTTTGGGTTGGCTGGTCTTCTTTTAGTGAATTATCCTGCTCTGAAACACGTCTGCTACAGTCTTCCTCCATGTTTGTTTATATATTCCAGTGTGCATTCCATAAAGCACATTGTGACATAAAATACTGCAGTAAAGCAGCTTATTGTGGCGTAAACAATAGAAAATGTCTATGGTTTCATATGAGGTTCTATCGTCTAAACCAGTGGTTCCCTAACGGTGTGCCGCGGCATTGTAATTATTTTTATAATAATAGAAAAATAATGTTTTTTAATGTACCATATCACTGCTTAGCTAGCATTTAATTAATAATACAGGGGCAAACTACAAAACAATACAAAAGAAAAATAAATCTTAAAGAGATCTACCAATTTGGCTGATCACGAATATGCACTGGTGGGAATTATATGACTGTGACACATTCATCCTGAAAGCAAAACGAGAGGGAAAATGGAGCGATTTCTTGTACGGAGCAAATCCTCAACCATCCGTGCCAACTTAGAGACGGGTGACAACATTTTATTTGGCATTAGTAAATAATGATTACAGATATTTTACATGATACAAGTGATTAAACGTGTTCTTAAGGGGCTTTTGGCACAAAAAATGTGCCTTGAGATTTTTACGTCACCAGGTGTGCCTTGAGCACAAAAAGTTTGGGAACCACTGATCTAAAGGATATATATCATCATATCGCCCGACCCTACATGTATATTTGATTTATACACAGTAAATGCAACAACTACGATCGTAGCAAGCCATCATGGTAAAGAGGAGGAATTAAAACTAAAACTCTACTATAGGACCTAACTTGGAAAAAAAAATGTCTGTCACGTCTGAATTTGTAATTAAAACTGGTTTCAATCAATCATACTGTTAGAAATAGCATCAATGTGTTTAAGAGTGTGTTCATATCAGGATAGTCTGCTAGACTCGGTCCGATTGGGGACTCGGTTCAGCTGGGGGGGGGTAATCCATGTGGATTGCGTTCACACTTTGGTCAAACCAGTCAAACCATTAGAGAAATATATCCCTATTCTCACTAGTAGTGGCGCTGCACTAGTATTTAGCAAAAGAACCATGTGAATAGAAAACTCTGTTTCCTCCACTTGAGAGTTAAACATAGAGCCGAAACTATCGCTGTTTTGGTTTTTTATTTATGATTTATCCTCCATTTCACCGCGCTTTCAGAAGGCTGGCGCCTGTAAAAAAAATCTCCACATATTGACCCTAATTAATTAAGATAAACGTTAAACAAAAGTATTGTAGGTGGAGGTGTTATTGCGTTACGGGCACGTGCGTTTGCGTCAGTGTGTGACGTGCACGTTGTTGATACAACAAGGTGGGTGTGGCTTTGCACAATCAGAAGACAGCCAATCACTGAGTCCCGTCCCCGGGACGCCAGTAAAACTTGGCAGTAGAAAAAAATTCTCTGAAACTAATTGCTTTCGTCGTCATGGAAACCCGATGTAGAAAGTGCTGGAAAACGCAAACATGTGTTTAGGTGATTAAAAAACGGAGCCGCTCATATGTCTGATGAGTATTCAACACCATAACACTGTAGAAAGCTAGAAATAACATCATAGAGCCGCTTTAACTAACAGTCTTTTAGTTTAATGTAAAAACTGTGTTATTTTGGCTATGATGCCTCTCTGTCTGCACTTACTACTCCACCAGACAACAGTATTATCCTACCCACAGAACCATCTTATTGGCTACATGTATGGCACGTGACAGCCAATCAGCAGTGAAAGCTGCATGCATAAAAAAACTTTCCGGTACTCGACAACTCATAGCTACCAGTAATGTTACTTTAAACCTAAAGTAACTTTACTTTAGGTTATATTTAACAGAAGCGGCAGCTCTGCTTGTTCACAGCCCCTCCACACGTGTTTGTTCATTGCTTGAGACACGGCAAAAAGCTGAGGAAAATGGCTGTTTAACTACCAAGGTTATTTACCTTATGTTGCTTTGTGTTAACCAAGCGGCAACCTCCAGAGGTGAAAAGTGAAGCCTGTGCAGAACTGCATAAAACTGCAGTTCCCCCTTCATCCACTAGGGGCTTCAAAACAGAGCCAATCCCCATAGACTCCCATGTTAAAAAGACCACCTTCACAGCAGAAATAAATATGTTTACAGCGTGGTACAAAAATCCATTTTAGGTTTAATAGGTCAGGTTTACCTTCATGACAACTGTGGGGGGAGTGATTTTTTTCTAACTCCCCCGTTTAATAGTAATTTAATATAAAAATTCAGCATATTTAGCAGAGTGTCCTTTTGATTGACAGGTACCCGATCTCCTGCTTTTAACGTAAAACAACTGCAGTTTTTAGCCGGTTAATAACATGACTTAGCTGTGGCTCGGTTAGCTGGTTAGTTCCCGTTATCTCCAGGTTAGCTCGGTTAGCTGTTAGCTACAGAAACCTCGGCGTTCACTAGATGTCAATCATCCACCATGACGCTGCCAAGATGGCGATAGTAGGAACCGCCCACCGAGCTTCAATTCAGCTCTTCAGAAACCTACGGGTGACGTCACGAAGGCTCCGCCCATCTTTCTATATACACTCCATAGTGTTAACCCAGAGATCTAATGCAGAAAAACTTACATATTGTTTAATGAAGTAATATCCTGAAACTGTCAGATTTCTTGTAGAGAGAAGCAGGATATTGCTATTTAAGACTTAAAACATATTTAAGACAGTATAATAGCATCATTAATCCTGTTTAAACTACACACTGTTCAGAGATGACTAGTCTAACTGCGATTGTATTGTATGTTCAGCTACGGTAACAATCATTAGTAGAGGCCTATTTTTGCTATTTACCACAGGCTTTGCAAATGCTGTAATGAATAAAGCATGATGAGTCGAGTTGTTTGTTAAAGTTAATAAAAAAAACATATCCGTTTATCTGTCCTTGGAAGACTTCCTACCTAAAATTACATCAATATTATGGTTTTAAACATATCTTCCCATCTGTGTAGAAAATAGAGGAAAAGAGCATCTAGCTAGAGCTTTGACTCCAGCTGTCGTTTTGACACATAATACTACAGTAGAGGAAATAAGTAAACAAGACCACATATCCGGAATTAAACTTGCTTTCTTTGTGGAGAAAGAATTGCATTCAGATGGCTAAAAACCACAGATTGCATGCTGGGTAGATTAAACTAACCATCACAAACTAACCATCACAAAAGACATAGTTAAATTTTATTTCTTTCACTTGTATAATGTAGAATTCAGATAAGTGTCACTTTGAGCTGTAAGACCAACAAAATGTGAATGATCACAAAATTCCAAATGGCATAACATTTAATTTCAACGCTACATTAGTTAAAGATAACGTCGTCTGGCATAACTACTGTGCATTTACCTATAGCTTAAAAAGCTGGTGATGGACTCTATTTGATGCATTTCTTCCTTTATCTGCTACATTTTATGCCCTACATTTCAGGCTGATGTCGTCTTTCACAATGACCCGTTGGTTTTATTTCTTCTTCATTTACTAATCATCATCATAATAATAATAATAATAAAAAGCTTGAAAAAGTGACTAAATCTGTTTGTTTCTGCCATAGTGTCCCCCTCTAACAGCATCTTCTGCAACTCACAGGAACCACAACAAAGCAACACAAGCAGCAACACTAGAAGCTCCTATTTCGTGCAGAAGTTGCTCTAATCTGCTGTTATGGTTCAGACATAACTCCTCTTAGAAATCAACACTGTTTAGGAAACTTTACTAAAGGTAATAGCATTTAACCCCATGAATAATTCCACAATACATCTCTCGAGGATCAAGAGCTTCTTTAGATCATCAGAGGATCACTATTAGCTAAAAAGTACCCAGTTTAAGTGGTCTATGTTACAACTGGGACGGCATGATACTGACGTTATGCTTTTTTCTAACCTTGAGATTGAAGGATATAAAAATAAAAAAAACCTTTATCATATTATATTAAAAAAATGCAGGAATTTTCAACAGATGACTTGAACTGCACTCCTGTCATCCTGCTGACTGTTCCCTGCACTGATCTGACCTCTTTTTGTTTATGTTACATCTATTGGTTTGTCTGTCTTTGTAGTTTTATCTTCTATTTGTAGCTTTTATTGTGCTCGATCCTTAGTTTCCTTCTATTATGTACAAACGTAAATTGTGTATTACTACACGGGTTTGTCTGTTAGGTACTGCTGAAACTGATTAGAACATGTTGAGTTTATTTGGCCTACATAGTGACTATTGCATACACATACATTGCGATGACAACACTAAAACAACATAATGTTCAGCTCTAGTTACAACAATTTTTAAAAGTTCAGATCAGAATTTGTTACTCTGTTCAAAACCCCTCCCTGATTTCCTCAAAAATAAAAGGCCGCTCTTCTATCTTTTTATCCTACTCTTTAATAACAAAAAAAGAATGAAAACTATTTTGTCACAATAACTAAATAAAATACTTTATCTCAACATACCAGCCCTTGCTATCTTGAGATCACAAAATAGTTTATTATCTCATGATAATGTTTAAGTAAAAATGTTAAATGTCAGCTCTTAGCTCCGATTGATTAATATGATGAAGCTCTTCACTGAAAAATTATATACAATTACTATATTTTATGTTCATATATTGATTTTTGTTATGAAGCATCAGAATTGGCCACACAGTAAATCGCTGGTTTAAGCCTTGGAGTGGAGTTTGCATGTTCTCTCCAGGTACTCCGGAGTGAATGTGAGTGTAAATGGTCTCTGTGTGTCTTTAGGCCCTGTGATGGACTGACAATCTGACCAAGGTATACCCTACCTCTCACCCAACCATCGTTCAGATAGGCTCCCTGCGACTAAGAGGTTCAGAAAATGACTAAAACATTACTATTAGGTTCCTATATTAGAAATATTTCATCCTAAAATCTCCATTTTTTGCCAAATAAAATCTAATGACATTCCACCCACTACTGTATACAAAACAGGACATTAAACATGCTTGTTTTGAAGGTTAAAAGCTACCAGAAATGCTTAAAAAAAATAAAAAAAAGCAAATCATCTTGATTCTTAAGTAATAAGACAAAAATGTATTTCTGTAGCCTTTTACAACATCCATAGTTGACCAAAGATCTTTCCACTACAACCAGCCCAAACACAATGAACAAAGATTAAAACTGCAGTTTCATCAAAAATAAAACTTTTCCGTATTTGATCAAAATCCTAAATATCAAATTACCTATATCAGGAAGGATAAAAATCAGGATGGATGGAACCATAGACATATATACATGGGCCTCATTTAGCGCTGGAGAGTGAACCAACGCTACCGCCATATTGGATGGGTATCCGCTTTCAAGTCTTGCTGCAGAGTCAACGTCGTTTCCAAACATTACTGTTTTCTGTGGAACAACGCGTATATATTACACACAAATAAAACGCTTTTCTACATAACTGGTTTCTAAATAATGTTAACACAGTGAATAATCTACTAAATGCAAATGATAAATTTTACACCTATGAGGTGTTTATGGAAAAATATGACATTGATGCTTCACAAAGAGAGTTTTACATGGTGGCATAATTACCTCCACCAAGGAGGTTATGGTTTTACCGGCTTTATTTGTTTGTCTGCTTTTGTTCAAGATAACTTTAAAAGTTATGGACAGATTTTAATTAAATTTTCAGGACTTGTTGGAGATGTGAAAAGGAAGAACTGATTTAATTTTGGAGGTGATCCGGATCACCGTTTGGATCCAGAAACTTGTTAAAGGCCTTGGCGGAGGTTTACGCTCTCAGTGTTTTTCTGGGTAAATTTTGAATTGTACAGTTTTGATACAATACTTTATTTTCAGACTTTATACAACTTTATCTCTATATTGATCACTTAATAAATGTAAAACAGAAAGAATCGACCATAGTCAAGAGAAAGCCAGCAACTATTCCCGTATTTTGTTCAGCATACAATAACCGGTGAAATATTGAAAGCAGATCATACATTTCACAAAGTTCAATAATAGTTTGTTATTTGCCTAGATAAAAATAAATAAATCCAAATGCATCAATAAACAAACATGTTCGTATCAAATTCATTTATACATTTATTTATATTGTAGCGACCTTATGTCTTAGTTAAATAGCATTATAAAAAATATTTTAGCACATAATTTTTAATGTTTTGCAGGGATCTGTATAATAATATCTCTGCCCTTTGTAACAAACCAAACTAGGAAAAATTAGGTAAAAATTGCTTAAATTATTGTTGTGGTTGGACCTACACCGTACAAATAAATGCATTGGAGGAGCATAAGAGAACCATCCAAGATGGCGGCACGATGAGACGTCAGCTCGTATAGGCAGCGTGATACAATGCGGTGTCTACGTATATATGATGTCTATGGCTGGAACTGCATCACCATTAACTAGATTACTTTCAAATGAATGAATGAATCATTTTAAAAAATATATTTGAAATTAACACAGATATTGTTGCAACACAGACATTGTACTCAGTGGAAAAGCTTCTTTTCTTGTATGCTTAATATATGTTTTGGTTTTTATAGAGGAATCCGGTAGCCCAGTGGTTACAGAGGTGGTCTTGGATTCTCCAAACCTAAGCCCACCTCAAGGTGAACCACTGTGTGTCATCAACTACTCCCAACAGCTCCCCCATAACCGAAACATGCCGGTCTACTGTTCTTTAGGACAACTCAAGCCGGGTCAAATGTAGTGCCAAATTTCACTACCATTATTTGTGAAGTAAAGATTATTATAATAAAATTACTTCTACAGTTCACATTGAATTTAACCAAATGACACTATCAGCACAGACTCTGTTAGTTTGGTAAGGATTCTGGAAACTATGCAGAACTGACCTTGAAAACTGGTTGATTAAATACCAGAGATGGAAAGTAATGAATTACATTTACTCACGTTACCAAAATGGAGTAGTTTTTGTGACTAATTTGTAATTTTTAAGATATAGGTATATTCTGACCAAAGCATTTTACTTTGCAACACTGGAAACCTCCAGTGTTACTGAGTAAAAAAAATTAAGATTTAACAGACATTATGCAGAATGTCATGTATTGTCCATCTCCGCTGCTCATCTACTTTGGTCACGATCGACGCACACTGGAAGACAATGCGCAGAATTCTCACCGATAAACTAAAAGTTTATTAAAAAACAGCGTTGGGTTGGACTTATGACTTGCATATTGTTTACATCACTTAACTAAAAGTAAATAAGTACATTTTAGTCAATGTAAATTTAAATTTAGCTGGGTTTTTTTTTTTTTTTAACTTTTACTCCAGTATATTTTTCAACTTTAGTAGAATTTAAGCAAAGTAAAGGTACTTTCCCTTAAGTACACTTTATTATATTCCGCCTTCATCATTTGTTTTCCTTCTTTCTCTGATTTTTGAGAATTATGCTTTAAAAGTAAACTTCTCTTCTAATTTGCAGTCAGCTTCTGTCTTGTGCAACAGCCCAGAGCTGTGTGTGCAGCTACCAGCAGCAGTCAATGCTGTTGTGTTTAAGGATTTTCATTAGGTCTTAGACCTTGAAATATTTGCCAATTATCTTTGATTATGTTTCAATCCATGCTCATTTTGAGATGCTGGCCTAGCTGAGGGGGCATCCCAAATGACTCACTCCTGTGTGTAAGGCTGGAGGAAACACCTGGCATGACGCCATTCAAAACAATCCCTACTAGCGCCACTTTCAAGTTCTTATTTATGAGCAAAGCATGATGAAAACTGATACTACTATCCCTCATCATCCTCTCACTAAGCACGTTCATTCATCTTAAGCAGGTGGCCCAACTTGGGGGAAGGGTTTCATAAAACTATCACCAGAAATAAATATCCACCAATTAAAAGACCAGCCTGTTGGTGGTGATTGATTTCATTATGTTTCATAAATACAAAAATATAAATATTTATATAAATAAAACAGAAAAAAACTACCTAAAGGATACTGAACCTTTGCAAAAATCCTTTATAAAGGTTTGAATTGTGAATCTTCACCTATAACATGATCTGGTTACAAGTCTAGGGCAGCCCACATGGACTGGACATAAAAGATGGACGGAGCCTCTGTGACGTCACCTGAAGGTTTCTGGAGACCTGAGTTGAAGCTCATTGGGTGGTTCCTACCATTGCCATCGTCTCATCCAGAAAATACAAAAGTGAGCGAAGAGGTGGAGCCGAGAGGGGGGTGGATGATTGACATCTAGCGAACTCCCACCTTCCTGTAGCTAAGAGCTAACCCGGACCTAACCTGGAGCTAACGGAGGTAAGGTTTTTACCTTGCCTTACCAACCAAGAAGGAGGAATGTCAAAAAACCGCGGTTCATCTGCACCCCTCCTTCTTAAAGTAGGTATCGGGGAACCTGTCAATGAAAAGGACACGCCACTAATTATGCTTTATATTGCGATAAAATCACCTCCAAACAGAGGACTGATGAAAAAATTCACTCCCTCTAGAGTCGTCATGAAGGTAAACCTGACCTGTTAAACCTAAAATGGATTTTTTAACCAGGCTGTAAACATGTTTATTTCTGCTGTGAAGTTGGTCTTTTTTACATGGGGTCTATGGGGATTTGCTCTGTTTTGCAGCCCCTAGTTGGCGAGAGATGAACTGCGATTTTTGGCACTTCTGCATAGGCTTTACTTTTAACCACCAGAGGTTGCCGCTTGGTGGCGCATTTATTTAATAAAATAAGATAAAATCTTGACGCAAAATGACTCAGTTCAGTTTAAAATTGTAGTAATTCTCAAATCTGAAAATAAGCAGATTAAAATAGCAGGAGAGTGTCTATATTTAATCAAGTTAAGCAAGTCATTCTCTTATTTTCCCTCATGAATACTTCAAACTAATGTCAATCCATAGAAACACAAGTTTGATGAATACATGGAAAGGCATGTAAGGTCGATGTAAATAACATTTTAAATATTCCACGGGGTAATTTAGCAGAAAACACTGCTTTAATTCAATGAATCTATTCACTACCTGTTTGTTAAAGAAAAACCTCAACGGTACAAGTAAACATACTAAATTTATTTTATGAATGAAAGTGGGAGAATAACCCCTCAAGGACACGGATACTCAGCTTCAGACAAACATTTCTAGTTTAGCTTTACTGCTATACGGAAGTGTTTAAAAACAAAACATTCAGCTACTCACATCATCTAAAGCAAACCTTACACTCAAATATGCAATTAAACTACTTTTACTTTTATTATATTAATTCCTTTTCCAAAACTAAACTCTGTTAGAGACTTAAACATCCCTAAAGTAAGATTAAACATAAAAAACAGGAAGTAAATTTCAGTTGGCAGCAATTAAAAGAAACATCCACACGGTTTTTATCTTCTGTAATAGAAAAATACCAAATATTTAAGTTTAATAACCGGATTCACCTGAGCCTGTTTGGTATATCAAGCCTAAAATGTTTAAAACCAAACCCTGTCGTTCAAACACAACTATAAAAGTGCATTATGCAGCCGCAAGAGCTTTCCTGTGATTCTGAAAGGTGGCAATCAAAACGTGTGAAAAGCCGTCATCTTCTAGCTTAAAGCAACAAGTGGTGGTGCTGCCAATAAAGCAGGAAATTTCTACAACGATCATGAAAACTAACAGTACACAGCCTGCGTTGGTACAAATCTATAGCAAAACCATCTGAAAATAACTCTAAATACTTTTATTTGCAATTCCATCATATTCCTGACGCTGATAAACACTTGCTGTAATATTTCTGAAGCCTAATCTGTTGTTGCAGGTGACCAAGCAGAGTAAAAACATTACACATGTGGCTGCTATCTCTAAGGAGAGAGATGCACTGCTGACATGGAAACCCCGGCAGTGGAAGTAAATTAGGCTACTGTAAACCTGTAAGAAGAAAAAAAAAAAAGCAGTGACACTTGGCTGACACCTCAGTCGCTTGTAAACACAACTGCAGCCAGTCCACCAGTCCATTTATCACGTGTGCCAAAGAAACAGATGTTTAAGAACACAACTCTTGTCCACTTCTGATCTGGAAACAGTGGATAGCACAGTTACACAACGGTGCTACATGACCACACCTACTCCTTCTGCTGTACCAGAATCAGTAGACCTGGAAGAGGCAATGCACCCACTTAGCAGACCCAAGAGCACATTTAAAAATATCAAGGAAAGTCAAGTCGGTGGCTAAAAATCATAGTCAACATGTGAATCAGCACAGGATAAACCAAACATAAAAAACAATGGTTGATTCACATCAGTACAGTCAGCATGCAAATTACTGCAGTGGGAGGAAGTGAGCAAACTGAGCTCGCAAAATGCTTTCAACAAATACAACCAAAGAGAGGCTTATTACCAAGCTATTCTGTCTGGTTTATATTGTTCATGCCTGGTAGCACAGCAAATATAAATATTTGAACAAAAATATATAATATTAAACCAGTGAAAGGTGTGTATTTGCAAATAAATGGGTTTAAAATGACTAAAAAGATAAAAGCACAAACAGAATGTGGGACTATGTTTTCCTGATGAGGTGGAAGAACACACAACGGAGCAGAAGGGGGCTGTTTTTCTGCAGCTTTCCATTAGAGGCAATTATAAATGGCCGAGAGCAGAGGAACGGGGAGCCAATCAGATCTCGGCTCGCATGTCAACCTAAGACCAACTGTCTCCTGGCTCTGACAGCAGGATTTTTACCTCCATAATTCAAATCCCAAAGCAAAGGCAATCTACACTTTGCCAACTCCAACGAGGACTGTGTTTACAAGGCGATGCAAAAAGCAGAAGAAAGGAGGCGAATCGAGTAAAACTGTCAAGATAAATGACTGGAGCTCACAATAACACTTTGATCCCAGTAAAAAAAACACTTTAGCATGTAGAAAATAACACAAATCCACCCAAATGGGAGACATATATCTACTTACTCATAAAGCAGCTAATTTAACAGATCTTTCCCTAATGATTATGCAAATATCATTTTAACATCCATGGCTGTCATTTGCATCTTTATTGCCTTGCTTAGCTGCTGACACAACTTTAATGGCACCAGTGGTGGTTGTTTTCTGTTTTCCTCTTAAAAGAGATCCATTCTGCAGCATTAATAAATGCCATTTAACCTTAAAGGAGGAGAAAGGCGAAGGAAAAGTGTGATCTCGTCCTCCATCTGTGCACACACACAAACGAGCAAACTCTTGCTCTACTCAGCCAAACTCCTGCCCTGCACCCAGCACGGACCCACATCAGCATCCACAGCTCCCCAAAAGTCCTTCCTTTCGGTGTCTTCTGCTTCTTTTTCCTTATCTAAACACCACTGCATGAAACACACTGAGAGAAAGTGAGAGGCAGCCATTTTAGAGCTCTTGTGAACAGACAATGGCTGGTCCAAAGCAACATTACAGCCTTACATCGACTCTTTCACGGCTTCAACTCCTGACTAAAGTCTAGCAGGTGTTGTGAAGTTTACCTGGTTTCTGTTTGGAGGTTGTCCAGTGTTTCCAGGACTCATAGGGGGCGGATGGTGGCTCCTTTGTTGCCAACCAGAATGGATCCCACCATACTGACTGCTACCCAGATCTCCTGGTGCCTTGTTGTCCTGATTGTTGTAGTCTCCTTGAGGATAGTTAGGGTAGCTCCTAGCAGAACTAGGGGATGTCAAAAGCTGATTTAAAGTAGGTGTGGATGTAGGCTGCTGGTTTCCCATGTTATATCTCTGATTGTTGTAAGAAGCAGCCATAGCTGTGGTTCCTCCTGCCGGCTGCTTGCCTGGCTGCCCCCCAGCCGCCGGAGGCTGCTGCTGCTGCTGGCTGCTGCTGCTGCGCGGGGAACTCATGGCCCCGTAGCCCTGGCTCTGAAAAGAAGTCCTGCTCTGGAACTGGCTGTAGTTGTTGTAGCTGTTGTGGAAGCCGTGTTCGTGGGAGTTAGCGGGGTAAGGGTCCATCATGCCCGGCCCTGATGCAGCTGCCATGCCAGGGCTTTGTTGTCCGCCATATTGATGAAAAGGGGCCCGGTTGTAGTGCTGGTTGTAGCCGTAAGGAGGTGGAGGAAAGGGACCGGGGTGGTGGTGACCCATCCCGGGATGGCTACCCCCTTCAGGTCCGCCTGTATCATTCTGATTATTATTATTTATCCTGGGTAGATTTCCGTTCTTCATGTCAGGATCTCCACCTCCTCCTCCTCCTCCTCCACCAGCAGCATTTCCAGAGTCGCTCCCGTCCTGCAGCTCCTTCTGCCCCGGAGACCCGCCGTCAGGTCCCGGGTCCTTGCTTTCATGCTGTTTCTCCCCGGGTACCGACTCTTCCTGCGTGTCCCGATCCGGCTTTTTGAGTTCGGATGGCGGGCTAGTGTTGAGAGTGGCGACCTGAGCGGCCATGATATCCCTCTCTCTCTCTCCCCTCCACTGTTTCTCTGCCTCTCTCTCTCTCTCAGCACAGTGAGTCACTCGCAATCAAACTCCAAAATAACCATTGAATATAAAAACAATTATAATTTGCAACAGCGCAGTCTTTGCCCCGGTTCATCCCCCCCCCCCCGGTTACCTCCACCCGGACTGGTCTCCGGGAATCCACCGCGACTCCGGTTAAAGTTAAAATGGAGAGGGGAAAGTTTACTAAATGTGTAAATACAGAGCCAAGGAAATGATTTTCAGCGACACTGCTCTGTGTGTGTGTGTGTGTGTGTGTGTGTGTGTGTGTGCTGGAGGAGGGGAGGGGGGAGGAGGAGGGGGGGGTTCTGTTACAGAACGAGAGCGCGAGCTAGAAATCAACCAGACCAGCACGAGGCTCCGCGAGACACAGCCATCTTACCGACCTATCGCGAGAAAGCAAAATCCCGAAATGGAATCTTGGCTAAATCCGGATCCTGAATGCCCTCGCTGTTTTAAAACAACATTGGGGTTTTTTTTTGTTTTTTTTAAAATATAATTTATAAATATATTTTTATGGTATATTTAAATTTTGTATATTTATATATATCAATTTTATATTTATATGTTTTTTTAAATATATATTTTTTATTTATTCATTTATTTGATAACTACGGAAGAGTATTAGGGCCACTGAAAAAAAAGATTCTGTGGAAAAAGTCTGGGCTCAATGGTCTCAGGCTGAAATCTTAATACCTTAATCTTAATACCTTTTGCAATGTTTAGCCTCATTTTTACACTTTTGATTTTTTTTTTTATTTTTTTTTTTTTTTTAATTTATGTATTGCTTAAACTACTCACAATGGTTCTCTTTTTTCAAATGTTACAATTGTAAAAACACAGCCATGTTTGTTATATTGCATATATTCACTTGTATGTGCGTTAACTACGGAAGAGTATTAGGGCCACTGAATTTAAAAAAAAAAAAAATTGTGGAAAAAGTATGGAGTCAATGGTCTCAGACTGAAATCTTCTCACCTTTTGCAATGTTCTGCCTGATTTTTGCACCTGATTTATTTTTAAAAAATGTATTGCTCAAACTATTCACAATTGTTCTCTTATTTCAAATGTTACAATTGTAAAAGCAAAGCCATGTTTGTTATATTGCATATATTCACTTGTGAGTTAGATACGGAAGAGTATTAGGGCCACTAAACAAAAAAAATTAATTCTGTGAATTCTGACTTTAATCTCAGAATTCTGACATTTTTAACACCTGGGTTTTCAGTAGCTGTGTTCCCATTTCATTCTTACGGAAGAGTATTAGGGTCACTATATACATACATATATTTTATATATATATATATATATAAAGAATTCTGTAGAAAAAGTCTGGACTCAATGGTCTCAGACTGAAACCTTATCACCTTTTGCAATGTTTTGCCTGATTTTTGCACTTTTGATTTATTTTTTAAAAAATTTATTGTATTGCTCAAACTATTCACAATTGTTCTCTAATTTCAAATGTTACAATTATAAAAGCAAAGCCATGTTTGTTATATTGCATATATTCACTTGTGAGTTACATACGGAAGAGTATTAGGGCCACTAAACAAAAAAAAATTAATTCTGTGAATTCTAAATTTAATCTCAGAATTCTGACATTTTTAACACCTGGGTTTTCAGTAGCTGTGTTCCCATTTCATTCTTATGGAAGAGTATTAGGGTCACTATATACATACATATATTTTATATATATATATATATATAAAGAATTCTGTAGAAAAAGTCTGGACTCAATGGTCTCAGACTGAAACCTTATCACCTTTTGCAATGTTTTGCCTGATTTTTGCACTTTTGATTTATTTTTTAAAAAATTTATTGTATTGCTCAAACTATTCACAATTGTTCTCTGTTTTCAAATGTTACAATTATAAAAGCAAAGCCATGTTTGTTATATTGCATATATTCACTTGTGAGTTACATACGGAAGAGTATTAGGGCCACTAAACAAAAAAAAATTAATTCTGTGAATTCTAAATTTAATCTCAGAATTCTGACATTTTTAACACCTGGGTTTTCAGTAGCTGTGTTCCCATTTCATTCTTATGGAAGAGTATTAGGGTCACTATATATATAAAAAAAAAAAAGAATTCTGTAGAAAAAGTCTGGACCCAATGGTCTCAGACTGAAATCTTATCACCTTTTGCAATGTTCTGCCTGATTTTTGCACTTTTGATTTATTTTAAAAAGTTTCATTGCATTGCTCAAACTATTCACAATTGTTCTCTTATTTCAAATGTTACAATTGTAAAAGCACAGCCATGTTTGTTATATGTGAGTTATATACGGAAGAGTATTAGGGCCACTAAACAAAAGAAAATAATTAATTCTGTGAATTCTGACTTTAATCTCAGAATTCTGACTTTTTTAACACTTGGGTTTTCAGTAGCTGTGTTCCCATTTCATTCTTACAGAAGAGTATTGGGGCCACTGAATAAAAAAATAAATAAATAAATAAAAAAGAATTCTGTGGAAAAAGTCTGGACTCAATGGTCTCAGACTGAAATCTTATCACCTTTTGCAATGTTTTGCCTCATTTTTGCACTTTTGATTTATTTAAAAAAAAATTAATGTATTGCTCAAACTATTCGCAATTGTTCTCTTATTTCAAATGTTACAATTGTAAAAGAACAGCCATGTTTGTTATATTGCATATATTCACTTGTGAGTTACATACGGAAGAGTATTAGGGCCACTAAACAAAAAAACTAAATTAATTCTGTGAATTCTAAATTTAATCTCAGAATTCTGACATTTTTAACACCTGGGTTTTCAATAGCTGTGTTCCCATTTCATTCTTACGGAAGAGTATTAGGGCCACTATTTATATTAAAAAAAAAAAAAAAAAAGGATTCCGTGGAAAAAGTCTGGACTCAATGGTCTCAGACTGAAATCTTATCACCTTTTGCAATGTTTTGCCTGATTTTTGCACTTTTGATTAATTTAAACAAAAAATTTAATGTATTGCTCGAACTATTCACAATTGTTCCCTTATTTCAAATGTTACAATTGTAAAAGCACAGCCATGTTTGTTATATTGCATGTATTCACTTGTATGTGAGTTAACTACGGAAGAGTATTAGAGCCACTGAATTAAAAAAAAAAAAAAAAAAGAACTCTGTGGAAAAAGTCTGGACTCAATGGTCTTGGTCTGAAATATTACCTTTTGCAATGTTTTGCCTCATTTTTGCACTTTTGATTTATTAAAAACAAAAATTAATGTATTGCTCGAACTATTCACAACTATTCACTTTTTTTTCTCAGAAGTTGCAATTGTAACAATTTTGGGAATTTTGTAGTTGTTTACAAACTACCACATCATGTTTCTGTTTGCTAGCATATCATGCACATCATTAATTGCTTTGTTTAGCGTAAAAAGTGAACAGACTTGCTGTGTTACACATAATTACAGTCTTTCCATACATGGATTTAGTGGCAGACTTCTTTTAAATCCATTTAACACTTGAAATGTCTTTTTATAAAACCTCTGCCAGCCTCAAACCTGCACAAGTCTGACTTAAGCAAATCGTTGTGCGTACGCGTGACACATTCATAGCCATTTTCTCACTATCTTATGTTATTAGGTGGCAAAAGGAGTGACAAAAAATAGGCCATGATGTCTACCATGAGAGTGGGCTAATGGGTGGAAATGACTGCCTCCATGTGACTGCAACTGCAAATGAGAGGAGTGAGCACAGCAGCACAGGAAAGTGGAGGAAAGCATGAAATTACAACTTGTGCATCTCTGTGCAGTGTGTGTGTGTGAGAGAGAGGGAGGAAGAGAGAGAGAGGGAGATGATAAAAAAAAAAGGAAGAAGGATGGGGGATGGACTGAGCCAGTCACAGAGCAGGAAGTGAAGACAGAAAAAAAAAAAGAAAAAGTGCCGGTGGAAAAGTGACAGTGTGTCGGCATCTAAAACTGAATGCATCAAGTTATCTGCTAAAAGTCAAATCTCACACACAGCAGCACACACAAAACAAACAAGAAGAAACCTAAAGTCACTCGATACAATTAATAAGGACAGACACTCCACAGCTCTTCCCAGTTCTCTCCCTCCCCACCCCCTTTCTTCATGTTCTCTGCCTGCCTGCACTCTCCTAGCAGCAGCAGCCCTCATGCTGCCTTCAAGCACTGTGGGGATTTTCTAAATCACATTCTTGGTGAAGTTTGAATTAGCATTACTGTGTAAAATCAAACAACTCAATGTGTAAAGAATAATGTGAAATGTACGCGCTTATTTAATCTTTCATTCCCGACATGTATGCTTTTAGAGAGCGATATCAGAGAGTGCTGAAGCTGTTTTATGGACTCAGCAAAGCGATGGGATTAAACATTGTTGGATGGTTGGTTGAAAGAGACATTTTCATGTCAGTAGCACGAACTTGAAAAATTTCAAGAGCCTCAAACAGTCCAGCTGGCTGCTGTGAAGAAGTGAAAGCAGTAAAAACTGCAGTTACTTTTTCTTCTACTTTGCTTGGGATCCAATTTTCAAGTTTTACAAAACGCATCTTAAGACTCTTCTATATTTAATCTGTGACTTGTTAAAACAATCCTTCATGAAATTAGTTTAAACTCAATGTAGCCAGTATATCACAATTGTTATTATTATTATTTTTATAAATAACTATTTTAAATCCTTAAAATACCAATTTTACTATGTGAGATAATTATCAAAAATTAAAATTGAGTCTTTTTTTAAATATACATACTTTTTTTATACTATTATTTTTATGAAACAACCATAGTCATTTATGTTTTTTCTCCTAGGTAATTCACACACCAGTCAAACAAAGGCAGATCTGTGCCACATCAGCGCACTAGCTTAGAAACATATTTGCGAAGACCATAGACTGTATATAAAGAGATGGACGGAGTCTCCGTGACGTCACCCGTAGGTTTTCTGAAGAGCTGAATTGAAGCTCGGTGGGCGGTTTCTACCGTTGCCATGTTGGCAGAGTCATGCGTGTCGTCTCGCCCAGAAAATACAAATATGGGCAAAGAGGTGGAGCTGAGAGGGCAGCCGTGAGCGTCATGGTGGATGATTGACATCAAGAGAACTCCGAGCTTTCTGTAGCTAAAAGCTAACTAAGCTAACCCCGAGATAACAGGAGCTAACCAGCTAATGGAGGTAAGCAGGCTAAAGCTAAGTGACGTTGTTAACCAGCTAAAAACCGCGATTGTTGTACGTTCTTCTGACTTGAAGCCAGAGATTGGTACCTGTCAATCAAAATGACACGCCCCTAAATTTGCCGAACTTCGAGATTAAATTACTTTAAAACGGGCGAGTTAGAAAAAAATCACTCCCCCCACAGGCTGTAAACATGTTTATTTCTGCCGTGAAGTTGGCTTTTTTTTAACATGGAAGTCTAGGGAGATTTGCTCTGTTTTGCAGCCCCTAGTGGATGACGGGGGAACTGCAGTTTAATGCACTTCCGCATTGGCTTCACTTTTAACCACCGGAGGTTGCCGCTTGGCGAAGACACAGTTTTAACTCCCATTACTACCTCGGTACTTCCAGGCGATATTTGATGTTCCACTTTAAAGACATACCACAGAACTTTTGCATATTTTCTCCTGTCATTGGCTAATTTGGCATACACCCCACATCATACCAGAACAGTGAGCTCTCTCCAGCCAGTAAAACACAGTCTTAACTTAACTCTTGTTTAAACTGTTGTTATTCCCTTTTCTTTCTGTCTGTCTTTCTTCCTTTCTTTTTCTTTCTGTCTTTTCTCCTATGTCTTCCTGGGTTTCTTTGCTGAATCAGCCTTGGTGCATGTTCAAAACAGCTGCTGTGTTTTCATCTGTTGCTAACAAAGAAACCACAAGGATTACTGTGAAACCTTTTCTTTTTATTTTTTAATATGCTTTTTGTTTGTTTGTTTGTTATTTCTGTTGTTTTGGTCCATTACCTACACAATGCATGTGTCCACTATGGTGGACACCTATTTCAAGGCTATTTATCTAGTATATTCATAAGTGAGGATGGTATATTTGCTATTCCAGTGGACATTAGCAGAGCCACTCACTGAAGAATAAACATATAAAATGTCATAAATACACATACGTGTGGTTACCAGTGATAAACAGGACAAGAAAATTAGTTTTTATAGAATATTTCTATATTAGCATTATGGCAATATATTATTTTATAAATATTTCTATAGAATATATATAATTTAGAAAGTGAATAAAAAGTCTCTGCAGAAGTAAATTACTGCATGTTTAAAAATGTGCAATTGTTTTTTAATAATTCATGCATCAGAAGGTTAAATATTGGGTCATATTGATAAAGTCCAGTACTAGTTTTATGAAATCAACCACGTTCACCGTAGATATTAGCAAAGTCTAACATACTTCCATCAATAAATTGATTCCTCTCCTGAATTTGTACTCTAGGACAAGGACAGTAGTCCAATTAAGTCTCCCAATCGAGTTATGACTGTATTCTTGTTCAACTGTACAAGGAAAAATATTGAGTGGCTTTATCTCTGATACCATTTTTAACATAATAAACCGTAGAATAGAACATCCAGTCTATTCGGCACATCATGACTTGGACAGAGTGAATGGCGAATGAGGTTGAGTCACTTTCATGTTCATTTTTTTAACCACAGATTCTAAGTTTATTGAATCTATCTACAGATACACAGGACAATTTTTTTTGTTTGTTTGTTTTTGCTGAAGTAGTGTGTGGTGACATGGTTTGGGTGGGCGTTAATCTAATTTAGTTAAGTCAACTCAACTTAATATTATTCAAAAGGTGCTTTATGAGGCTTTACAAGATTTTAACTTCTATCTGTACTTATTTGTTCATGTATAACAATATAAAGTTTAACTGAACATGAAATGAAATGAGCAAATAAATTGATAAATGAGAAAATAAATGTGATAAATGATCACATTTTCCATGTCAGGATGCAAACATGCATATAAATACCACAAGAAAACATAAATGCATTTTAACTGTTCTTTTCAGCAGAAGAGCACCTAAATACTGCAGCATTGGGCTTTCACGAGCCGCTGGAAGAGCACGTAAAGGCAGCATCACGCTTGCAAAAGCAGCAGAACTTTGCTATGTGACTGTGGGGGATGGGAAGCAGCAGCACTCTGCTCTGCTCAGCCCTTTCTCTCTACATTGCAGGGCTTTCAGTCCATATTACTCTCTCTGTCTGTGAAAAACAACCTCCACTTTCTTCTATTAAGTTTAATTAAGAAACCAGTAGAAACAACCCTGTGTATATTAAATATTGTAAATCCAACTTGTGTCTGTTTAGTGAAGGAGAATGCAGGGTGGAGGGGGTCAGCTCAGCTGCTGTCTGCTTATATAGGCTAAGGGAGGAGTGTGTGCATGTGTGTGTTAGCAGACAGCACAGATACAGGGCTGTAAGCGAAAAGGGGGTAGGGAGCGTCTCTTTTTCTTTTCAGCATAAAAGCAGAAGGTTGATTTTCTGTGTTTTTTTTTCCTCTGTCCTGTTTCAGAAGAAGCTTTAAAATAAGCTGCATTTTCAGCATTCACCTTAAAAAATATTAGTTTCATGCTCTGTACAGTTACAGAGTCATTTAAAACCATGAAGTTCGTGTGCTGTGTTATATCTGAGAGGGAAAACAACATGATGCAACGACCTCCTGTGCAGCTGGGAGTGCCATGCATTTATTTGTCCTATTCGTGTTTTTACAAGGATAAAGTACTTCCCTAAAATGCCAATCTGCCTGTTCAGACAAGCTCATCAGCAGCCGTGTGGATCACATGAAGACCATATAAAGAAGAAAAATAGGATTTTTGAATTTAATTTAATTTGGAAGGCATACTTTTCTGAAATACTGATGCTAAACAGGAAACTATAGTAGTTTCCAGTGGATGTTACAGCTGCTGTTTGATATTCAGTCAAACCGTTTCCACCCACAAATGAAGAAAGACTCTGGATTGATTACTTACTGTATCAATTCTCTATCAAACTCGTGTAAAGACAAAATTGACACTTATTATTGCATAGTATTTTGAAACAGAAAAACAAATCTGATGTACAAGCCTAATCACCAAAACTCTGGGACAATGTAATGATTTGCAAATCTCATAAACCCATTTTTTTTATTCCTGAAAAAACACAAACAACTTATCAGATGCTGAAAGTGAGATAATTTACCATTTAATGGTAAAATATTGGCTAATTTGGAATTAGATGGCAGTACCACATTTCTAAAAGGTGGAATTGGGAAAACAGGGGGAGCATTTCAGAGGCAGAGCCTTATTAATCTAATAAAAAAAAAACTGCATCTAAAAAACTGAATTAATTAAAAATAAACTTTCTTCAACATAAACTATGTAGACACTGAATACCCCACCATTAACAGTGGCTTATATCATGAAAAGTCGCAGGGAATCAGGAGGAATTTCTGTGTATGTATGTACACACACACACACACACACACACCTCGGCGTGTGTGTGTGTGTGTATATATATATATATATATATATATATATATATATATATATATATAAATATGTTGGGGAGCTAGCAGGACCCTGTCTTGGCTGCTCCCCCTCTGGGTTTGCTTTTTTCTTACCGCCGAGGTTTTATTTTTCCTGCCTTTACTGTTTGTGTTCAAGATAACTCAAAATGTTATGGGTGGATTTTAATTAAATTTTCAGGGGTTGTTGGAAATGTGAAAAGGATGAACTGATTTAGTTTTGGTGGTGATCCGGATCACCATTTGGATCTGAGAGGCAGAGTACACCCTGGACAGCTCACCAGTCCATCACAGGGGCAACAATGAATAAAAAATTAGATAACATTGACCGTAAAATGTAAAATGTCTCCTTCGGGGATGAAATAGGGGTTTATGAGTTTGACAGATAATGGGATTATAATTCAATTAATATTTTAAACAGGAATTGGGGTTTGAATTTACAGGTTGTTGCACAAGTGCTGCCTGGACTCTGTCATATTGGGCTCTTTGTTCTGACGGTGTGGTTTTATGGCAGAAGCAGAGGGGATGCGAGAGTCATGTGATAACACACACACATATCTGTCCCAGGATGATGATTTAAGAGTGTTTACTTGTGCCCCACTGCCGCCTCCATTTGAGGATGAACATGATGCATCACCTTCGTCCCAGTGCTGCGGTGTTTTTTCTATAATAAATGTTCAATCAGCATCGGGTATTTATCAGAAGACAGAGAAGGACGTTAACAATGTTAGGTTTTGCTGGAAGTACTTGGAGTCATCAAATCTAGATATTATTACAAAAATATTGACAACATAAATATTTAGTTAACTTAACTCAGTAAGAAATGGATGTTTTTTAATGCACTAACTTTCTATATTTAATCATGGCCTTGCAGTCTGTCACTCTTACTCAGTTTTTTCTCCTCTTTTAATCCCTTTGGATCCAGTCTGGGAATCCAGCCCCAAAATCACCAAAACAACCCACTAATGTGGTGTGGAATCTCCTCACAATGGTGCAGGCAAATTCAGACACACATGCAGGGTACACACTCACACAAACAACAGCAAAGCACAACCCTTATCTGACAGATGTGTACACTGGGACAATTTATGAAAGTCAAGAGTCTGTTATTAGGACACACTTGCACCAAACACGTGTCCATCTCACACTGAATTATTCCTGGTTACAAACACACACAAGCACAGTCCAAACTGCTGGTTCCTGTCCAGATGGTTGCCAGGCAGCAGCCCAATGCATACTCTGGAGTGTATAGAGGAAGGAAGTCCCACTTTGCGAAGTGCAATGGGCATCCGGTTAGTTCCCAGACACTTTATGTGTGCATGTGGAACCTGCTGTTTAAATACACACCTGACAAACACACACCCACCACTTTGTAAACAGTGCAGGAGTAAAGAATGTCCAATGGAAGTCCTTCAGGGTTTCCTATGGTTTTCCTTAATCTAGGTAATCACTTTTATATTCAAAACTCAGTCATGTCCCTACAGTCTGGGCAACAGTATATCTTTAATCCATACATACAGTGTGATAGATGAGACAGATAAGAGGATATTAAAAAGCACTTGAGGTATTATCCTGCTGCCTCATACGGTTATGCTTTAAATTAATCTATCGGTCATTGTTCCTACCTGATTTGATCTAGTGGTATCAAACTTTTTACCTCTCACGCTGAACTATCTAGGAGGTCTTTACCCCACTGCTCCTCTCTTTTTTGGATTATTCTCTCCCAGTAATAAAGTCTTCAAAGGAACCAAGATGCTTAATGACAAGTTTCCAAATCAGAACTGGTGGGACACGTTCAGGTTCCAGTGGATTATCCACCTTTTTTGTATTGGTTAATAATTTGCTTAGGGGGAAAAATATGAATTCTTCTGGTCCACAGAGATTTCATATTTTAGGGCACATTCACATCAGCCTTTTTTTATTTGAATCCAAGTTTATTTGCTTCATTTGGGGAAACGTGAACGCACCAAACAAATTCTGATTTGGACCAAAGAAGCGGGCTCGGTCCGCCTACAAATGCAGGTGTCGGCCCATTTCAAGCGAACCAAATGAGTTGAATGAAATGAAAAATACTTTATTAATCCCCAAAGGGAAATGCGATGTTGTAGTATATAATAATTAATCTGAGGAGGTCTTGTTCCGGGGGCTGATGGCTGATGGCAGGAATGATCTTCTGTATCTTTCAGTCTTGCATTTGACCTGAAGAAGCCTCTCATTGAACACACTTTGTTGTTTCATCACTGTGTTGTGGAGAGGGTGTGAAGAATCCTCCATCATCTTCAAATCATCATCATCAAATACAATCAAAGTTACTTCCAGCATCTGACGTAGCCTTTTATCGTGGGTAAATACATAGCGATGGCGCTAAGGGTCCTCTGCCTCGTCTATTGTTCAGACTGCATCCATTGTTGCTGTGTATTTCTGCAGTATAAGACAGAATAAAAAACCCAACACAGCGATAGATTCCTGCTGCATTTTTAACTCACGAGTTTTCTTCTTCACACAGGTCTTGTCCTCTATTATGCTAAAGACTAGCGCAGCGCCACCTTTGGTGGGAATGGGGATATATTGTAAAGGTTTGGTGAGTTTGACCAAAGAGCAGCATGAACATGATCTCGGTCCACATTGATACACGCCCCTACAACATAGCCGAATCCCCAATCGCTCCAACTCTAGCAGACTACTCTGATGTGAATGCATCCTGAATCCCAAACACCGAATTTTCTCACAGTCTGTTGAGGTGAAGCAAAAAACCCTTGTTCACAACAAAGGCAAGGTTAAGTGCACTTAAAATTATGCTGTCCACCTTGCAAGGACAGAGAAGTGTTGGCTTTCTCTTTCAGCAAAGCATCAAAAGCAAAAAAAAAAAAGAAAAAAAAAGACCATGTCGGGAATCATATTGCAGTGAGATAAGTCAACACTGTAAGTATACCAACAACTGCTACATTGTGGGTCACAGAACCCAGGATGCGAGCTTGTCTTGACCAAAGAATAAAAGTTTTTATTCCTATAAGCTACATCACATATCATCCTTTCAGCTGTGTGTCCTACCTCATAGCAAAAAAACACTGAAAGGATAATCATTTCATTCCTACAAGCTACATCCCCCATAATCTTTTCAGTGTTTTAGCTAATAGGTGGGGCTAACAATGAAAAAAGAAATGCCATGTAGGCCTGGATGGAGGGAAAACATAATCAGATCTCCTTAAAAAATTATTGTAGTGAAGCGATAGCTGTGAATTCAGACCAGTGCTATGGTAGCCAACCCTACTGTTGAACTATTGAAACCTAATAAAAATGGTTAAAAACAGATCTAAACTGTTCAAAACTGGTCCAGACCATTGAAACAATTAAAAATGTTAACCGGTCCAAGCTGGTCAAGATTGTAAACCTGGCGCAAACTGTTGAAACTCAATAAAAACTGAGAAACTGGTCCAGACTGCTTAAACCTGGTCCAGATAAATAAACATGTCTAAACTGTTGAAACCTTCTCTGAACTGTTAAAAACTGGTCCAGACCATTGAAACTGTTAAAAAAAATGTTAACAACTGGTCAAGACTGTAAACCTTTGTCAGAATCTGCCCTGCCCGTCCCCCAGCTCTGCTCTGCCATACCGCTCATCAGTTTAACAGCCTTCACCTACTGCTGTCACCTGTTCATCATCTCCAATTATATATGCAACTTCACTTTTCTTGTCTTCATGCCTGACTCTCCAGCACTTACTTCTGCACTGCTCTTCAGTTATTGACCTGACCTACCTCTGACCAGCGCTTTCTCGTCTTGCCCCCCCAATATAAATCTCAACCCAGTCCTTATCTGAACCATTTTCCAACAGGATTGCCATCAGCTGTGAGTTTGTCCGTCTGTGCTCACAATTCCATGGAGTTTCTGTCTCCCCTGTTGGTCCTGTGGTTAATGCTTGCCTGTCACACAGGAAATCTGAGTTTGATTCCAGCAATGAGTTCTGACAACCTGCTGAAAAAAGACTGTGTTTACCTGCCAGAATGAATTGTTATTGGCTTCTCTTCCTTTCCATTACACTTGGCCCAAACTGTTGAATCCTATTCAAAAGTGGGCCAAACTATCAAGATTGTAAACCTTGCAAAAACTGTTGAAACTTTATCAAAACTGTTAAAAAAAAAAAAAAAAAAAAAAAAAAATATATATATATACTAAACCTTAGCGTGAGGTTGTTTAGACAGCATGTTGTTTCCATCTTAGCTTGCTTGGTGTTTTTTGTGTGTATACCCTGAATTTGAACATATTAGCATGTGTACACATAAATTGTTGGATCTAATCCAAAGATCTAACCTCATTTACACTCTTCATAAAATACTAGGCATACTATATATAGGCATATACCGGAACCAGTATATCCGCCAGTCTAGCGGTGGCACTGGAACATGTAATTCTGAAGAGAATTTAGTCTTTTTTTTTTTTTTTTTTTTTTTTTTGCTTGATACAGCTTAATGTTGAACAATGTCAAGGAAATCAGGGAGTACATGTGCTGTTCTTAATCTAACAGCAGTGGAAAACTTCATCTGTGGAGAAAAAGTCAATGCAAAGAACACAGACTGCTTTTGTCTGAGACCTTTTGGATTACATGAGCAAACAGAAGACAGGGAAGTTCAACAGAAGTGGGTCAAGCATACTAACAGATTTTTTTTCCCCAACACAAAATTGGTGTAGCCCCTCAAAGATGCTCAAGAGTAAAAAAAACGCACATTTTACTGTGTGCAAGCAGGTAACATGGAGAGTTGTACATAACTGTTGCACATTGCTGCTGCATTTACAATAATTCTATTCTAGTTTTTCTTAGCATAACTAATGCCTAACTAATATCTATCTATCAATCTAGCTATCTAGCTATCTATCCATCCATCCATCCATCCATCCATCGAAAGTTAGATAACCAAAAAAGAAAGAGTAAAAAATATTCAAAAAGGTTTATTAAATAGATGAATAATTAAGTCATTAACCTTATTTTTCTTGTCATTTTAAAAGGCCTGCTCTCTTTCTTATTAGTTTAGTATTAGTATAAGTTATTTGGCTTCACTGTACTTCAAAACAACACCTTTTTGGAAATTATTTACTTAATAAGTTTATACAGCTGACCTGCTAATGATGCAAAGACAGTACAATTAAAATGAGATCTTCCATAAATGTTGTACTTTCCGAGTATAAATATTATTTTATAAATCTGTGAAAGTTCTTTTAAAGCAAGCATTCATACCACAAACAGGGATGAAAAGGCCATGTTTGTAAAGTCAGGAGTGACAGTGAGGTAATATAATGCCGACATGATGGAAAGGGCTCATAGAGATCTGGATGAAATCGACATGTAGAAAATGGAGAACCTGCTACAGAACAACCCCATGAGCATATATCAATATGAACTGTGGCAAGCCAAGAAGATTAACTGAATACAAGTGAACGAGCGTGAAAACAAAACAAAAATAAAAATGAATTGTAGCTCTACGTATCTACCAAAATAGAACCTGAAGAAACCAAAGGAGCATTTTACGGTGAAACTGTTTTCAAGGTGTAATATCAGTGTTGTGATATGGGGCCAAGATATTGAAAAATGGCCAATGTAATTTACTCTCAGGGCCTTTAGATGCTCAAGAGGCCAATCTTCTCATATATTGAAATTGAATGTTTTCGGTTGTTACCGGTGAGACATTTTCTTTGTTCCACTCTTTCAGCCTGTTGTTTACACATGCGCCTTTTGTTGCGCCCGAACTCTTCCCTTTCATGGGGACCGTTGCAAGTGCTTTAACCTACGGAGGGTGAGGAGGAAGTAAAGCAGGGAAAAAACAAAACATAATGCGCTAACATAGCAGTTTAATGTGAGGTAGGTGTGGGAGTGGATGATGAAACCGAAAGAGAGTATTTTTTAACACAAATTTGTCACATAAAACAGGTTGTTTGCCAGATGTCATGCAGCAATGTGTCCCTTCATTTCATTATATCTTGCTCGAAGGAGTGAGAATTTCTTTTAACCTTTTAAAGTGATCTTGAGCAATAGCTATAGGTTTTTCTTTGGTTTCAGTTCAGTTCGGGCCATTTTCAGAGGATTTTTTTTTTTGCTTTGTTTTGCTTTGGTCATTGTTGATGATGTACTTAAGCATTAAAATGGCTTGTGACACCAGTTACAGTTGTTGTGTGGAGGGGTGACAAAAACTGTGCAAACAAAAAAAATTGTAAATAGTATTTTTGTTCACTTTGTTACTAATTGCTTATTAGAAAGATGCATCATCTGACAATCAATGCATTGACTGACAATCAATTTCACCTGCTGTTGTGCAAATGGAACAAACATCAAGTTGAAATTATAGGCAATTGGCAAGACACACCCAATAAAGGAGTGGTTCTGCAGGTGGTGACCACAGACCACTTCTCAGTTCCGATGCTTTTTGATGTTTTGGTCATTTTTGAATGCCGGCGGTGCTTTCACTCTAGTGGTAGCATGAGACGGAGTCTACAACCCACACAAGTGGCTCAGGTAGTGCAGCTCATCCAGGATGGCACATCAATGCCAGCTGTGGTAAGAAGGTTTTCTGTGTCTGTCAGCGTCGTGTCCAGAGCATGGAGGCGCTACCAGGAGACAGGCCAGTACATCAGGAGACGTGGAGGAGGCCGTGGGAGGGCAACAACCCAGCAGCAGGACCGCTACTTCCTTCTTTGTGCAAGGAGGAACAGGAGGAACCCTGCCAGAGCCCTGCAGAATGAGCTCCAGCAGGCCACAATGTGCATGTGTCTGCTCCAACAGTCAGAAACAGACTCCATGAGGGTGGTATGAGGACCCGACGTCCACAGGTGGGGGTTGTGCTTCCAGCCCAACACCGTGCAGGACGTTTGGCATTTGCCAGAGAACACCAAGATTGGTAAATTCTCCACTGGCGCCCTGAGCTCTTCACAGATGAAGGCAGGTTCACACTGAGTACATGTGACAGACGTGACAGAGTCTGGAGACGCCGTGGAGAACGTTCTGCTGCCTGCAACATCCTCCAGCATGACCGGTTTGGCAATGGGTCAGTAATGGTGTGGGGGGGCCGCACAGCCCTCCATGTGCTCGCCAGAGGCAGCCTGACTGCCATTAGGTACAGAGATAAGATCCTCAGACCCCTTGTGGGACCATATGCTGGTGCGGTTGGCCCTGGGTTCCTCCTAATGCAAGACAATGCTAGACCTCATGTGGCTGGAGTGGGTCAGCAGTTCCTGCAACATGAAGGCATTGATGTTATGGACCGGTCCGCCCGTTCCCCAGACCTGAATCCAGCTGAGCACATCTGGGACATCATGTCTCGCTCCATCCACCAACGCCAAGTTGCACCACAGACTGTCCAGGAGTTGGTGGATGCTTTAGTCCAGGTCTGGGAGGAGATCCCTCAGGAGAACATCCGCCGCCTCATCAGGAGCATGCCCAGGCGTTGTAGGGAGGTCATACAGGCACGTGGAGGCCACACACACTACTGAGCCTCATTCTGACTTGTTTAAAGGACATTACATCAAAGTTGGATCAGTCTGTAGTTTGTTTTTCCACTTTCATTTTGAGTATAACTCCAAATCCAGACCTCCATGATTGATACATTTGAGTTTCATTGATAATTTTTGTGTGATTTTGTTGTCAGCACATTCAACTAGCACATTTCACTGGGGTAAAACCCTAAAAATCTAGGAAATGCAGCAGTAACAAATGGTGACGCCTACATATATATTCATGGCCAGTGTGAGATTTTGATGCTGCTGGTTCTGTGATTCAGGTTTAGAGAACACAGCTGGAACTAGAGGTGGTGGATGACATCTGGTTTATGCAGCATTCTCACATTCAAAACAATAAATCCTTGTTAATAAAAACATACTATAGGGAGGTGGTCTAGAGCTTCAGAATGATATTATGAAAGTTAAATAATCAAAGTTAGATTATGATCAAGTTCTGCTTAAAACAAACATTTAAACATATTTATTATGTTGTTGTCTTTTCCATTTTTATTGTAAATAAAAATGACAAAACAACATTAATCACTTGGACATAAGAATGAATACAGAAAAGTAATGAAGGAAGGGAAGAGTGTATTTACCATAACTTAATGTTATACTTATGGTTCTACATAAGCAGGTTGGGTTCAGATTTTAATTGGAGATATGAACAGGTTGGGAAAGGTCATTGTAATGGATTTGGGTCTGAAAACATGAAATCTGTGCAGGACTCTGTCTTGGTGTTTTCTAATTTTACTGCAGTGTGCAGAACACATGTTTTCCAAAGTTGAATTTGTTTTTCTTCCATCTTAAACAATAATCTGTATCCCTCCTCTCCAGAGGTGACAATTCCTGGTCCAGAAAGTAGAAGTCCTGCCATGTTTTTGGATCTACCTGTACATTTAGAACAGGTGTTTTCACTAACAGGCTCATTTACTTTGGAAAACAAACTCTGCTCATTAAAAACGGACAGCTGCCGGACAGGACTTTAAATTTCTGGACCAGGAATTGCCACCTCTGCTTCTCTGTTCTTCTTTATGCTTTATTGTGGTTGGCACACATCTTTTTCCTTTTGGTTGCTGGATAGTCTGTTTGCAAGCAAACCAAGACCTCCTCCTTTCAAGTTCGTTCCTTTGGTCTGCATCAGAGTACGGCTGGTGTTCACACTGCACCAAACCAATTGTATTATCCTTAGAAGTGGACCACGGTCTGTTAAAAGCAGACCATACAACCACAGTGTGAAGGTGGCCTCGGTGTGAAACAGCATGACCCCACGTGTGGCGGCACACACTTCAGGAATGACCTTTTACATTCATGCTGGGACAGCCACTGGGGGGAGTGAAGGGGACCCAGCACCACCCACTGGTCTGCTGTGAAAACAGAACTATATCTTGACTCTGCAGGGAGGCTGAAAGATAGGAGACTACAAGGCTTTTAAAGGTTTTGAGGGACACTGTTCTTTGTGGATGCTTATTGTCCTGAAAGGAAGGTTTAGGATCAGGGCGGCACTAGCTGGGGGTCATATCTTAAATCTTTGCATTGAAATGCTGATGACAAAGAGGACAATCAGCTGTAATTGCTCTTTTGCTGTAACTCTAGGCGACACACCTCCAAGCTGAATACCGGGAAAACAAACACTGAACGCTGATATGTCGCGGCTGCTTACTCTTTTTCTCCCCACATTTTGAGGAAGGAGGATACAGGGATTAAGGGACAAAATGTACTGTAATGTGTGACAAAACAGCAAAGCAAGGCAAAGCATATGACTTTCCAGTTTTTTCTCCATCTGCTGCCAGTTGAGTTGATAAAACATAATCTGTGGTTTCCTCTGAATGTGATATGAGAGCTTACAATTTGGAACGCATCATTTGGATCATTTAGGATTTGGATCAAGTTCACATTTGGAGAGGGTATTTGAACCAGAACCTTAAGAGACACTGTGAGGCACAGCTCATGCCAAATAGGGCATTTATAAAAGGCTGGCACAGGCCTTATAGAGTGAAGGCTGGCAGAGACATGATGCCCTCATCATAGTGCCAACTATGGGTTTCGTTTGGCATTCATGTCTGTAGTATGGCTTGTCTCTCCCAGACAACTGGCCCCAGCACAACTTAGCATTAGGTTGCAGAAGTTTTGTGAGCTGAATATAATTAATTGAAAAACCTAATATCTGTGGGAGATGATGTGCAAGAAATAAATGACAGTTAAGTTGCCTCCATCAGTCTTCAAGTTGTCTGGATTGGTTTAAAATAAATCTGTGGTTTAAAACTAAACAGCTTTAGTTTAAACAAATCATTAGTATATGAAAGGACAAGCTAATTTTTAAGAGTAAACCAAAACCTTGTTTTGAATTTTGCCTGTCTCTGTGCGTATCTCCCACAATATGCATAATTTTCTAACACAAATGGGATGGGTATAGTCCTCTAAAAGCAAAACACCTCAGATCTTGTGGTGGGTGATGTAATACAGTAATCATGCTGTCTGGCTAACAGTTAAATTAAACCAGGAAGTATTAACTCCAGCCAACAACAAATGATTTCACAACAAATAATAAAATAAAGCACCAGAAATGTCGCCCTCATGAGCAGGGCCAGATTGAAAGTGCACAGGCCCCTGGGCCCAGAGTGTACCAGGGACCCCCATCATTGTAAAAAAATAGTGAATTATATACACTGTGAAACGACATTTCTAGCATCTCTCAGCCAGTGGTACCAATAGCAGTACACTACACACTGTTGTTTAACTATGTGGCTTTTATTTACATTTTGTTGCATGTCCAAACTGCTGGTGTGTACCCTGCGTGGACCCCAAGTGGGCGTCAGCCCCTGGGCCCGTGCACATAATGCCCATTGGATAATCCGGCCATGCTCATGAGGGTAAAAGCATTGCTTGTAACAAGGTGTCCTAGTGGCAATTCATACTTCTGTATTCCTGGTTACACTGTTGTCCAATAAGTTAACAAACTCTTTAGGTGTATAAGCAAAAAGCAACAACAGGATAACAATACAAGGAGCCATCTGTGTATCAGGTGGTCCCATCTTTTGAGCACTGTAGCAATCTAAGGTTGTTGTCATACCAACTAGTCTGCTAGGACTCAATAAGACTGGAGACTTGGTTCAGAAGGAGAATGCGGAATACAGCCAGGCCAAGTTTGCATTCTTTCTGCACTTTGCAAGAAGAACCAAACATTTTTAATAACATATTCCCCTCCTTTCCACAGGCAGCACTGTATCAAGAATCACTAATGTTTAAGATCAGAGAATAAATGGACAAGGAAACTCTCTAATCTACTGGTTAATACACAAGTTGTAGTCTGTTTCCTGCATTTGGTTCAAGTGGAATAAACTGGGAACTGAGGCATATGTTTCTAGATTGACCCGTTTGGCTCTTTAATGTTACAGAGTTTGGTTGTGAGTTCACGCCTCCACAAATCAATCAAGTTTTCTGAAAAAACAAACTAGAATTTAGTTAGGAAAGTCTGGTGTGTACACACCAAGCAGGAACCTTGGTGGTAAGCCTCTTCAGAAGTGCCAAAGGTTGCAGTTCCTTCCTAATCCACTAGGGACTGCAAAAGGGAACCAATCCCAATGGACTTTAAAAAGGCTAACTACACATCAGAAACAATATTATATATCTCTATTCCCACCAAAGGTGGAGCTGCACTAGTATTTAGCAAAATAGAGGACAAGACCCATGTGAAGAAGAAAACTGTTGTGAATTAAACATGGAGACAAAACTAATGCTGTTTTGGATTTTTTATGTTGTCTTATGCAAGTATACTGCAGAAATACCCTGCAACAATGGTCGCAGTATGAACAACAGATGAGGCAGAGGACCCTTAGCGCCATCGCTATTTATTTACCCACAATACAATGCTATGTCAAATGCAGAAAGTGACTTTTTTTGTAATCTGCTTTCTGTATTTGGTCTGATTGAAACGCACCGAGACCTGCTTTTGTAGGCGGACCGAGTCGGCTTCTTTGGTCCAAATCAGAATACCCATTTCCCCAAAAGAGGTGGACTTTCTGAGCAAATGGACTCGGATTCAAATCAAAAAGGTAAACATCTGTTGGAAAAATATGTGTCATTATACAGTCTATGCTATAAACCTTAAAACAGGCAGAACAATGCTATGCAGCTGTGTTTCTAGAGCTTGGTACATACTCCACAAGAAATCAGAACTTTGTTCAATGTCTCAAGGCTGAAAGAACAGGAAAAAAAATATCTTTTTCAGATGGTGAATTTATACTCCATGGGAAGCTTCATCTGCAAGGAAGTGTTGATCTCTGTGGGGGGAATGCCTGAGCTTTTATATGCAATGAACCCAGTTATTTCATATCTAATAAGAAACTTCTTTCGTGGCAGGGTTGGGTTGTGCATGTGACTGCGTCTTTAAGGGCACATTCAAATCAGCCTTTTATATTCGAATCCAAGTCTGTTTGCTTGGAAAGTCCACTTTGTTTGGGAAATGTGAATACGCCAAACAAATTCTGATTCCGATCAAAGAAGCAGACCCGGTCAACCAACAAAGTCAGGTGTTGGTCTGTTTCTAGCTGATCAAATACCGGAAGCAGACTACAAAAAAAGTCACTTCCTGCATTTGGTAAAGTTTTGCATTGGCGGTAAATACATAGTGATCGAGTTCAGTCCTCTACTTGTCTGTTCATACAGCGCCCATTGTTGCAGTGTATTTCTGAAGTATACTTCCACAAGAGAAAATAAAAAATCCAAAACACCGATAGCTTCGTCTCCATGTTTAACTTTTAAGTGGAAGAAACCAAATTTTCTTCCTCCTGTTGGTCTTGTCCTCTCTTTTGCAGCGCCACCTTTGGTGGGAATGGGGATATATTATCGTAAAGGTTTGGCTTATTTGACCAAACTGCAGCATGAACGTGATCTTGGATGCATCCCTCTGCAACTGAGCCAAGTCCCCAGTCGGACCCAGTCTAGTGGACTATCCTGATGTGAATGAACCCTAAATGTATTCACATTGCTGTGAATACAACATGTGTGTTGTAAAAATGTTTGTACTTTCTCACCACCTTGATCAGCTGTTTTATTAAAAACGATCCTTTTGATTTGCATCAAGCATAAATGCAGAAGGATCAATTGTCCACTTCATGCTCTTCCATGTTAACCACACCCACCTTAAATGTCTGACCCATCACACAGTTCTTCTTGATGCCTCAGAAGAAGAAAGTTCTACTTGGAAGAGGGGTTAGGCCTAGAAAAAAACTTTTCACCTCTTGCAGAATATGTAACAGGGTTAAGGGCGAAAGCTTGTTAAATACTCCGCCAGAAGCAAGAACTTTTTTCTTGTTTTTCAGGCCACATGAACACAATATAAACGTCATTTTGTTCTCACACATGTCATTGTTCTCAACGGTTCAGCCAAACAGAACTTTGTTTATATGTGGATGAAGTTTCTCATTACATACAAAATCCTACTTCAAACCATAATTAAAAATAAAATATGATCTGTACCTTTAAGTACTTGGTTTTCCATAAATATGTATCAGAAATAAAGGCAACAGTTAGATGTACATTTGAGGGAGCTGCACTGCCATTAGTTTTGAATACACATCTACTAGCATAGCTTTCAGCACCAAGACTGAAGGATTCTTTGTAACTTTTCAACAAAAATGCACAATTCCACAACAACCTAATGAGACAGAGACCACCGAGATGATGCAATGCAACATGAACTAGGAAGCCCCAACTCCAGCTGACACCAACCAATATCATACATACAATATCAACCACCAAACAGGAGAAATATCTGCGTGTGGTAGCAGAAACCTGACCTGGTTGTCACAGATTTGCAAATATTATGCAGGGGCTATCTTTCTTCATGACCTTTCTAACGCTAAAGTTTGTTTGAGGCCTTCTCAGAGAGATTTTGATATCCTTTTTTTGATAGCAGCTGGCGCCACATGGGCTCTAAGAACATTTTCAGGGACATCAGTAATGTTTTATTTTAGGTGGAGCGCAATTTCTCTCCTGCAAATGTACTGATCAAGACAGCAGAGAAAGAAGGGCGAAGTGTAGATTAAGTAATTAGCCGTGCCTTATTTGAACCTGACAGGAAACTTCACTTTAAGAGGAATTTTTTTTTTTTTTTTTAATGGCAAGACACAGTATAGAAAATGCATTTTTAAAAGAGGTTCTCAACCCCAGTGTGCCTTTATCTGCCATTCAAAGCCAGCAAGATAAACACATATTATAGGGGAAGACAGAGGGGTTTCCATAGCCACAGTTTTAAATGGCACTGTGGAGCTGAATGCAGACCCTCCCCCTTTGCTTCTCCCCTGTCCGTCACTGTTTGTTTATTTGAGGCTGCATTTGACAAAATTTCAGGTTGTACTGAAAAAACTCTCTTTCTTACACTATTTTCATTTTCGTTGAAAGAAAAAGAAGAAAGAGACTGTAGATGGACCAATGGAGGGGGTGGGGGTGGGGGGGGGGGGGTGGGGGGGGGGGGGTTTAAAAAAAAAAAAAGCAAGGCCGGTTTTGCAGAAACACAGATTTAATGTAAGGCTTGCCTCTCTGTTATGAGTAGAGGAGAGGGGAAAAAGCTGGTCTGGACTGCCAGGAAGTGGGTGAGATGGAGAATAGGTGGAAGCAGAGTTGCATCCATCAAACTGAGCTGAATGCAGAAGTGGAGTAGATTCAACCTCAGCCGCTGCACTGTCTCTCAGGGAGTGACATGTTGGAAGCAGATCGTGCCCCCTCTCTGGATAAACAGTGCTACAATACACTGAATTAACAGCACAGGCCCTTGGGAAATCAGGTCTCTCAACAATAAATTGACAACCCCCACCCACCACTGATGATTTTTATGGTTTCAAGCTCAATAACACAGTTATTATTAAATCACATTCACTGGAATCACGTGCATACATTGCTCTTGGTTGTGCAGCAACTGAGCTGCCTACCCCCTCCCATTTTAGGTGAATTCATTACATTACTTGATATTTCATAAGCATTTATTGATTATGACTGTGGGCTACAAATACAGCATTTGGTTTATGAATCTCTGCAAAAGTATTACAGCTTTAAATCCATGTAAAAACTAACATTAAATTAATGTTATTTGTTCAATATGTCATTAGTAGCTGCTCAGTTCAGTGGCCACCCATGCAGCTCTGCTTCTCCCTTGGAGGTCTTTACTTTGGCGAACCATAAAAACATGAACATGTAAGCAAGAAACAGCGTTCGCCAACACAATATGCAGTGTGAAAAGGGGATATGATCCGCACAGAGCCACATTAAAGCACTCTGCAAACCCTCTGATTCTGTTTCTCTTGTCATCTCTGCAGGAGACCAGGTAGGAACCCCTTAACTGTGGCTTCTCACCCGCCGCTTAATCTTGCCCACAATCACATTCAGTGACAGGCACACAAAGCCATCCAGCGAGCCCAACAAGGCTCTGCTATTATGTAACCACTGACAGCTGGGCCTTTCATGGGAGGGGTGAACCCCCATCCGTGTGGCAGCACTTTGTGTCAACCAGACGTGACAGTCAAGAAAGAGCCTGGGTAGAGGAAGGGTATTATCAGGCGAGGCAGGCGCATACATCCCCAACACAGTGGACTCAACTCAAACATTTCCTCTGAATCTTTTATCAAATGTCATGAAAATGTCAAATCTTTGTGTCACTTGATAACAAGTTCTTCACCATCGTTGGTGATATTAGTACAATTGGCAAAACACACAAAAGTTTTTACTATCTTGTCCGCAATAGAAATATACATGAAGGCTGTTAAGTACAAAAAAATACACTTAAATTGAGGTTTAGGTCCTTGCCAAGTGACGCCTTCCTGTTGTGTCTTAACACGTATTTCTTTGAAATGGTGGCACATGACATTAAATGAAGAGGCACCCAAATATTTGATTGAACTGTGCAGTGCCTCTCTCTAGGACAACAGAGCTTTGAAGCTGTGAACACACAGCAGAGCCGAAGGGCCCAGAATAGCAGGGGGATAATCAGCAGACGGAGTGTTGGTTTTGTCACCCTTTCCAAATAATTCCCTGTTGTCCAAGAGAAGAATTGCTGTCAGTGGCGGCATTCCAAAGCAGACTGACTGTCGAGATCGGAGAGGTTGAGGGTTGCTATTGAGATACCGTAGATCTAAACAAGTTTGTGGTCATGCAAACATGGCCTTCACCATGATCTTTAACCAAACATGGCCTCAGTCTTCATGTACACTTGATGGCGCAGCTGGTGTGTGCATATATATTTATCTTCCAAGAAAATAAAGGTTTTTTGGGGAAATCTGATAGCATAAGAGAGCTTCATGTGTAACCTTATTAGCATTAAACAAGTATACAGGTTTAGTACACATATTGGAAAATAGTCCTATAAAGGTAATAGACTGAATAACGGATGTATCCTTCCTACTTTTACGTTACATTTCAACATGGATGTAAACAGCCTGAGAGGCTTCACAGTTTATTTTAACACTGTTGGACTCTGTTCATATGTTAACTGACCATCTTGGCCAATTTAGACACCAGGACGTTCTAATTTACCGACCACCAGCATAACCACTTCCTCTCACCATTGTCGCTGATGTCTGGCTCTCTCAACATGAAGCTACAGATTGTCAAGTCTAGGTAGAGGTCATAGTACAACAACTTTCCCTCTGTCATGCAGGCAGTTCGTTTCCACACAAAATAAAAGACAAACACTTAAACTGTGCAGATAAAGGAGCCAGTTTTCTCTCAGATTTTGGTGGAATATTTTGTGAGACATTTCTGGACACTCTTATGACTCAGTAGTACTTTTAAAACGTGCTTCTGCTCCAGATTAAAATCAAAATCCAGTTCGGGTTTTCCACCGAGCCGGAGACTCAATTTACTGTGTCTGTGTGTGCGTGTGTGTTGGTGTGTGTGTGTGTGTGTGTGTGTGTGTGTGTGTGTGGTTGAGGGAGGAGAAGGGGGGAGGGGGCTGTTTTCAGCGCAGTAGCACTCACTGGCAACCTTCATGGTTCTTCCGCGGCTCACATGTATGCGCGCGCGTATGTAACTGTTATTGTACAACACAAAACAACAAAGTTTGCGTACGAAATGACGCACTAAAACCGACTCTAATATTTCTTTGGGATGAGCTTTTCACCGGACGGGTAATGTAATGCGTTTTAATGTCGGCATAACCCGGTTTAGGGAACTTGGCGCACTAGTTCGTCCCAGCTGTCCTCTCTTTCCAACGCATACAATACATTCCTGTGTTCCTCCGCGGTGTGATTCGGTTCTGCCTGCCTGCTGTTCCTGTAAACTCCCGCCTTGCCTCAACGAGCGAGAAAGGCAGAGAGACCTAGCCAGAGAATGGGGGGAGAGAGAGAGAGAGAGAGAGAGCGAGAGAGTGGAATAGCGCTATAAAGCCAGTAGGCTAGCAGCACCAGCATTGGAGTTCATATTCCTTTAGAGTTTTTCTGGGTGTAATGAAAACACAGCAATCACATAATAAGATATAAAATAATAACTTGCACTCATGTCGGGAAAGAATAAGTTTACTAAGCAAAACTGTCTGTTTGACAGGTATTTCAGAAATCAGTTGTGGTTTTCTTGATACTGCAAAATAGCAGAGCTATGAGTCTTAAAATAGAGTTTAAAAAATGAATTTCATAATCTTCCTGTTCCTCTTTAAGGTCTTCCAGTAACTAATTCTCAAATGTGACTTTGTTTTATATAATTATCATTTATTAATTTGTTATTTAACCGTCAATCATGTCATCAAAACATCCTCAAAACAGTAGGTTTTTACAAGCTGTGCCATGATAAGACCCCCTGGAAACATGTAAAAAAAATAAAAGCATTAGATCCTTTTTGGCTTTGCATCTCAACCATTGATTAATATGAAGACAGGCTCGAAGTAGTGTAATGTGGTTGTGTAGTGACTGTTACTTCAGCTGCCAGACTGTGTGCAAAACCAGATTCCACTGCCCCCTAAGTGACAGTTTATGGTCTTTGATTTGGTTTGGCTGAAGATTGCCAGGCAGCAAAACAATCTCGAGTCGTGAATGAAACAGCCATCTGTTCCAGTGTCCGGTAAAACTGAATTATTTGACTCATAATTATTCTAATCCTGGAATTTGGCTGTTTTATTATTGCTGTAATTATAATTATTAAAATATTTTCTTAGATGTAAACCAAAAAAAAGTAGGTTTAATCAAAGAGCACAGTGCAACTTGAAAAGAAAAAAGATAAATTGACAAATGTGAGTTGTAGAAAACTTTCTCAAGTAAAGAAAAGATGAATGAAGAATGCTGTTAAACAGGTCAAAACTTTCTAATCCCCTTGTCTGCGCTGCCATAGATGCTTTCCTTGTTGTATGTAGGCCTGTGGAGATCACAGCTCCTGTCTGATTCAGCTCCTGGTCCAGTCAGTGACCTTTTCCCCACAGCTCTTGACTCACAGCCCACTGAGGGCAAGGCCCTTTAACACCGGACAACAACCTCTTCTCCCAGCTTTATCCTCCCTGCTTCATGGCTGTTAAACCTATTTCACACAATACCCATTGTGACAAGTAGGGGATGTGTAATGTCACGGGATCACTGCTGTGACCAGGGTTGTTAGGTCCCACTCTCCACCCCAGCTCAGATCATGTAGCCAACCACAAGACACACTTCCAAAGGCAGCATCACACAGGCTGTGACAACAACACAAAGCTATGGATCCCACATCTTCTTTGTCTGTTTCTGATATGAAACTGATGCTGAAGTAACTGGGGGTGACACTGACAAATACCGCCATGGTGTCTGGAACACTTCCAAGCGATCTCTCTGTCACAGCGCCGTGGCCAATAGTCTGGAAGTACAACGTACCTGATAACCTCTGATGACCTCTTATTATTTTTATTCTTAATTCTTTATTTGTACAATATAAAACAATTGATGTAAGAAGAAAAAAAAAACAACAAGAAGAAAACAGATTGTGCGAGTGAGATAAAAACTCCTTTTGGGTTGTAGGATATCTCACCTTAGCATTAAAGAACATAATACAAAAACATAATACGAGAAATAAATAGAACAAAAAACTGAATCAAGTAAAAAAATATCAAGTAAATTCAAACAAAACATACAAAAAAACCCCATAGAGATGAAATCCTTCAGTAGTGTGTGTGTAAATCAAAAGTAAATACACAGTAAATATGACACTACTTCAGAAATTATATACAGTACATAGGAAAGTACAACATATATAGTAAGTATATGACACTACATTTGGAGATTATTAAAGCACCATAAGTCAAATGCAAAATTCATCCTGCATCTAATTATTATAATATAGACAAACCAGATAGTGTTTTAAATTATATTTAAATGTTGATAAGGATGGAGAGACATTTACCACGTGACAATGCCACAACTCTGCACCACGATACGTCAGTAAAAATGGACGCCTTGTGGTGAGATTCTTTGGCAGATGGAGGTTCTTGGCTTGCCTGGTACAATGTTGATGAATATCAGAACTCAAAATGAAAAAAATATCAAAACATCTTGGCAAAATATCTCTCCAAAATTTAGTTTTATAAAAAAAAAAAAAAACCAATTTGAATTGTGTTTATGTCATATATTTGTAATAGGTTGAGTTTATGACATGTCTCAAGGGCAGGGCCGGATTAAAAGTGCACAGGCCCCTGGGCTCAGAGTGTCCCAGGGGCCCCGTTCCACACCATAACATTGTGGAAATTGCAAAACGACATTTCTAACATATCTCAGCCAATGGTACCATTAGCAACACACTAGACACTGTGGTGTAACTGTCTGGCTTTTATGTACATTTTGTTTCATGTCCAAACTGCTGGTGTTTACCCAACGTGATCCCCACATGGGCCCCGAGAGGGTGTGGGCACCTGGGCCTGTGCCCGTGATACCCGTTGGATAATCCGGCCTTGCTGAAGGGTTTGCAGGTCAACAAGGTGTTGTAGCAGCAGATTATGGCACCTCAGCTTTCACCTGCTAACTTAATAGCATTGATTTAGGGAATCCATCCGGCTAATTAGGATGCATTTGATTTCCACACTTTCTTTTGCGAAAGTAGATTAATTGGTTAAGATCTCCAGGAGGGAAAAGATACAGCTGCTATTATTAGTCCTGGTTGTTTACTTTTTGGGGGTAATATTTCACAAGGCTCTTGATTTCTAAGTTGATTTGACAGAAAAACAGGAAAAGCATCTCTGTGTGAGGACCAATGATGGTGAGTGTGTGTGTGTTTGTATGGAGCAAACAACAGAGAGCTCTCTCTTTTATGGCTGTAATTAAAGCAGCAGTGGGTGGATGAGTGTGGGAAAGAAGCAGAAGAGCAGTAGGCTGTTCAGGACTGCCATCTAGTGGCATCCCGAGCATCCTGCAGGAAGCTTTGTGGATTATGCTGACTTTTACTGTCATTTTGTTGCCATAAAATGCACTGACTGAGATTGTGCAATTGCTTTGTGCACAATAGAAACTTTTTCAAGAGTTAAAGCGCTCATAAAAAAAATCTCCTGGTCACTTCTGAACTCTGTGCCTTTTCTTCACCAGTGTGTGATGCACTAACTACCTGTATCTCCAGGAACTATCATCTTTTCTACCACTAAAGGCAAAAATAACTGAATAGGGTGACCTGCAATTGGCAGCTGAAGTGGAGGATGGATTCTGATCCTTGTAATAAGCTGGGCTCAATAAGCACAGCAGGAAGTCCTGGCTCTGCTTCAGCGGGAGAATGACTGGGTCAGATTAAGGTTGAGGAGTTTAATTATGAAAAAGGAAATGAAGTTCTCTAAATCTCTGGCTCACGAGGCAATTTTAGCAGAGAGATGGCACGGGTGTTTTTTGGCCTTGTCTTTTTTCTCTCAAGTTTGAAGCATCCTCTGCCACTTGACAATCAGAGGCCTCCTGAGGGAAGAAGAGAAGAAGGGAGGTGGTGAGATGGGAGGGGGGCTAGAGGAAGGAGGGTGAAGAAGGACAGGGATGAAGTGCCACTTAGGATATTGCTTCAAGGACTGCTCTCCTTGTTAAACTCATTGCTGTGGGCATAAATATAGCAAGGCGTCAGATGATTTATTGACACACGCTGGCTCTCCTTTTCCTGCCGAACAAGCCTGTGGACAAATGAAATGTTGAGCAGGAGGAATTTTGCTTTGATTGTCTGTGGAAAATTGTGGGGAAAGGAGTTAAGTTTGTGCAGACATCTGTGCTAAACTTTAGTTATTTAGATGTGTAGAAGTAAAGTTTATATTATCTTTAATTTCTATGGATAATTTAGTTCTTATCTTGTCAGACACATAGTTTTTTTTTAAGGCAGACCAAAATCACAAAACTTGTTTTAGTTTTTATTTTTCTACTCGAAGGAATGCCTCATTACAGGGACAGTTTCAATGCATAGTGATGGATTTTTAATGCTGTTAAAAGAGATAATAAAATGCAACAATAACCTTACAAAGTAAAGTTGAAGACATTAGAGTCAGGACAGGGCTTGGTCTTCACTTTGCAACTTAAATATTAGATACATAGCTAATTAAGTAAAATTAACTGGCAAGTTCCTATACGGCATGCAAATAATGTGGATAATTTTTATTCTAAGGAGGAATTAGAGGGATGTAATCAAGCTTATTTGGTTCACCTAACTCGTATGTTCTGAGCCACAGTTCTTAAGTTTTTGGATCTACTTCATGGAGGTGAGCTGTGTTGCATGTGGTTAGCATAGTGGTTAGCACTTTGGTCTCAAAGCAAGCAGTTTGCTGGTTTGATCCTTAGCTGGGGCAAGTGTTAGATATTGGCCTTTCTTTGTAGAGTTTGCATGTTCTCCCTGTGTGTATGTGTCTCTCTCTGGATACTCCAACTTCCTCCCACTGTCCAAAGACACTCATGTTAGGTTAATTGGTTACTCTAAATTGCCCATAGGTGTGAGTGGTTGTTTGTCTCTGTGTGACCCTGTGATGGGCCACACAGAGACAAACAACAAAGCCCTGGCAAGCTGTCCAGGGTGTACCTTGCCATTCACCCAAAGACTGCTGGGATAGGCTCCAGCTTCCCTGTGACCCTTCATCTGACTCACAGCAACCATCTGGCTGTGAGTCAGATGGTTGCTGTGAGTCAGCCTTTTTGATTCAAGTCCGTTTGCTTGGAAAGTCCGCTTTGTTTGGGGAAATGTGAACGAATTCTGATTTGAACCAAAGAAGCGGACTCAGTTCGTCTACAAACGCAAGCCTTGGTCAGTTTCAAACGGATCAAATACAGGCAGCAGACTACAAAAAAAGTCCCTTCCTGCAGTTGACATTGCATTGTGGGTAAATCCATAGCGATGGCGTTAAGGGTCCTCTGTCTCGTCTGTTGTTCATACTGTGTCCATTGTTGCAGTGTATTTCTGCAGTATACTTGCATAAGACACAATAAAAACCCAAAACAGCCATAGTTTCGTGCTCTATGTTTAACTCGCAACAGTTTTCTTCGTCACGCAGGTCTTGTCCTTTCTTTGGCTAAATACTAGTGCGGGTGCCATCTTTTGTGGGAATGGGGATATATTATTGTAAAGATTTGGCACATTTGACCAAAGTGCAGCATGAATACAGTTTCGGTCTGAATGGATACACCCCGCTAAAACTGAGCCAAGTCCAATTGGGGACTTGGCTGCAACTGGACATATTATTGTAAAGGTCTGGCAATTGGTCAAATGCGCCAAGGTTTATATATCACCAAGTATTGATTAATGCACTAAACCTTCACAATAATATATCCCCTTCCCACCAAAGGTGGCGCAGCTCTAGTATTTAGCAGAAGACAGGACGAGACCCAAGTGAAGAAGAAAATTCTGTTGCGTTATCGCAAGTGTTTTAGATTCCATAATTTACCCTGTTTGCTGGATGGAAGAACTATCCATTCTAAGGAACTGACTTTTTCTTTCAAGTCGCTGGCTTGTAATTCTTCCAGTTGAGCTGAACATGGTTGGGGGACTGTCTGTGCCTGCAGATCACAGAGGTGTTTTTCCAATAGCAACATTAGCTGTTGATAATCAATCAAACATCTGGACAAAGGAATGCTGTCTATTCTAGATCATAGAGCAGTTTTATGTGACAGTAAGATGGTTCTTCCACTCTTTTCTAGTCATGAATTTATTTAATTTTTCTTAATATTCTTTTTCTTATTTAGGCACACCTTGATGTTTACCTCAGGGCATGATAGTAATCAACGTTAAGTAAGCACCTTGATGTTATGCTCAGAGCTGCGCTTCTCAACGGGAACGACAAATCTGAGATATGTGTACTTCAACCTGATATATACCATTGTGACTATTGATTTGTTCAGACATCTCATGTGTAGCAGTATCATATGTGCAGCATTCTAAGAGGATTGTTTTTGAGCATGGTGGTGCTGTGGAATAGGTTACGACACATTGTGAGTGTCTGCTAAATCTATTGTAACCAATTTTTTTTGTCAGTCAGGACATTAAATGAAAACAGCAGAAATGTTTATACAGCTTCCTATGATAAATACGGGTGCTATCAAAGCAGCAACCTTCGGCATTTAAAAGTAAAGCCTATGTGGAAGTTCATAAAACTGCATTTCCCCCTTCATCCACTAGGGGCTGCAAAACAGAGCAAATCCCCATAGACTCCCATGTTAAAAAGACCAACTTCACAGCAGAAATAAACATGTTTACAGCCTGGTTAAAAAATCCATTTTAGGTTTAATAGGTCAGGTTTACCTTCATAACAAGTGGGGGGGAGTGAACTTTTTTTCTAACTTGCCCGTTTAAAAGTAATTTAATCTCGAAGTTCGGCATATTTAGGGGCGTGCCCTTTTGATTGACAGGTATCCAATCTCCTGCTTCAAATACTTTATTTCTTAGAGGTGGGTAGTAATTTAATTTTCAGAGATCTTGCCAAACCAGCATCAATGAATTCCGTATCAGCCCCAGAATCAATAAATGCCATAACCTGCTCAGGAAGACCATTTTTTAGAAGTTGTGCCTGTAAAGAGACTAAAGAGGTTTTCACCAACCTCTGACTCACTAGGAACCTCCTCACTCCCACTGAGTCTGGTCTTTTAATGGACATCGGTGAACCAGATGACCACTCTCTCCTCAATAGAAGCACAAACCCTCCTTCATACGTCATGCTCTCTCGTGGTGTCAAGCGGGTCTATCCAATCTCCATGGGCACCACTGGGTCCCCCAATGGAGCTGGAACCACAGGAGATTGTACCAGAGGATTGCATTGTGACATGGGCCTGGGTTCAGCGCGAAGGCTGTGAGAGGTTCGGCTCCCCTCCACTCTCCATTCATGAAGTCTGATTGATCCTGGAGGAGAGCGACTCCAACTGGTCCAGACACCTAGGAGTGCCCCGGGTAGCCAGTTCATCTTTAATCTCCTCATTGAGTCCTTGACAGAAAGCGTCACATAATGCCTCATCATTCCAACGGCTTTCTGCTGAGAGAGTATGGAAATCAATGACATAGTCAGTAACCCACCTTTTGCCTTGCTTTAGAGATAACAAACCCCGGGCAGCCTCCCTCTCTGGTGGAACTGGATCAAAGACTTGTATTGTGTTTTTATTATTACATTTTGTTTACATTACATAACAGCAATATATTGTTCACATATATAACAATGATGACCGTAAAACTTATTCTGACTCTTTTATTATAATGCACAATAGAAAAAAAATAAGGTTTTTAGTGTGTTTATGCATCACTTTCAACTGACTTTCAATAATGCTGAAAGTAGATATAAATATACAAGATGATTCTTCTTGATGCCACCTTTCATTAGAAGTCTCATTGATGACTGTATGTTGAAGTGTTCTGGAGTTATAGCTTATTGAAGTTGGAATTATCCAAAGTGGCCATTTGGAGACTCCAAATGGCCACTTTGGGGAGCGCTAGAACATACTGACTGTAAAGCACTCATAGCATAATAATTTTGGCTGCTATTGTCACCAAATTTTAACTGGTCATAGAAAAGGCTTCGTGCTACAGCTACATTTGATTTTCCAGTCCATATCTCCATCTCTCCACGTGCAGCATGTTGACAAAGATATTCGGACGAGGAAAAAAACCTGAAATTTCATTGTGTTCCAACTTCAATATCTTTACGCTGTTTACAGTTACAATACTTTTGAAAGCTCAGCTTAAAACTTGAGTGTTTTCTTTAGACCATGCTTTTGAATCTACTCCAAAGGGTTCAAGAACAGCATCTAATTTAATTTGGGTATGTCTTTTCAGGCGTTTTTGGCATTTTGAGGGGTGACTGTTAAGGGGTTAATGACCACTACAGGGGGCTTTCAAAATATCACAAGTGTAGATCTTAAAAACTACTTTGTCAAGTAAACTAATAAGTCAGAAAGCTACTAATTTGACAGTCCCTGTAGGAATTTTAATTCAATCAATCAATCAAAGTTTTTTACAGCACTTTTCATACAAAAGTAGCACAAAATGCATTATAGAATAAAAAGCAAAGCTAAAACAAGGCTATGAACAAATCATTTACCCAAGGTCGAACACATACACTCGTGTTTTCCCACACAATCATATAAATAGGTAATAGGTATAGGTAGGTAGATAGGTAGGTAGATAGGTAGAACATATAAAACACTCTCATCCAACCCTTAAAGGAGTGCTATTGTGGTATTTGGAGTTTTCTGAGCTTTCTACAGTGTTACAGTGTTGAATCCTCATCAGACATGTGAACAACACCGTTTTTTTTATCACCTAAATGCATGTTTGAGTTTGAGTCTGAGTTCCAGCACGCTCTCCGTTCGGTTTCCATGGCGACAAAAAACGTGTCGTTTTAGAGAGTTTTTTCTACTTGGAAATCCATGTGACGTCCCGGGGGATAAGGTTCGGTGATTGGTTACCTTCTACTGGTTAACAAGGGCATGTACAAATACATCAGGCGGGTGGAAAACGTTGGATAAAGTTATTTCCAACGATGGCTGGTGAGTTTACCAAAGAGAGACATCCTGCTGCATTCGTTGCTGTGGGTTGCTGTTTTCCACTTCGTTTTCAGGCTCTGATTCAGGTTCCAACATGTAGGGCTGTATGCTATGTGTTGACATTGTATTTTGTTTTTTTATGGAGTTCATATGAGCCTAATCCTTCTGTTTATGAGATGTTACAATGACGGTGAAAGCAGGTGCGGTGTGCGCTCCCGATGTAGTGCAGTGGCGGGAGGCGGGGCTTAATGCGGAAGAGTCTCAATCCACTCGTTTTGCCCGCAGGCTGATCTGACAGCCTACGGAGAGGGTCGGTCTGAAGTCAATAAAGCCATTTGTGACAATAACTCCATCAATCCCAGCCCTTCTGGGCTCAGAAATAAAAATAAATTAGCCTGAAATGCACAAAATAGTTCCAATTTAAGGAAACATTAGACCCCAACACCAGGCTCAGTGGACTATGAGGAAATGGTATCTTAGGGATCCATCCACACCTGGGGCCTCATTTATAAACGTTTAGAAACGTTACATAACATGAAACTAAATGGGAACATGTCATGTTGCAAGCGCTGTTGCAGGTGAATGTCGCGCTTCACCTGCGTTCACCTGCACAGTCATCCAATCTGAATGATTGTGTTGTCAATCATCTTCTCATGATGGAACCAAACGCTGCTTTACGTCTAGAAGTGATGCAACACACCAGAGGTGGAGAATTATGATTTATTCACAAGTTTATCTTTTAGTGTCATTTCTGTCTGGGTGGTCTTTATTTCCCCCCATCTCCTGCATCTCCTCCTTGATGACAATTATTGTCTCCTCTGTGAGGACACGCCTGCTGCTGGGCACAAGGTGGAATCAGTCTCCCCCTCTCCAAATAAGGTGCAGCCCTACAACCCAGCTGGGACAAACAGGAACACCAGTATTTTAACAATAAACAAACTGGAGTCAGAGACGTCTCCTTTGTGTGCGTTTATTTTATAAAGTGAAACAAAGGAGCATTTGGCCCATTTGGTTCCAGCGTATCTGTGGACTTGTATTTTTCCCGCCAGATTCTGGAAGCCAATGCAGAGACTTTAGGATGGGGCTAATGTGGGCTCTCCTTCTGGTCCCAGTAAGCAGACATGCAGCAGAGTTCTGCAGCAGCTGCAGAGGTGTTTAGGTTTTTGCTGAGAGACCAAAAAGAAGTAATCTTGAAGTATTAATCCGTTCTGCAGGTGATGAGGCACGGATAAGAGTCTCTACATTGGCTTGAGAGAGAAACTCTGGCAATGTTTTTCAGATGATAGAAAGAAGTCTTTGTGACATTCTTGATGTGGATGTTAAACCTGACTTCGGAGTTAGATATAACTCCAAGGTTTCTCACATGGGTCACTGGGTTCTAATGCCAGAGTTATAAGTTTGCTGTTTAGTTTCTTCCTCTCCACCCCAATAATAACAATAATATATAATAATAATAATAACTAAATCCTCAGTGTAGTCCAGGAGGAAGTTTGCTGCTATCCATGTTTGGTTTCTAAGATACAATTCAACAGTAATCGCAGCTATTAATGCAAGTTCAGCACTTTTTCTGTTATTTTTGTCCCATCACTATTACAACTTTGGTGAATTTTGGGTGAAATCGCGACAGCTCATCCTGTCAACCTGACGTTAACACAAGGAAAAATAATCCTTCTTAGACACATATGTGTCCAGCCGTCCTCATATGTATTCAGACCCTCCCATTAAAGGAGAAAAACAGCTACCTGGGAAATAAGCTGAAATTGACAAAAGTAATAATAAATAAAAGTTTTATGAAAATCATGACATTATTTTCTAATTCTAGTTCAACAGAAAGATTTTTTAAAAAGCAAACCATTATGATAAAATAACATATGTTACATCACTCATAAACTAATACTTAAAAAAAAATCCTTTAATGTTTCCGCTCCAATCAGGTGTTTTCTGTTCCTCTCAGTCAGTATTCTGCACCTGTTGACAGGTATTTTGTCAGAAATCAGAAATCAGATATCAGAAAAATGCTTTAATTTGTCCAGGACCCATTTGTTTTTTTGTTTTTTTTCTTTAACTCAATTAAATGACAATGTCTTATATCACTGAATTAAAATTTAGCACATTTTTAATAATTGTTTCTTATTTCAGTCTCCAATTAATTGAGTGACTATAATAAATTCAGCCTTTTGAAAGGGGACGAAGACATCTGTGGACGACTGTAATTAAATTCATTTGTATTGATTGGACACAACGCCGCTGTTCTCCCAGCTTGTCTGCTGGGACAAATATGTGTATATACATAAAAATAAATAAATAAACAGTCTTGCTCGTGTGGTACCTACACCGGTGTTCTGCTGCTCAATCTTTTCTATCAGGTGTGCAATAGTTGGTAGGGGTTCTGCACTGCAGCCATATGGCTGTAGTGTGGACCCCGGCCTGCCCTGGACTGGACATTCCCTGTGGCTGCGTGTCTGTTGGTCATTCCTGGGGCGGATCCCAAAGTTATTAGTTTTTATTTTGGCATTAATAGGAGGGTTGGGTTGTGTACATGTGTGGGTAATGTGTGTGTGTGTGTATTTAAGTTTGAAACTGTTTTTATTTTTATGTTAAGCAGTTTGATATGCTTTTGTATGAAAAGTGCTATACAATTAAAGTTTGATTTGAATGAATTCTGGGATAGGAGAGGGCGCTTCAAATACATCTCTTGTAACCTTCATTTTAAGATAATCTGGAACCAAATGAAGGGTGGATGAAGCATGAAACATCCTGTTTTTGGGGAGGCATTTCATGCAACTGGTTAAGCTAAACAGGCGGCAGTTTCTTGAAGCTTAAACAAACCATGCTCTGCTTCCATAGGTAGTAAGGTCTATTTGGAACAATGCAAACTGTCATTTGGGCTCTGGTACGGACAGAAGAAGCAAATTAAGGTCTACTGGAAAATCAAAGGTCTTGGTTTACTTGCAAGTGAATACTGGTACAGTGTGAAATCAAACAGACCATCCAGTGAACCAAAGAGAAGAAGTGGTACATGTAGTCAAAGTACATTTGACTATTAAGTAAAATCAGAAACACCAAGGCTGCATACATTTATTTCTGCTCCATTGTTTACTTGTGGGGAGGTTTGAACAGTGGCCTTTATGCATGGATTTTGTGTGTTCTCCCTGTGTCTACATGGGTTTTCTAGGACTGAGTGTGAGCTGTTGTTTGTCTTTATGTGTTGGCCCTGCAATGGATTAGCGACCTGCTAATCGCTGGGATATGCTCCAGCTTTCCCATGACCCTGAACTGAACTAAGCGGTTTGGAAAATGAATGAATGAATGTATGTTTACATTTTTTATCCTGGCCAGTCAGTGAGCTCGATTTTCTTCTCTCTTTTTGGTCTGTGGTCCTTTTGGTGAATTAACAAGTATGATGATGTTGTCTAGACCAGGGATCCCCAATGCTGGTCCTTGAAGACCGGTGTCCTGCAGGTTTTCCAAGTGTTCCTATTAGAACACACCTGACTCAGACTCAGACGAGCTCTGCACATGTCTGCTAAATTCACATTGATTTAAATCAGGTGTGGTGCAGCAGGGACACTTGGAAATCCTGAAGGACACCAGTCCTCAAGGACCATGATTGGGGATCCCTGGTCCAGACCATTTGTCTGTTTGACAAAAATAGTTTGAAAGCAAACCAGACCAAACAAACATCCGAAATTTTAAATTCTTAAAGAAAATTCTTGTCCCAATCAAAATTGATTGCCTGGACAATCCTGTTATAAATGGCTATACACTGTACACAAAATTTTAAAAAAAAGAAAGAAAGAAACAACCAAACAAAGAAAAAAACACCACAAGCTCCTGGTGGGATTGTACAATTCATTATCAGTCACAACCTGAATAATTTCAAATAAATATTACATTTTCAACCAGTTTAAATACAGATAAGTTAAACCTCACCATTTTTACCTTTTTTTGGAGTCTCAACTCAGAAATTTGACTCAAAGTGTTCATAAATACATAATTGTTATAGACTGGTTATAGGTTTAGTGGACAGTCACAAATAAAAACCTCTGATTGTGAGGAAGTCCTCTATGAGTATCAAAAGTGAGTAATCTTGAATACATTTTGGAAAGTGTAATCAGACACCTTGCTTAGAAGCTCCTTAAACATCTTCTCATCAGTAATGCTGCTGTGAGTGTTGGCCTTGAACGCAGCAGCATAACCTGGGAGCACACAGCACTTGCTAAACAAAAAAAAATGGTTGTGAACTGCTTTCTGCTGCAGTGATGTGACTCACCAGTTGAAGATAGTAATTGTACATCTTGTGAGCTGTCAGCCTTGTGTGGCCACATGTAATTTCTTTGTCTCAGTTACTCCTTCTTTTCTTTAGCCATTATCTTCTTGCTTATCCTTCTATCCTTATGGTGTCAGTCTTCACCATGGGCCAAGGGTGGCACATCAAGACTGATTCGCTTTGACAATGAGCCACTTCCACTAATTTACTCATTTATGCTAATATGATTGACATTTCATTTCAGCACACTCCCTCCACTGCCACTGATAAGGTTGGCTGTGGCAGCCAGTAATCACTGACAGGGCCATTAAAAGGAGATTGCATGCAATTATCTCACTAATTCAGAGGGATCTTTTTAATTTGGCAGCATAAAATTGTCAATTGTAGAAGTGTAATCAGCCTCATTCCCATCGGAAGATGGGACTAAAAATAAATAAGATTGGGGTATGCTTCTCTTTTTCGTGGTTAAATGAAAAAATGGATGCAGAGATGGCAAATGGATGGATGATATACAAACAATGAGAAGTTGTCATTCTGTACTCACAGCAGTTGAGATGATGCAGGAGTTCAGGAGGCTGATATTGGTTTTACTGTCACATCATTCCTAATGCTGTTAATCCATGTAGAGAGTTGACTTTTGTTTGATTTGGTTTAAATTTTCAACATTATGGAACAGATATGTTTTGAAACCAAAACCAGCTATGAGACTTTTAACATGGTTGCTGATGCCAGAAACTTTGGTTTTGGTTTTTGCTCTTGTCATGATTTCTGCTCTGCCCTTCATGAGCTGTATTCTTCCCCTGCCTGATTGCGGATTGTCCTCAACTGTGCTGTTCTCTATTTAAACACCTGCCCTGGATCTGCTTGGTGCGAGATCATCTGTCTTTCCACAGCCTTCACGCGTTCATGTGTCTGAAGAGAAAACCTGGTTTTGACCCTGCCTTTTGGTTGCTCCTTGGGTTTCTTCCACTCTCTTTTTTTTGGTGTGAACCCTGGACTGTTGTTGGACCTTGTTGTTCTGGATTGTGGAGATTGTTTTCCCTGCTCTGGAGGATCATTCTGCGACTGCCTGTTCCCACACCTCCTGGTAAACATTCTTTTTTCTTTTGGCCTCTCCAATATCATCTCCTGACGATCAGACTGAGACCACCTTCAACACTATCTCAAATCTGTTCAACCTCCCTTGTTGGCTGAGTTTTGGGTTCTGGCTTTTTTAATCATTACAGGTCTGCATATTTCAGAAACCACTGATCTAGTGGTTAAGTTATACACAACCATCTCTGGGGTTTACAGAGAATGGTATGAAAGGTGTGCAGAATAACATCTCGGAACACATACCACATGCAACCTTGAAGCACAGGGGCAACAGCAGCAGACCACACAGATTGCCATTAAGAACAGGAAATTGAGGCCATATTCTACACAGACTCCCTAAACTAGACAATAAACGATGGCCTCGACTCATCCGAGTATATATTTAAGCTGAAACCTTTAGACGGTAGGGTCAGAATGTGATGGAAACATGAACCAATGGATCCATCCTGTCTTGAATCAACAGTTCAGGCTGCTGGTGGTGCGATTGTGTGCATTTTCTTGGCACATATTGGGCCCCTCAGTACAGACATAGTATAGTTTAACCACCACAGCCTACCTGAGTGTTGTTGCTGACCATGTCCATCCCTTTATGAGCACAGTGTAGCGTCTTCTGATGGAAACTTCCAGCAGGATGATGCACCATGTCACAAAGCTCAAATCGCCTCCAACTTGTTTATTCAACATGACAATGTGTTCATTGTACTCCACGGCCTCCACAATCACCAGATCTCAATGCAATAGAGCAACTTTGAGATGAGGTGGAACAGAAGATTGTCATAAGCCATGCATTTGACAAATCCTCAGCAACTGTGACATGATGCCATCATCTTAGTATGGAACAAAAACAGTGTTTCTTGACAATGAAAGCTTTTCTTTTGACAGCTGTCACACTGTTTGAAGTAATTATGGATCAACTCCTGTAGTGTGTGACCTCCTGCTGCTGATCACTTCTGTAGCTTTTAGGACCTCAAAACGACTTATCACAAAAATATTACATTTTATGATGTAAACAATACAGTCCCTCCAGGAATAAAAGATGCTGCAATCGTAACTGTCAACAAATCACCCAGTCCTTTTGCACATCCAATTTTGATCCAATCATTGCAAATTCAATGCAACTTTGACAAATGACAAAATGATCTAGTAGGACGGGTGCTGGCCCATGGTGGATGGCTGTATAGACTGGCCCTTCTCTCCTGGGATTTTGGCTGGGCCTTATCCTGGCTGGTGGGTGGGTGTTGGTCTCGCAGGGTCCTGAATTCTATCTAACTCGAGCAAAGAGGGCCAGTGCCTGGGGGGCTGGTGGACTACTACCCTGGATCCCTTTGGAGCCTGCACTACCTGGTGTGTTGGTGGCAGCACTGGATGCAGCTTTCCTCTTTCTGTGAATGCATATGGCCATTACTGATCACCACCTGGTGGTGAGTTGGCTCAGATGGTGGGGGAGGAAGCAGGTCAGATCTGGCAGGCCCAAACGTGTTGTGAGGGTCTGCTGGGAACGTCTGGCTGAGTCCCCCGTCAGAGTGAGCTTCAACTCCCACCTTCAGCAGAGCTTCGAACATGTCCCGAGTGAGGCGGGGGACATTGAGTCCGAATGAGCTGTGTTCCGTGCCTCTATTGCTGAGGCGGCCAGCCGGAGCTGTGGCTGTAAGGTCGTTGGTGCCTGTCATGGCGGTAATCCCAGGACTCGTTGGTGGACACCAGCAGTGAGGGATGCCGTCAAGCTGAAGAAGGAGTCCTATCGGGCCTTCTTGGCCTGCGGGACTCTGGAGGCAGCTGATGGGTACCGACGGGCTAAGCAGCATGCGGCTTCGGCTGTCGCCAAGGCAAAAACTCGGGCATGGGAGGAGTTCGGCGAGGCCATGGAGAAAGACTTCCGGACAGCTTCGAGGAGATTCTGGTCCACCATCCGGCGGCTCAGGAGGTGGAAGTAGTGCTCCATCAACACTGTGTACAGTGGAGGTGGGGAGCTGCTGACCTCAACTCGGGACGTTGTGGGTCGGTGGAAGGAATACTTCGAAGACCTCCTCAATCCTACCAACATGTCTTCCGATGAGGAAGCAGAGCTGGTGGACTCAGGGGTGGACTCTCCTATCTCTGGGGCTGAAGTCGCTAAGGTGGTCAGAAAGCTCCTTGGCGGCAAGGCCCCGGGGGTGGATGAGATCCGCCCGGAGTTCCTTAAGGCTCTGGATGCTGTGGGGCTGTCCTGGCTGACACGCCTCTGCAGCATCGCGTGGACATCGGGGGCAGTACCGCTGGATTGGCAGACTGGGGTGGTGGTCCCCCTTTTTAAGAAGGGGGACCGGAGGGTGTGTTCCAATTACAGGGAATCACACTCCTCAGCCTCCCTGGTAAAGTCTATTCAGGGGTCCTGGAGAGGAGGGTCTGCCGGATAGTCGAATCCCAGATTGAGGAGCAGCAGTGTGGTTTTCGTCCTGGTCGTGGAACAGTGGACCAGCTCTTTACCCTCTTTGGGGTCCTGGAGGGGGCATGGGAGTTTGCCCAACCAGTCTACATGTGCTTTGTGGACCTGGAGAAGGCATTCGACCGTGTCCACCGGGGGCTACTGTGGGGGGTACTCCAGGAGTATGGGGTACTGGATCCCCTTGTGCGAGCTGTCCAGTCTCTGTACGACAGGTGTCAGAGCTTGGTCCGCATTGCCGGTAGTAAGTCGGATTCGTTTCCAGTGAGGGTTGGACTCCGCCAAGGCTGCCCTTTATCACCGATTCTGTTCATAACTTATATGGACAGAATTTCTAGGCACAGCCGAGGTGTTGAGGGGATCCGACTTAGTGGCCTCAGGATTGGGTCCCTGCTTCTTGCAGATGATGTGGTCCTGTTGGCTTCATCTGGTCGTGATCTCCAGCTCTCACTTAGCGATTCGCAGCCGAGTGTGAAGCGGCTGGGATGAGAATCAGCACCTCCAAATCTGAGACCATGGTCCTCAGCCGGAATAGGGTGGATTGCCCTCTCCGGATCGGGAGTGAGGTCCTGTCTCAAGTGGAGGAGTTTAAATATCTCAGGGTCTTGTTCATGAGTGAGGGAAGGATGGAGCGCAAGATCAACAGACGGATCGGTGCGGCGTCTGCAGTAATGCGGACTCTGCGCCGGTCTGTCATGGTGAAGAAGGAGCTGAGCCAGAAGGCGAAGCTCTCGATTTACCAGTCGATCTACGTTCCTACCCTCACCTATGGTCATGAGCCGTGGGTCGTGACCGAAAGAACGAGATCTTGTATACAGGCGACTGAAATGGGTTTCCTCTGCAGGGTGGCCGGGCTCTCCCTTAGAGATAGGGTGAGGAGCTCGGTCATCCGGGAAGGGCTCAGAGTAGAGCCGCTGCTCCTCCGCATCGAGAGGAACCAGTTGAGGTGGCTCGGGCATCTGGTCAGGATGCCTCCTGGACCTCCCTGGTGAGGTGTTCCAGGCACGTCCCTCTGGGAGGAGATCCCAGGGAAGACCCAGGACACGCTGGAGGGATTATATCTCTTGGCTGGCCTGGGAACGCCTCGGGATCCCCCCCGCAGAGTTGGCAAATGTGGCTGGGGAGAGGGAAGTCTGGGCTTCCCTGCTTGGGCTGCTGCCCCCGCGACCCGACCCCGGATAAGTGGCACGAAGATGAAGATGAAGACATATGGCCATTACAGCAGTGGGCAGTCTTGGTATTGTTCTCTGTGCTGGCTGATGGTTACCCAGAACTTGGGGCTTTCTTGGTCGGCTCCTGATTCTTGGAAGGTGGTGGTGGGAATGCAGTTACAGAAATGGCAAAAAAAAGATATTTAGGTGTAATATTCAGATTAACCCTAACCCACGAAGGGCAACGACCAATCTTGCGGGTAAGTCTCCAGAATAAGCAGGACTAGAGGCTGGTACTTCGCACATTGTCAAATATAAAACATACTTCAAATATTTTGGAGACAGAAAGGACATATTATAAACAGAAACAGAGTCTGTGTATGCAAGTGGCAACCTCTTGCGGTTAAAAGTTCCTATGTTCAACTGCAGTTCTGCATAGGCTAAAGTGTGGCTAAAGTCTTTCTTTAACTCCCCCGTTTAAAAGAAATTTAACCTTGAAATTTGGCATATTTAGGGGCCTGTCCTTTTGATTGACAGGTACCCAATCTCCTGCTTCAAGTCAGACGAACGCAGAACAACCACAGTTTTTTGCCACTTAACACAACTTAGCTTTAGCTGGTTAGCTCCTGTTAGCTCCTTTTAGCTCTTAGGTACAGGCAGCTCTGAGTTTGTGTCAAAGTGAGACTTTTAACTGTTAGTTTTTACCCTTTATTATCTATGGTTTTATACAACTCCTGAGAACTTGCATGCTTTTAACTTTTTTATACTGGTGTGGGTTTTATGTTGTTTGGTTTTAGTCTCAGGTATGTTTTTAATTGTGTGATTGCTAAAAACTGGTGCTGATATAGAACAGCTGACCCCATTTAGAACACCACACCCCCAGAGTTCTCAGTGGATAAAGACTCCTTAAAAGGACTGAATGGACAGAAGGAAGGGGAGAACTCAGCAAAGAACACTACACATATAGTTTAAATATAATTACATAAAACCTGGAGAAGTTTCCCTATCACAAGTTATTTCACGCTGCAGACTTCATGTTATACTGCGAGCCAAATGTAGATTTGCATGTTGATGTTAATCCATACTGTATCTCTGGATTGAATAAACTTACCTTCCTTACTTGTTAGAGTGTGGTCGCTACAAACTGTCATTGTTTGTTTCCATTCCTATAGCTTATAGCCAGAGGCTGCTGATCCGCATCTGGTTTTTTGTTTTCTTTTCAGATCCGGAAGTTATTTTTTCATGACATCAATGCTACGTCAGATGACGCCGGCAATATGGAAGTGTAGTAACATAACAAAGTAAGCGCCCAGACTAACAGCAGCCTGGTGATGCAGTTTATGACGGTTATGCGGGCACACAACTGTGAGTCACATAGTCCCAGACCACTACAATTTTGTGATGATGGAGCCATATCGGAAGAGATCACAAGTGTGAGAACATTTTGAATTGATACTGCCTAATAAGGTAAATAATTTCAGCGATTTGAGTGTGTTATTCCAACAATAAAAATCCACAGTTGCCACTGAACAAAGACTGAAATAAATATAATACAAACATTGTGATTTTACAGGTGCAGTCTTTGTTCTGCTCCCATCAGCTGATGTATAATATCAACACTTCATGCTGAGGCATTACCGTGCTAAACATGAAAACAGTCTATTTGTAAATGCCAATAAGTTAAAGATAAGAACTTAATTAATCCTGCAGGAAATTCTTGCACCAGGGTTGCCATACAGTAAAAAAACAATGAAAAATATACAAAGAGAAAAAAGTAATCTGAAGACTTAAAAAAGGATACATGAAGTATGTAAACAATGTGTAATTTATCAGTAGATAAAGTGCTAATAAGATATCATCGTCTCTGTTGTAGTATGGAATCTAACTGGTACTGTCCGATGTGGGGAAAGGGGAGGAGTTGTAAAGTTTGATCGCCACAGACAAGATGACGCGTCCATCAGGTGAGTGAGGTCTGCTTGTCTGTTTCAGGCAGTAGCTCCACACTATTCGCAGCGCAGTAGCCGGGTGGATGGAGCTTTCATTCTATCTAAACCAGCTGATCCGCCCAGGCCCCTTTTTAACTACACTGGTAGAACAAACTAATAAGTTTCCTGATGAGCTTATGTTAAAACTTGATATAATGTTGATAACCTAAATTTAAGTTTGACAAATAAGTTGGCATTGATAAGATGCTCGAAATAACACCTGCTGATTTTATGATTCATTCGAGCTAACCATGAATGAAAAAGCTAACCACGAGTTTCGATGAGGAAAATCAAACTGAAGTTTATTAAGACTTATGCACAAGAAGAGCTGTCACACAGATCCACAACGGATCTGAACGAGGACTCTGCAACAGGAGAACAGCTCACTCTTTTGTAGATTACAGGAGATGTGTGCACATTACAGAGGTCTTCTTTTAGTCTTAATTTTGTCATTTTAATTGTTTTTATTGATGTCTTCTTGGGCATTATAGCAGCAGAATGATGATCTGGCTACTGTTGTTTTTTTCCTCATTGAAATCAAGAAAAATAACCAGCAAAAACAGTTTTGTATGTTTTTTTTTGTTTGTTTTTAATCTACAAAAATCAATTGAGAATTGCAATTTAAATCAAATAAGCACCCAACAAATCGGAATCAAATCAAGACAAAAGCGTATCATTACAGCCCTAGTTTCTACATTGAGGAGCTGAATAGTTGGATTTCTTTATTGTTTTAAATGACTAGTCAGCCACAGCTAAACTTCTGGGGTTGACCTGATCCTGGTCAGAGCAGATGATGCGACACAGACGGTGGGCTGTAAGCAATCCAATAGCCTCACTTAGCTTTAACTTACATTAAAATGAAACAATGCTGATGTGTTCCACCTTTTTGATCCCCACAACGCTGTCAGACCCAACCAGTACTAAAGTTTCTCCCTTTAGTTCCACAACACTTCTTTTACCTCCTTTCTTTTTCTGCAACTGTTCCAAAGATTTCCACAGTAATTTCTCAGCAAGGATCCGAGACTCTTAAACACAACTACCATCCAACATCCATCAACCAAGCCTGAAGAAACTAAAGCCAGAGTGGACGGGTAACCCTGCATGAATGAGAGAGAGCAAACCCTCCACATTCAGCGCTGGAAAATAGCTTTTCATGCTCCATTCTCTCAGAAGCCAGTCGGGCAGTAATGCACGGCACGTTCTCTCTTCTCCCATCACTGCAGGCGATTCAATTACTTCCCATGCAAATTGGCTCAGGCTTTCATTTCTAGCAGGCAACCCTGGTTACTCATAAGGCATCTCACTGGAAAAGCTCAGCAATTAGAGAGCTAATGCATCTGTTTGTCATGGTGTGGAAGGAGTGAAAGACACTGCAGCGAATAAAAGTGTCCAATTCAAAGAGTGAGTAAAGAGAAGAGGTCCGATATGAATGCAAACTCACTTATCTAAATTCCATAAAGCCTGATGAGATGTGCTCAGAAATGTTTCACTCTGAGGTAAAAACTCTAAAGCACAGGAGGATATTTTCACATCAGAATTCAAACGAGACATTTTATTCATCGTCATGTAATGCCACAAAGAAGGTACCATCATGCAACGATCTCTATGTGTGCTCGCTGTTGTGAATCTGTTATTCAGTGGGAGTTCATGTTTCAGCAGGCCTTTTATTGTTTATCCAACTCGTCATGAATAAAACATCCTCCTGTCATCTTTGCTGTATGTGTTGCATTATATCAGTCATTCCCAAAGCCTGCGCTGTAATTCAATCTTCAGTGTAATTTTCATGGTGACAAAAGCAACAGAACATGCATTTTTATCGCCTCTACATGAGACTTGTGCTTTGTTCATTGTCAATCTAGTGCTGGGAAAAATAAACCTGTGTTCAGAGGAGATTGAATTATTACGTCCACGGTGAGTGGGGGTTAGGGTTAGGGTTACCAACAAAGAAGAGTGATTTCTGCTGTGGCCACCAGATGGTGACCGTGCATCATTTATATAAAAAAACAAAAACAAAAAAAAACCAGCATTTAATTCCAAACTCCTTCAGATTTGGTCACATTTTCCACAACTTCTCACTCATGCCTCAGACAGCTCCATCTGACCTGAGTGCTTTTAGTCTAAAGGTTTTTTTTATTTGTACAGATGTTCTGTGTAATAAACAACAGGGGGGCCATTTAGCTGGAGAGCACTGTGAGGATCAATGGAGACGTCACCAAACCTCCAGGAGTGTTTGACAGCTTTGTCTTTCAAAAAGAAGAGCAGCAGGAGAAATAAAACAGACCGTGTTCATGTCGATGAGGTCCTGATGATCGATATTAATCATGTGGGTCAGATTTGAGGTGTTGTTTATGTCATGTTGATGCAATTAGTGCACAACTTTCACCCATTTACAAAGCAGCAGACTGAACTATTTAGACCAAATATCGAAGTATTTGGGCAAGATGCCGAACCTCAGATACCATAATAATTTAAGTGATACTGTACTCTGATATCCTTTTATCAGATACTGGCTGGAATCTGATGATGAAAAGACGTTTTATGTATTAAGCCTTTCTGTGGTGTCGAAATACTCATCTGTCCTGATCCTTTTACTTTTGGCACAGTCTGGTGGCCGCTCTTGTGGGGTGGCTACTGTCATGGTTTGGAGTTTTTGTGTTTTGTTTTTCTTGTTTCCTGTTTTTATTTTACAAATCCTTCCACCCTGGATAATAGTGGTGTATCGTATATGTATGTGTATATGTATGTGTATATGTATATGTATATGTATATGTATATGTATATGTATATGTATATGTATATGTATATGTATATTAGTGGTGGGAAATCCAATGGAAAAATCATATACCGGGATTTTTTTGGTTGACAATTTAAAAATCAAATTTTTTTTTTTGTTAAAAATTTTTTTTTTTTCAAATAAATAAAAATAATCCATTGTAAATTTTTTGTCATTTTTATTGCCTTTATTGATCTTTCTACTTGTCTTCTTGGGCATTAGAGCAGCAGAATGATGGTCTGGCTACTGGGTTGTTTTTTCCTAATTGAAATCAAGGAAAGTGACAAGCAAAACAAAGTTTTATACATTTTCTTTTGTTTTTAATCTACAAAAATCAGCAATATGGAAGAATTGTGAGAATTGCAATTTAAATCGAATCGGCACCCAAAAAATTGGAATCAAATCGGGACAAAAGCATGTAGTTACCGCCCTACTGTATATACTGTTTTTTTTTCTTTCCAAACATAGAAAAATGTTTCATTTTTTGCATTAATATTTATAATAAAATGAAGATGAATGGCGGAATAAAGTAGGACAAAGTGTATTTCCTGCTGCCAGCTGCTCCACAGGTAACGGTAAAAGGTTTGGGGTCTGACTAATCCCAGTGGGAACCTGTCACCTGGGATAAAACAGCAAATAAACAGGAGGCCTGCTGTGGAGATGGGAGCAGTGACTGGGCCTGTGGCCCGGTCCCAGCCTCAGTGGCTCTCCCTGCAACAAAAGAACAGACGGTGATTCTCCACCGGCTCTTTTGTCAGGGTCCACATGGGGCCCTGATTAAAACAGTTCAACTCACAGCGGGAGGTCTGGCAGCCCTCTCCTTGCTCCGAGCGCGGCCACTACCTGCAGCCAGCCTTCCCATGGAGGCGCCTCAGGAAACGGAGAGCCAAGAGGAACACCTTTTCATGTTCTGAAGGGAGTTTTACTCCTGATAGGATTATTCACATTGAAGCTGCTGATCGTTCTCTCTGCATTGATGACTTCTGTTGTTGCTGCATTTACTTTGTGTCACCTTGGAAGTTCAAAGCAAATGAAGGCCAGCCTGCAAGGTGGCACAGCGTGAAAGTGTGAGAGAGTTTATGTATGCATGTATGTTTCCTGTGTTCCTCCAATGTTGATTCCACAAGTTCTTGTCTCCGTTTTACCTTTCGTGTTCATTTCTAAAGGTCATGCTCATTGCGTACGCTTGCATGATGTTTTTTACTTTGGTGTTTTTAACATTCGGAATGAAATAAATACGAGTTAATATGGAAATAATGATTTTGAATGGAGATTTACATGTCCTTATTTAATATATATATATATATATATATATATATATATATATATATATATATATATATATATATATATATATATATATACACATATATAGACTGAACCAGTTGTGAGACAGATAGATGATTTAATGCATTAATCAGTGTGAATGTGATATATTTTGCCAAATTTCAGCATTTAACTCTTCTTTAACCAGTTGTGCAACTTCAGCCATTCAAATATTAAACTCTTATTATGCCATGACAAAAGTCCTGACAAACTTTAGTAGGTTTTGAGATATTTAGCACAAATCGGGCTTGTGATTGGACGAAAACCCTTCAAACCAAACACGGATTGGACGCTAAAAGAAAACTCAGCTCAGCCATTGGTCAGTTTTTGAAGAATGAGCTGCAAACGTCAACGGCACCAGTTTCCAGCTCTGTTAATATGGAAACTTTCAGTCTATGTCTCATGACAGCCATGTACACATGAAGAAGTTCCTACATGTAATTGTCTCTTTACTGGTTTGAAACCAGCAAGTTTCCTATGACTTCATGGTGGAACTTTTAATGAAAGCTGCTTCCATTCAAAGTGTCAAGTTGCATGATTGCACTTAGTTTGAAGTTTAATAATCATTTCTACTAAACATTTTTGACCATTTTTAGTTCTACATAGTATTATAGTTAAATATTTAAAAATTTTCTGTAATATCTCCACATGCACCATGTGTCGACTGCATCCTCTTCTCAGTCGAATCGCTTCGTCTTTTCTACCCAAACACTGGACCTTGCACAAAGACATTGCTTTCCACTCCTCTGCCAGCGCTTTGCTAAGAGCCACGGTGGTGTAGTGGTTATGGGAAAGCACTGTGGCTCACGAGTCCAAACTCGTGATGGCATCTCTTCGCAAATCATGTCCGATACTTGTGATTCTTCTCCTAATGGTCACACTTTTAAACATCTTAAGTTCTTTATAGCATTACGCTCACAAATTTATTATTTTTTTATGATATCGCCACGTGGAACACATCGACAGAAGAGCTTTGTCTTTTCCCACACGTGTGTGTGTGTGTGTTTGTGTGTGTGTGATATGGTTCATGGGTTCAACTCTGACGACCTCATATGTCTGCACAATACAACTCACCACCTCTTTCCTCTTTTTAGTCTTTAAGAAATTATTCCTCTCTGCAGTTTTCATTGCTTCAATTTCTTTTTATTCTTTGGATTTCTTTTATTCTTTATGGGACCGAACGTCTGCACTTCTCAACTTTTCTTGCTTTGGAGTTGTTTAAAATAACAACTAGCTGGTTGAGTAAAACTCTTTAAACTATTATTACATCTCAGTTTTCTTATTAACCTGAGAAACTTTTCACAGGACAGGTTTTCCTTTAGGTGAGGTCAACATTCAGGAGTTTCTTTTGGAAAGCGCATCGCACTTCTTCTATGTGGACAGTTTGTTTGATTTACACATTTTAAAGGAACATGTGACTAATAGCTGCATATCTGTAATAAACAGCTGTTTTCTGGAAAGGCTGGGATAAACTTCCTTCAGAAAAACTAAGAGAAGAAGGAAGGGGGGGGGGACACACACTCCAAGATGAAGGAGCAGCAGAAGAAAAGGGGCAATTACTGTTCCTTTCTTATGGAAATGGTAATGAAGTGGGACATGGGGCTGGGGACAATAGAGGGCCACAGGCAGGTTGAGCGTCACCGTGTAAACTGCTTCCTGTTAGGGAGCCATTTAGTCCACACTTTTACTGACTAACAAGCTATCTCCAGGCCAAACTACAAAGAGGCTTCCCCATCAAAGCTGAGAGCTGCGGCTGTCTGCGGAGTCCAGATAGGCTTTTCCCAGGCCAGCTCGCTTCTGGCCGTGTGGGCCAGGCCGTTGGGGAGCTGCTTTAAATCTATCTGTGGGGAATTTTTTTACATTTGCAGAGATGAAAATATAATTTTTTCTTGTGTTTCACATCTTACTGATGCAAAAACTCTTGTTCAAAATTCCTCCAAAGAGTTTTTTTCCACCACAACTTTTGGAAACTTGTAGGGTGTCAAAAGTGGTAAAAAGACAAAAAGAAAAGTTGAAAAAAATAAACTTTGTTCATGTTTTGGTGGCATTTTTATCCTGATAATGTTACCTGCTCAGAGAGAAACTGAAACTCCACTGAATAACAGAGAATTTCTCTTTTTTTTTCCCCAGACTTAGTAAAGAAGAACCTGTAGAATTTAGAGGGATTTTTCTTCTTTTAAAGATTTTAAAGAAGAATTAAATGCACCACAGTTCACTAAAATAAATAAGACAATAAAAAAACACATGCAAAGATAAATGAAGAATTGTTCTATAAAATAAAGGTTTATATTCATGTTTTGGTCTCTACAAATTTCTAAGTAACTCCTGAAATATATATCTCCACCAGCTTGAGGGCACAGTATCTTAGCTGTTCCTAGGACTGTGCTTTTCTGGACCGAGATGTTTCACCAGATGTCTGTTGGATATATATATATATATATATATATATATATATATATATATATATATATATATATATATATATACATACATATATATATATATATATATATATATATATATATATATATATATATATACATACATATATGTATATATATATATATATATATATATATATATATATATATATATATATATATATATATATATATATATATATATATATACATATATGTATGTATATATATATATATATATATATATATATATATATATATATATATATATATATATATTTCCATTACACTTAGAATTGTGCAAAAAGCAAATATCGCAATAAAAAAAGCATCATTGAAACGCTTACATTTTGAAAAAAGACTGAAATATTGCTAAAAACTTTCTGCTCTCTCATGAGGTGGTTTTGCATTTACGTATCCCCCAGACGTGACATAGGGGGTCGTAAAAGATTTACAGTAAAGATATAATAATCATAATTTTATTCATTCATTCATTCATTCATTCATTTTCCGAACCGCTTATTCCAATTCAGGGTCGCGGGGAAGCTGGAGCCTATCCCAGCCGGCTTTGGGCGACAGGCAGGGTACACCCTGGACAGCTCGCCAGTCCATCGCAGTCATAATTTTATTTCAAACTAAAAAAAAAAAAGACTCCTAAAAAGAACAAATATTGGTTACAACAAGCAACAATCAAAACAAGCTTCAAGATCAGAAAAGGGTTTTGGAAGAAGTTGGGAACTTATCTGGTCCAAAACTCCCTTATTAATGACACAATTTTCACAGCATGAAAAATATATTAAAACACTTTAAATTCCATTACAATGAAATTGATAGAGTGGAAAATGAGGGAGAAAAGCTTCAAAAAGTCATCGCAAATTCTCCGGATCAAGTAGAAAACCCCAAAATAACGCGATGTTATTACCTTGCACAGGCCACAATTCCCGATAAATCTCGTCAGCCAGACGAGATTTTATGAGAAGTGAGTCTTAAGCACTAAACACTGTTTAATGGAGATGCGCTATTTGTCAAAAACTCATAAATTTCACTTTTACTTTGCAAAATAATTCAAAGGAAACGCAGCTATAGAGAACCCAAAAAACAACAACATGGCGGATCAAAGTGGTGTACCATTCAAAAGAAGTAGATAAGTATAATTTCTCCACACATTATTAATACAACATGTAAATAAACACAAACAAAAACAAGCGTAAGAGCTTTTCTTTCCCACGTGAAGGAAACTCACCTCAACAAACACAACAAAGTGGATCACAGCTACAGGTTAAATGAAAAAAATATGAAATTACAAGTTCAACCACAGAAATTTCAGATGAAACATTTTCATATCTGATAAACATGAACATGATAACTTGTCTGTTTTTGCTGCTAAAAGTGGCTCAAATCAGACTTTTTTTCCCCATATATCAGTCATGCAATGTATTTGTGTCACATCGATTCTGTTGCGAAGTTGTAAAGTTTTTATTCTCTTTAAAGCAACCAAGTAAAAAACTGATTTTATTTTTTTAAGTAATAAAGCATTTAGTTAATATCAGACCCAGATCACTGTCATATGAGGTCTTAAAGTAGATACATATGTTTCTAAACAGTCATAGTTTATTTGTTGTTTACGCCACTGAAGCAAAACCAACACAACAACGATGACGTGTGTGATCACATGTTTTCTTTTGTACCCGTGGATCACGTCACAGCTTCACGCTGTTCATGCTGGAATCTGATATTAGATCCATTTAAGTCAGAATGGGAACAACCGCGACAAAAATCAGGATTCCAGGATAAAAACAAGAATTCAGCATTTAAATGTAGATGCATATTGTCCACAGTGGGGACTTTCAGAAGGCTGCGTTCAGTTACATACAAGGGCGGATGGCACGTTTGCAGAGTAATCACTGGGCATCGGCAAGTTCCCCAATTCACTTACTGAAGAATAAATAAATACATTACACAATTTGATATACGTATTGCATATTGTAATTACCAAGTCTGCCTTGGTGATAAACAAACAAAAAAAATAATTTTTTAAATATATAATTTTATTATTGCTCCATTTTGGCATGGTAAGGATCCAAATGCAGAAAGTTATATGAATATAAAAGAACATTTAATAAATAAATTTATTATTATTATTATTATTATTATTATTATTATTATTATTATCATATTTTTATTATGGTCATTATTGTCATTAATTTTATTATTAATTTGATCAAATATTTCAAACTAGTTAATATGAAAATACTATAATAAATGATAAATACTATTAAAAATAAAGGAAAGCATCACTAAACATGTCTGTAGAAGAAGATACTGTTATTTAGTAATGTCATGCATCAGACGGTTATACTTGCAATGCAGTTGTAGCCTTAAACTGCATGTTTACTTTTATTGTTGTTTTTTTTTTACAAGAGATGTGTACTTTCATGGCTTTTTACAGAATATAATTAAACGATATGGATTCTGGGGACCTTAATATGTTTAGTGTGGCTTCATTTTAGACAGTGTTTATGGTCGGGAACAGAGTCGGTCATTTATGTGGGATAAAATGTGCAGTAGAGACAGATGCTTTTACAAACAGGCTGCCATGGATACACATGTAGCTTACCATCACTAAGTATAAAAAAATAATGACTCAAATGTCAGCGCTTATATAATATATGATAATAATAATCATAATGAGTTGCCACAATATAAACCTAATCCATTCTTATTATTACTTTAAGGCACGTGGGTCGAAGGTGTCAGATTCAAGGTGCAAGAAGCAGCTTAGGGATAGTGTAGCACTAACCTGATTCTGTAGGAGTCAGAAGGGGGCAGCAGGCGGATTCAGGGGCTTTTCAGCGGATCTGTTCTTTGGAAGAAAAAAAAGGCGGTGGTGGTGGGTGGGGGTGCTGACGAGAAGGTCTATTGTTGTTTAGTGAGACCCTTTGATGTTGCTACTGTTCGCAGTGTGTACACCTGGGTCAGCGGGCCTGCATTCAGATTGGCTGTCTGCTCTTGGAGGGGGCGGCCAAACATATTCCAGGTAACACTTTCCAGTCAGCTGCTGCTGTTGGCCGCCGTGGGAAAGCAGTAAAAGCTGCCCAACCCCCTTTCTTTACCCCCCCCCCCCCCGATCGGCTTTACAGTGCAGCCAGCCTCCCCACCATTACTGTTGTCTTCTGTTCAGACCACTGGCTGCCTCTCTGACAGACGTCGCTGTCGGTGGGAGAACTGGGACACCAGTAGAGGAAGAGTTACCACGGTGGGCTGGGATGCTTCCTGTAAGGACAGGAAGTGACTGGAGACCCGACAGAAACCATGTCAGTAGTATTTCAGACATCTGTACTGTCCTGTGATAATCCTTTTAAATAAACAAAGGAACAAATAAAAAATGTTTGTTTTGAGTTTATTAATTTAAGTTAGATTCAAATCAGGACGGAAAGTTTTCTTTTAAGTTTAGTCCCCATCCCAAAGAGAAATTTCAATTTGTTTTTGAATATAAGAATATATTTCTACAAATATTTTTCTATCTATATCAATCTTGCCTTAACATTCTAATATTTAGATAACATGGTTTATTATTTGTTTTCTTTGTATGTTGGTGCAATAAGACAATATTTTTATTTCCTAATTAAAAAAAAGACTAAATTTCATTCATTTTTTGCCATGAAAAGAAAAAAAGTTTTTTAAATGAAATAATTTCATAATTTAGGACATATGTACTTAAAGTAGTAAATGTTCTTTCTTTCTGATATATCTTTCTGATATATATATATATATATATATATATATATATATATATATATATATATATATATATATATATATATATATATATATATATGTATGTATGTATGTATGTATATATATATATATATATATATATATATATATATATATATATATATATATATATATATATATATATACATTTATTTATTTTTTTATTTTTTTAAGGCTTTTTCAAATATAAATTCAACTCTGTATCTTAATTTTAAAATGTATCTTCCTGTCTTTAAAACTGATAAATTAGGTATTAAAAGCAATAATAACTCATCTAAACTGAATAAAACCCAACAGCAGAAAAGTTCTGTATCAGAATCATTGTGTTGAATGTGTGGAAACAATAATTTCATATATATAGTTTTTTATTTTAAGTGTTTTAGTTGAATCAGTTCCTCTGTTTGAGCCTTTATGGAAAAATCCTTTACAGAAAGGAAAGGAAAGGAAAGGAAAGGAATTAAAATATCTTTTTATGTTTAGCAGTGACGTTAATAATCTTCTTCTTCTTGGTCACGCAGCCATTTAATGAACTATTATTGATCTTCCATATTATTGCTTTGATAGAAGCTTGCAGCTCATCGGTCACACTTCAGAAGCTGACACCGTTGTGTGTGAACATCTCATTTTAATTGTGCATTTGTAGAGAGAGGAAGTGCCAGCAGAGGAAGAAGGTGATGAGCTCTGAAGTCCCACGTCCTCTGACTCTGGGTAAATAGTGTTCCTGACTTGCACCTATCATTAATCCTCTGTCTTTAACACTCACTGTTTGTCAGTGAAAACTGGCCCTTCTTCGTTTGATCCACCCCTTCTCTGTCCGTCCCAGTCTCCCAGCAGCTCAAACCTGAAGCAGTGACAGCAGAGCCCAGCTCCCATGATTCATCCCAGGGTGTTAAAAAAAAACTCTGACTGATATCTGCTAATATGTACTAATGTCTATCGTTCTTCGTGGCAGAGGCACATAAGCGGAGGTTATCTCACTGCTGATCTTGTGCGCATGTGTGTTTGCATGTGCACACAGCAGGAGGTTGAACCCTGGAGATTTAACTGTGTGTTCTCACACACTGGTGTCTGCTGACCTCAGTTGCTCATATTTACATCAGGACACACTGAAGGCGGTGGGGGGGGGGAAGAAAAGGAAACAGGCAAAAACAATCTCCAAGATCCAAAATCTCAGCTATTCAAAACTAACATGTTAACCATCCAACCATTTTCTTAACCACGTGGTTTAATGAAGGGTCATGAGGAAGCTGGAGCCTATCCCAGCAGTCACTGGGCAAGAGGCAGAATACACCCTGAACACCCTGACACACGTTAATCAACAAAATAAAATCCAATATCCGCAAATAGTCCTAAAAATAAAAGCCTGAATATATTTAGAATTTTATATAACCAAAATAAATACAGGAAAAAATAATTTAAAAAAAAACCAAAAAGACTGAAAAATATTCAAATATAATTAAAAATTTAAAAAAATTATATAGAAATAATTAAATAAACATAGATAACATAAATAATAGTATAAAGTAGATACACAAATGAAAGCAGAAAAATAAATACGGCAGCATAGCGAGATAAAATGAAATAAAATAGAGGCCAGAAGTAGTTAGCTGCAAATTTGCAGCCCCAGACGTCACGTAGTTCAAAGGAAACAATATAGTTAATCATCTATAATAATCCTTTTAGATGAATCGTGTTTATCTCTGAAAAATACTACAATCTACAAACGAAAAGATCATGACCTGATTAAAAGTGACTTTATATCATTTACAAAAACCTGGCAGCATTTATTAGTAGACTCTGTTAACATTTAATTTCCAAATCTATTTTGCAAAATGAATAAATAAACAATATAAAATGTACTGATAAATAACCATATGTCTTGTTAAGTAAGCAGAGTGGTTTACTTCTGTCTTGCACTTGGCACGTAATAGCAATTTTTAATTTCTTTTCATTCCAAATAAAAGGTAAATCCACTTTAAGAAAGTAAAACCTTAACACCTACTTCCATATGAAACATGAGAAGTAAGAATTAAACTTCATTTCAAAGTCATGTTTTTTAATTGCTGATATGAAGGAGCCATTGATTTTGTGTCGCTCCATCTAGTATCTCTGTATCATTTCCTCAGCAACCAAGCATAGAAACGTCTCCAGCTCATTGTTGGACCATGGAAAAGACTTTTGTTGCACCATTGCTTGTCACGTTTTGTAAACAACCTGCAAGTTGGAGTCGCTCTTCCAGTGATGTCACTCTGTCTGACCCCTGGCCTAGAAAACCATGTCTCCCTCGCAAGATGGGAAACAGATTATCTCTTTACTCAAATCAGAGGTAAACCTACGTGTTTAGTTTGCCCAGAAACCAAATCAGCCATGAAACATTTTAACTTGAGTCGCTGCTAGAATACCACACACAAAGACAATTATGACAAATTCACCGGAGCTGCAAAAGCTGACCTGTGGCGGACCTGAAAGGAAAAATACATTTTCAACAGTAGAGCTTTTTTTTTTTTTTCCAAAGCCATGACTACACAGCAGTCCTCTCTAAAGCCACCATTTCCTCAAGCTTGCTAAAGAAGTGAAATTGTGAAGCGATGTGCACTGGAGAAGGCTAAAGCTTTTGGAGATGACAACATGGCTAAGAACTATGAAACCGTCTTGCTGTCCTGACATTCTAAAATCACATCGAGGGAAAGATAAAACGAAATAAGTAGAATTGCAAATTATTCTAATTCGCAAGCTTCTCATTTACTCAAGAGCCATCGACGCTACGAAGGGCAAGGACATTTTCATCGCTGTTAAAAGTTGCAGATGTGAGCACGGGGGCTTTGACAAGCTTTCAGCTGTTCTGGATGAATGCAAGCATGACATGCTGGCTTCCTCCAGCAGAGCAGGGTTCAGTGTCCGATGACGGAGGGTAGCGCTCTTCCTATAGCTAACAAGTAATAATAGACAATTAATTGAAAAGTAACATTTTGTCAGAATTTTTATCAGGTTATTAGTTTAAAAGTCATATTTCATTTTCGGCTGCACGGTGGCCTCACAGCAAGAAGGTCACTGGTTCGATCCTTGGCTGGGGAGGGGTTTGGTCAGTGGCCTTTCTGTGTGGAGTTTGCATGTTCTCCTCGTGTATGCGTGGGTTCTCCAGCTTCCTCCCACCATCCAAAGAGATACATGTCAGGTTAATTGGTTACTCTAAATTGCCCCTAGGAGTGAGCATGAATGGTTGTTTGTCTCTGTGTGGCCCTGCGATGGACTGGCGACCTGTCCAGGATGTACCCTGCCTGTCACCCAAAGCCAGCTGGGATAGGCTCCAGCTTCCTTAATTGGATGAATTTTATTTTTGACTTTACAGGGGGCACTCTGCGCGAAGGCAATGAACTTACACCAGATTATGGTTTGGTAACTAAGGTTACCAATCTTATTTGAGCAACAAAAGATCTCAGTCACAGGAGGTTTGTGGCCTTTTTGGATGAAGTAGATGTCACTTATGGGGATTTACAGATGCACTGAGATCATATGGTTCTGCCGGAGGTTTTCTTCCTGTTAAAGGGGAGTTTTTTCCTTCCCACTGTCGCCGTGTGCAGCTCAGGATGTATCAAAGTCATGACTTGATGCAATCAGTTGGTTTCTATTATAGGATATGTATGAATCGGCTTGAAATGATGTGTATGTTGATTCGTGTATGTAAAGTGCCCTGTGACAACATTGTTGTGAAGTGGCGCTATACAAATAAAATTGAATTGAATTGAATTGAATTGAATTGAATTGAAATGAATATGGATGAGCTGCAGGAAAAGCATGGAGAGATTTTTTATGATGCGCAGTGAAATCCGAGTGACAGCATTAAATATGATACGTATTTACATACTGAACAAACTCAGGGATACTGATGTTCTGTGCTGCATGGCCGTCCTTATGGATATAACATCTCCTCTTCATCACTTGAATGTGCAGCTGCAGGGAAGAGACCAAACTAGCTCAGATCTATGTGAGCACATGAATGCATTTCTGCATAAGCTTGTCCTGTTTAAAAAAGTCTTTTCATCCAACCATCTAGGTTTGGTACACTTTACCGCCAGTGAAGAGATGCGCAGCGATGTTTCCGAATGCAGGAAAACATTGATCAAGTACAGAACGGACATAGAAACGCTGCAGGAGCAGTTCAAGATTTCTATACCACATGCAACCACAAACCTCCAGAGTTGCAGCTTGAACTGTCCAAAGTAATCCGACCTCTTTTTCCAAGCAAAGTTAAACAGGAAGGGAATTTTATTTTAGAGATCGCTACCCGACTCCCATTTTCCACTCCTCAGGGATCTGGCACTCTCGATGGCCAGCATGTTCGGTAGCACTTCCATTTGCAAAAGCAGCTTCTCAACAATGAAGCACATCAGATCAATAGAGAGAAACCGGCTGACAGATTAAACTCTGTTCCAGCTCATGAAGACTGGATGCCAAAATATTGACATGGATGTTCAGTCTGTTGTACAGCAGCAGGAGAGTGAGGCCACAAGTATCTCATTAAGACAGAGTTTCACACTGATCCACCTGCTTTTTCACATAAATGCATGCTTGTCTGTGCTCTGCCATAGAATGGGGGGCCCATGTAAAAATGCACTACAAATATAAATACTAACTGTTGCACTATATTTTCTGTGTTTCTGTTATTGTATTGTTATTTTACTACTTTTTTGAGACCTCATTACACTGAAATGTCACTCAAAATAATAATAAAAATAATTTGAAGCATTGTAAATGTATTTGAAAATGCAACACAGAACTTTTGGTTATGTGTTGGGCCTACTGGTCGAGGCACATGCCACAATCTGGCCCTTGATTTGTTAGATTAAAATTTTTGTGGCCATTTTGACTATGAAAGTTGCCCGTCTCTGAGTTAAACAATATAAAGTGTGTTTGTCGTAACTTTAGCAAATCAAATAAAAAACAGTGGAAGATGCAGACAGCTGGATTTCTAGTGTTTTCTTCATAAAGTCAACAGTTTAACAACATCTTCTTGCTTTTACTTCAATGAATTTGATGCAAAAGGCAATTTTTCATGGACTCGCCATTTCTGCTGCTTCATCGAGTCGGTTTGGTGTGTGTATGTTGTGTGTGTTTTGGCTTATGTGTAAAACACTGGCTAGGATTGGCCACCAGGTATCATGCCTTAGACAATCAAAATCGCTTATGTTATTTGCTACGTTTACATGGGAGTTTTAATTCCAATTTTAATTCTGAATAAAAGTTAATTCCACTTTAAACTGATGAAAAACGACCATGTAAACACTTTATTCCTAATGCTAATTTCTATTCGGAATTAAACTTAATTCCAATGTAAGTGTCTGCTTTATTCGCCTTTTAATTCCAAACTATTTAATTCCTCTGTCATGTAAACCTTCATTCTGCTCTAAGTTAACTCCGGTCGTTCTGAGCATGCTCGTTACCTTGTCCTGTCCCGATGACGCGCCTTGTTTTGCCTCCCGTTTTCGGTGGTCTGTCTTTCTTCTCCTTCTCAGTTGCTGCAAAAAGTGAAGTAGTATGCTGGTGTTGAGCTGCTACTTCACATTTATAATAAAAATAGCAGCGAAACTGGTACTTATTATGTAGTTTTTACAAGTTACGACTGAAAAGACGAGAAGTAGGGAGCCAACTTTGTTTATTTCTGATATACGTCATACGTCACGGTAGGTCTGGGCGATTAATCAGATTTTATTCTCAGTACAATCTGGGTTTTCAACGATGATAAAACTAAAAGGGTGTGATTATTTTTCTCTCTGCAGTTTCCTCTCCTGCTGTCTTCAGCTGCTAATCGAGCGTCTCTGGCGTTGCAGCGCTGTGCTGTAAACTCCTCCCACAGCCGCTTTACTTTCATTCAGACACTGTTGCCAACTTGGAGACTTTCTCGCTAAATCTGGAGACTTTTTTTGTTAAAAGCGACAAATCTAGCAGCTTTTACTGGAGTTATTAGAGACTTTCCTGGTGTTTTGGCGACTGACTTGAAGGCACATACTGTTCTGCAGTTACTGTAAGGAAGGAGCAGCGGGAGCCTCTCCCGTCCTAAAGCACTCCCAGGCGGCCAGTCTCAGTCGGCTCCGGCTGCAGGTCAATGTAGAATAACTGCAGTAGGTTGTGGAAGTTCACCTAAACATAGTTTATACCGTTGGCAGTGACAACTGGCTGCTTTATTTTCCTATACATAGTTCGGCGAGTTAAACACTATAATGTCCCTCTGTTACAGGGCGTTACCATAGCAACGCGTTAACCAGCTGGTTCAGATCAGCCGTCTTTTAACAGGTGAATGAGAGAAACGCGCTGCAGCCTGACAGCGGTTGTTTGGTATAAAACGTACATCAAGACCAACGTAAAATAGTTCCTATATAAGCAGTAAAAGCGGATTAAACAACTTGGAACCGTACATTAGATGGTTATAATGCACGACACGGAGTCTAGAACACCACGACGTGCAGCGTTGTATAGAAATACTGGATAATTGTGTTCAATAATCGAGATCTCAATTTCAGTCAAAATAATCGTGATTAGAATTTTTGTCATGATCGAGCAGCCCTACGTCACGTGCACCCTCTGTCCAATCAGAACCTTTCCCAACCTGCCGCTCTGAAGAGTAATTAAGTAATGATGTGTTTCATGTAAACCTCCATTCAGAATAATTATTCTCATGTAAACTCGTAGGAGAATTCTGAATGATTTAATATTGAATTATTCCTTCCTAATTAAAAAAAAATCCTGTAACCGTAGCCTATGTTAACCCACGCGGTGTTCCCGCTGGGAGTTTGTGTGTGGAGCCAGGGGTGAGTTCAGATTACTGTTTATTGAATCAATTCATTTTAATGCATAGTAATGCATTGAACAATGAGTAATGGTAACATTATTAAATTAATTAAATTACTATGTAACATTAAAAAATAATATTGTTAGTAATCCAATCCAATCCATTTTATTTATAAAGCACATTTTTTAAAAAAACAGAACATCTCCAAAGTGCTGCACAGAGTCTAATATCAGAAAATTGAAAAATAATAATAAAATTATTAAAATAATAATAACAGGTAAAACAATTTAAGATAAATGAATGCCCAATAAAATAACTAAACAGAACAAATAAAACAAGTAAAATACAAGGAGTAATGCTGTTATACTCACAACACTGCCTATAAATAGTCTCCTAAAGTTCATGTGATGTAAGAACGCCAAACAATACATCGATTCGAAACAAAACAAACGCTTTTCTCAGGATCCTCTCTGTACGTTTCCTTCTGCTGCTCTTTCTCAGTCAAAGCTGAGCTTTCTATCATTAGCATGCCAAAGGTCCCAAGGTCTACTGTAGGAGAGCCAGAGGGCCCGCAGAGGCCAAAGAGGGGGTTGGGGGTGGGGAACGGGGGCACCACAAGGGAGGGTACAATTACTGTCCCCACTAATTCTTTTTATCCCTTTCAAAGGGAGCGGTGATTAGAAGAGGAAAGTTTAGATTTCCTGAACTTGAGGAGGAAACGCAAACGTGACAGACGAAGCTCAGGGTTCAATCCACATCAGAGAGGACTGAAGCTTTGTGTGTGTGTGTGTGTGTGTGTGTGTGTGTGTGTGTGTGTGTGTTTTACTGAGTCTGGTAGGGGCGCCTCAACCATCTTTACTATTGTGGGATTTTAGAAGGTGTTAGTCTGAGGAGTTTTACAGGCTTTCTGTCTTGGCAGTTCTGCCGTTAACATAAAAGGGTGACGAAGTAGAATAGAATCCCAAATTTCTCTTTAATATTGTAGATAAATCAAAAGAACAATGTCACAACCAAGCTTTACAGTCTTTAGTATCAGACAGAAATTTGGATTTAATGGAAAAGTGTTCATAAACCTTTAACTTGTGCTACATTTAACTACTGAAGTTTACATACAACAGGAGATTTTACATGTTATAGTCATTTAAATCACGTTATTTTCAGATCATGGATGAAAATGTACAGAATAAACTTATCTGTATCCAAGTCATATCTAATTAGGTGCCGGACTATATAAAGTTTTATGCAACAAATAACAGTTTTTATTTCTTTTTATGCCCATTTGCATTACCTAAACCATAATCATGCTGTTTAAATCACATTTTCTAATGTTTTATATTTTGTTTGGAAAAAGCGTTATTAAAGAAAACATGGCAACTATTTGGGGTTTTTTTTCATGGCAGAAAATCAACTATTTGCCACATAGTTTGTAGTCACTAGTAGTCACTCAGCTACAACATCACTGGAAAAATAAAAACTACTGGACAGATTTTAATTTCATTTATTTATTGAGAATGGTTCTTGTTCTTACTTATATTCCATTCAATTTTGGGAGTTTTCTAAATCTCCATCTTGATCAATGAACTTTTTTTTTAACTGTTCTTTTTTATTGTGAGATGGGGCCATTTCCAGTATAAATGCATGTAACTCAACAATAAATGGTCAGGGTGCTTGGCCAAAAAGTACAGACGGTTTTACAAGATATCAAAGTCAGATCTGAATTCCGCTAAAATTCTGGATGGTACAATACAGAAGAGGAAAAAAATGAGGGTCTTTGGAAAAGTCATCACTGCAAGAAAACAAACTGAGACATAAGCATGGTCACTCACATAAAAGGAGCGGTATTTGCACAGAGAAACCCTGCAGAGCATCTTACTTCACCACAGAGCAGCAGACATTCAGGAATAAGAAGAATTTAAACACATTTTTAAGACGAAAAGCAACACTGTTGCTATAGCAACAGCAAGGAAAGAATCCTGGCTTAACAGCTGACACTGTTAATGTGTAATTCAGGAATTATTACATTGATTTATTGAACAATAGTAATGGGACAGTACTCTGATTACTTCATTACAGCCTAGTTTCAGACAGAATTTCCTCAGTTCCATATATTTTATTTTTGATTCACCCGCCACTCCTCCACACGTCTGCGTATTTTATGTTGGAAAAATAATTCCTGGCTGCGACAGCACGCGTATCTTGTTACATGTTCCGTAAATTCATGGTTTATCAGTTCTGCATGTGTGACCTTTAAAGGTGGAGTATGTAAGATTTTCAATATTTTCTAAATAAATTAACTGAAAAAATAACTACAATCATAATTAGATAGTTTTTTTTAAACATGTAGGTTCCAGTCTGTCCATATTTGATGTGTTATTAAATTACAAGTTTAATTAATGACAAAGACCCTTTTTAAATGTTTACCTACCAGTAAAAAAAAGTGCTTTTTGTCATTTGTCATTAATTAAACTTGTAATTTAATAACGCATCAAAAATGGATAGACTGGAACCTACATGTTCAAAAAACTTTCTAATTATGATTGTAGTTATTTTATTAGTTAATTTATTTAGAAAATATTGAAAATCTTACATACTCCACCTTCAATATTAACCTCCTTATTTCAAACCCAACCCATGTGGAGAAATCTGATGTGCTGTTTTTGTCAATTGGTACGGTTACATGATGGTTTTTAATTCGGAATTAAATGATTCGGAAATAACGTATTCTCCTACGAGTTTACATGAAAATATTCATTCCGAATGAACGTTTACATGAAACACGTCCTCAGTTAATTCCTCTTTAGAGCGGCGGGTTAGGAAGGGTTCTGATTGGACAGAGGGTGCACGTGACGCATGAAGTATACCAGAAATAAACAAAGTTGGCTCCCTGCTTCTCGTCTTTTCAGTCGTAACTTGTAAAAACTACATAATAAGAACCAGTTTCGCTGCTATTTTTATTATAAATGTGAAGTAGCAGCTCAACACCAGCATACTACTTCACTTTTTGCAGCATCTGAGAAGGAGAAGAAAGACAGAGCACCGAACACGGGAGGCAAAACAAGGCGCGTCATCGGGACAGGACAAGGTAACGAGCATGCTCAGAACGACCGGAGTTAACTTAGAGCAGAATGAAGGTTTACATGACAGAGGAATGAAATAGTTCGGAATTAAAATAAATGAAAATAATATATAATAATAATTAAAATAAACCAGCCAGTTATATCAGAGTTAAGTTTAATTGCGAATAGAAATTAGCATTAGGAATGAAGTGTTTACATGGTCGTTTTTTATCAGTTTAAAGCGGAATTAACTTTTATTCTGAATTCAACAGGAATTAAAACTCCCATGTAAAGGTAGCGATTGATGCCTTATCCAGAGCATAACCTGCTCTGGAGCAGGTTAGCAGTTGAGGGTGATAAACCAGGAGGACAAGCTCCAGTAAGAAGTGAACCAGCATTGTGGGACAGAAAAGCCGAGGTTCACCGTGAAGTTTCCTCTATTAGAGAACATCCAGCTTCATAGTACAGACTTCAGGACAAGGTCAGGGCAGTTTAACTACAAATACCTTGAGTTCAAAGCTGAAAACTGTCAGAAACTTAATCAGTAAGGTGGATAAAGCAGTTTTTGGTTGGTTCGGTTCACTACTGTGACGAGTCACCAACATGCCAAGAATTAGATATTTATTATGAGAAGTTTACTAACTTCCAAACATTATCTATGCGTCAATGTGTTAAAAAAAAAATCAAGGTGGAACATTTTTCATATTTTATATTTTTTTCTTTGAATTGATGCACAGACACAAGTTAAACTTTAAAAATAGTTTAAAAAAGGTTAAAAAAAAACCAAAAAAAAAACCAGAAACATTGTCACATGTATTTATAATACAACTACAACTTAATTATTCTTATCAGTCTTTCATGGTGTGTAACGGGAACCATTTACCAGTGTGTTTTGATAGATAAAGTGTGTGTTTTTTCTTCCCAGGGCTGAATCATCTGCTTCTCTGTGTTTACTTATTTGGGCCAGCAAAGTTCTCTGGAAAATATGCATCGTTATAACTGCCTCTTTGTGGAGCACCAGCCCTCTGTAATATTTCTCACCTAGGTGAGTGTGTGCCGATGCTCGAGGAGAGACTGCGTTGGTTAACCCTCAGCTTTCCGGGCAGTAGTCGTGTCTGTGTGTGGCGAGTGAGAAACCTCAAGTTGTTTTTTCCACCAAACTTCATATTTCAGAGCAGACATTCGCTCACCACGTGGGATGGAAAGCTCCTGTCTCCCCTTCTGTTTGGCAAGTCGGTCTGATAGGATGTTTTGCGTTTTTCTGTGTTTTAATCTGTCAAATTGCAGCAAAAATTTACAGCTTAACTGCAAGTAAAGTGTTTCTTTCCTGCAGATACAAACAATTCATCTCTGTCTTCCCCTTGGGCACAAAAACCAAACAAAATCTTAATTTATGAGTCTGTAAAAGCTTCCTGTTGCACATCGGGATTTGTTGCGTTGTATTCATACCAGGATAGTCACCTCGACTTGATCCAATTAGGAACTTGGCATCATTATTCCAGACTAAGATTGCATTCGCACTGCCCTTCTCAAATGAATCAGAGCCTTTAGAAATGTATGACACTCCCCAACAGAACCAAAGGGAAAAAAAATGAGCTGCATCAGATTGTCTGTGTTGAACTTTTACCAAATTTTTTCCAAACTTTACAAAAATTTTTTACCAAATTCTTCCATGTCTGACCGTGAACTATTTCCCTCGTCCAAAGCAGTTTTTTGCACCACACTTGTGTGTTTGGTTGTAGTTACCTATGATGCTGTGTGCTTAACCCACAATGCACTATGGGTGTATTCACATCAGGATAGTCCGCTAGACTCGGTCCGGTTAGGGACTCGGCTCAGTTGTAGGGGGGTGTTTCCATTCAGACAGAGATCGTGTTCACTTAGGTCAAACGCGCCAAACCTTTACAATAATATATCCCCATTCACACCAGAGGTGGCACTTCACTAGTATTTAGCAGAAAAGAGGACAAGACCCACGTGAAGAAGAAAACAAGTTAAACATGGAGACGAAACTATGGCTGTTTTGGATTTTTATTGTGTCTTATGCAAGTAAACTGCAGAAATGTGCTGCAACAATGGACGCAGTTTGAGCACCAGACGAGGCAGAGGACCCTTAACGACATCGATGTGTATTTATCAGGGCTGTGACGATATGCTTTTGTCCCGATTCGATTTGATTATGATTTTTTGGGTGCAGATTCAATTTAAATTGCGATTCTCACAATTCCTTGATATTGCTGCTTTTTGTAGATTAAAAACAAAATAAATGTATAAAACTTTTTTTTTTTTTTTTGCTCGTCATTTTTCTTGATTTCAATTAGGAAAAAACAACACAGTAGCCAGACCATCATTCTGCTGCTATAATGCCCAAAATGACAAGTAAAAAGATCAATATAAACAATAAAAATGACAAAAATGTTATCATGTATTATTTTTATTTAGTTTGAAAAAAAACGATTTTTGAACAAAAAATCAATTTAAAAATTGTGAAACAAAAAAATTCAGATTTTCGATTTTTCGATTCGATTTTCCCACCCCTAGTATTTACCCACAATACAATGCCATAACAAAAGCAGGAAGTGACGTTTTATTGTAGCCCGCTTCCTGTATTTGGTCCGCCTGAAACGGGCCGAGACCTGTGTTAGTAGGCGGACCGAGTCCACTTCTTTGATTTGAATCAGAATTTGTTTGGCGCGTTCACATTTCCCCAAACGAAGCGGACTTACTGCGCAAACAGATTCGGATTCAGATAAAAAAGGCTGATGTGAACGTGTCTTTTGTTTTATAGTCTCTGCTTCATGTATTTGGTCCACTCGAAATGAACCGAGACCTGCGTCAGTAGGCGGATCGAGTCCGCTTCTTTGGTCTGAATCAGAATTCCTTTTTGCATGCATTACCCTAACCGAAGCGGACTTTCCGAACAAATGGACCAAGATTCGAATAAAAAAAAGCGGGTGTGAATATGCCCTAGGGGGTGAGCAGAGGCTGGGGGAAGGCGGGGATTTTGTTCTGTATGCAGCTGCTTTTTAGCACTTTGTGTCTTTAGTCCTCAAAAAGAGGGAAAAAAAAGAAGAAGCTGCTGAATGATACGGGATGCAAAGGTGTGAGAGAACGCCTTTACATTTATGGCCTCCCTAGAATTGGAGGAAGTGGTGCAGTAAAGGAGAGTCACGCTCCAAAGCCTTCACTCAATTTCAAGTACATCGCAGAGAGTAAATGTGGAGGTGACCAAAAACGGAGAAAACTCATGCAGGTGGTTGTTCACCTGGGATGCATTAAACTGCATCCAAGTGTTTTGCACTTACTCTATATGGAACCACATAAACAGAATAAAAAGAGCTTTATAAAAGAATAAATCAAGAATAATACCACTTATAAAGCAAGATTGCCAACATGAGTACTACGATTTAAATGACTGAAATGGGCTCTTTTTTTAAAAGCAGACTGTTCACACTGTAGATGAAAGTAACTCAAATCTGATTTTTTCCCACAAATGTGACTCATATCTGATATTTTCATTACAGTTTCAACAATTCTTTTATCGGACTCAGTTTCTCATGTAGCACTGAACTGGATACAAATCCAATCTTTTTCAAAGCAACTTCAGTTTGAGTAGTTTTTGTGACTTTTATGTCGCTGCAGTGAGACGGATATAAAATAAACAGGTTCTGACTCTTTATCCACCGAGGTACAGAAGTTGCAGCCACTGCTGCGCCAATAGACTGTTGTTAAGATTTGTGATTGCTTTTTTTCTCTTTCTCCTTCTTTTCTTTATCAATTGGCTGAGGTGTCAAGTAACAAAGTACAAATACTTCGTTACCTTCGTACTAATTTGGGGTATCTATACTTATATTGGAGTTATTACTTTTCAGACGACTTTCTACTTCTACTCCTTACATTTTTGCACAACTAGCTGTACTTTCCACTCCTTAAACTTTAAAAATACAAATAAAAGTAGTTATCTCTGTTGCCCTCACTGATTCATGCCGTTAAGTTTATATTTACTTATATTCTAATAAAGGTTGTTGATAACATGCCTTTTGAAGTTGGACTCTTTGCAGCATTACAATGCTTACAGTCATATTATCCAGGTCATGAAACACATCTTTATGCTTATATGGCTCTTTACAATATTTGCATTGCACTCAAATGCGTTCATTTTTCATCAGAATCTACGCGGCTGAAAAGGTGTAGTACTTTGCAGCTTTTTAAGTATTTCACATTCAGATATAACATTATGGTCATTATAACTTTTAGGAAAATGTTATTTTAGGGAGTGTACCGGAGCGCTTCATAATCAAAAACAGCTGCAACAAGAAAACGCTGCATACTCAGTCTCACAACGGAAGTGATCCTGTGATTTTCTACCCGAGAGACAAAAGGAACACAAAAGAGGGTTTCTTGTTGCAGCAGCTTTTGTTTATGCAGCACTTTTCTGTATTTGCAGTTTGTTTAGTTATTTGCAGCGCGTTTTTTTCTTTTTGCATTACGTTTTTGGATTTGCAGCACTCTTCTATACACGCAGCGTTTCCCGCTCACATTGCACCCGTCGGCCACCATACACCCGACATTACGCAAGTGATTCAAAGTATTGGCGGCGCCATCAATCAGAACGAGACCAGTGGTGTGGAAGTCTCTCAAGAAGGTACACTCTCAATTATATGCCCTTTAAAAAAAAACCAGAAAAAAGTAGCCCAGAAAAACGATGTTTCAGAAAAAGTGACATATAAGACTTCTCTTTAGTTCACCCCCAAAATGCATCAGTATATCTGCTCATTGTCACATAATTTCTGCTCTTTGGTTTCAAAGAGGAAGCGTTATGAAATGACTAAACCAGTACTGGTTCACAGACTAGTGAGATACATGCTCATAGACATACAGTATATATCATATATCTTCATTATGTCTGTGTTCAGGCTAAAGTTAACGCAGCTGATGGCTAACTGCACCAGTGTAGCATCGGTAACCTTAGCTGAGCTCCTGGGTGATGGTACATTTGTAGGGATGTTCCTATTTGTAAAAGCAGCATAAGAAGTGGTCTAGAAGTGGGTATACTCAATACTGACTGACAAAGAAGTGGGGATACTCCCCATATACCCTGGACTACACCTCTGAACGAGACAATAAACGCCCGCTATTCCCTCCTGCTCACTGCTTTACAGGCTTGAGAGAGAATTTCCATTTAGAGAGAAAACTAATGGAGAATTCAAGTCTATGGGAAGACATTCCACCTTGTGTCACCCAGAAAGGAGTATAATAATATGCCATAAGATTAAATAGTATTAGATTAATTCATTATAATTATTATATTTGTTAATGTAGCATTGTATTTAGTAATATATGGTATTGCTGAATATCTTTGTGACATTGGCTAGGATAACTTACAACAGAATATATTTTGACATTAAAATATAAAATGTCATGAGGTCATGGTGAGGGTGTTGCTGACTAACAAGGCTGTGTCATCGGTCATTCGGAAATCAGGACACATATAAACCCAATTTAGGATTGTTGTAAATAATTCCCGCTGAGATGCATAAGCACTTCTCCAAAACCATCATATCTCCCAACATACCTGTCATTGTGTTTCACAACACACACGTGTTGTATCTAAATCATGTGCCAAAAAAACTAATGAGCAACAGGAAAACATGGTGAACCATAACTTACACACTGAGAATACAGAATGTTACAACACTTATAGAGATGATGACCCCTCAGAATGAAGACAGCTGCAAGACTGACTGAAATTATTAAAAAATCTGTGCCTGTAATGACTACAACTGACCACCAGATGTCGCTACCATGGGCTATTTTACGAGGCTTTGAAGCTTTGACTCTTTTTTTCAGTACGATCAAATAGAAATAGCCTCAAAAGCATCGGAGGGCTTCATTGATCCATCAGTTTAAAGAATCTAATTGGCTTAGCCTGGCGTCATTTAGTAAAGAAATAAACGGACGCAGGTTACTGAAAAACAGGGTTTTTCAAACTATATTAAAATCAAATATGGGTTCGATGTCAAACTCAAATGTTTGACTTCAAACTCTGTACAAGTCTGTAAATTGCCCATTGAGTTGAGTCTGATGGGTTGCAGCAGGGAAACTATCTATCCATTCATCTATCTATCTATCTATCTATCTATCTATCTATCTATCTATCTATCTATCTATCTATCTATCTATCTATCTATCTATCTATCTATCTATCTATCTATCTATCTATCTATCTGTCTGTCCAGCCATCCAGCTATCTATCAGGGCAGTGACGATATGCTTTTGTCCCCGATTTTGTTCCGATTTTTTTTGGGTGCCGATTCTATTTAAATTGCGATTCTTACAATTCTTTGATATTGCTGATTTTTGTAGATTAAAAACAAAGAAAAAGTATAAAACTATTTTTTACTCGTCATTTTTCTTGAGTTCAATGAAGAAAAAACAACACATTCTGCTGCTATAATGACCAAGAAGACAAGTAAAAAGTCTAATAAAAACAATAAAAATTACATAAATTTTATAGTGGATTAATTTATTTATTTAAAAAAAATCTTTTTTTTTTTTTTAAACAAAACATTGATTTTAGAATTGTGAAGAAAAATATCCAGATTTGGGATTTTTCTATTTGATTTTCCCACCCCCATTATCTATCTATCTATTTATCTCTCTCTCTCTCTCTCTCTCTCTCTCTCTCTCTCTCTCTCTCTCTCTGTCTCTCTCTCTGTCTGTCTATCTATCTATCTATCTATCTATCTATCTATCTATCTCTCTCTCTCTCTATATCTATCTATCTCTCTCTCTCTCTCTATCTATCTATCTATCTATCTATCTCTCTCGCTCTCTCTCTCTCTCTATCTATCTATCTATCTATCTATCTCTATCTCTCTCTCTCTCTGTCTCTCTCTCTGTCTGTCTATCTATCTATCTATCTATCTATCTATCTCTCTCTCTCTCTCTCTCTGTCGCTCTCTCTGTCTGTCTATCTATCTATCTATCTATCTATCTATCTATCTATCTATCTATCTATCTATCTATCTATCTCTCTCTCTCTCTGTCTCTCTCTCTGTCTGTCTATCTATCTATCTATCTATCTATCTATCTATCTATCTATCTCTCTCTCTCTCTATCTATCTATCTATCTATCTATCTATCTCTCTCTCTCTCTCTCTCTCTCTCTATCTATCTATCTAGAATTAGTTATTTAAAGGCTGTGAAAATTATTTTATATTTTTAATTTAGCTCTGTTTAATATTGCTATTCACAATAATCGCCCCTCTCTACAACCATTTCTACACACTCAAAAATAGAGGTACCAGCTTGTACCTAAAAAGGTACAAATGCTTGTCGCTGGGGGTGTACTCTTTTGAGAGACATTTCTGTACCCTTCAGTTCTGGTCTATTTTTGTACCTTATCAAGTTCAACCTCACCTTATCAAGTTATGTTTTTTATGTTTTTCACAGCATTAGGCCTGGTCCATGCAACTTAGCAATATTATCTTATCTTTTATCTAGAAATAATCTTCAAAAACTCAAAATACTGACATTGTGGGCTACGGCAAGTGTTGTGCGTCTAAACCGGTCTTAACAAGACATTTCTTTTGAGGCGACTTTTAAAATCTTTTTTTATAAAATCATCAAATATCAGTTGTAATATGTGGTGAAGTCATAGGAGGGTATACTGATTGCTGAAGCAAAGCTGGTGTGTGCACTATACGCTGTAAAAAATAGTCCCCGTACGCAAAAGGATAGAATTTAAAAGTGCCGGTACTGCGTACCGCCGCTGCGTACCGCTGCGTACCGGCCCACTTAAAGCACTGCTGCTAACAATACTTTTTGTTACGACAAACATTTTTCAATGCTGCAGGTACCCTTATGGTTAAAATGGTACAAATTTGTACTTTATGTCACTTTGAACCCTTTTTCGTACTCTGAAGGTGTGCTTCTGGTCTCTTAAAGACCAGTATTGTACTTCTGAGAGAACATTTCCTTAAAATGTACCTATAGGTACAGAAATGTCCTTATCTTGTACCTCTATTTTTGAGAGTGTATATGTGATGTCACGATGATACGGTTGTGTTTTCATGTTAAAAGCCTTCATAAAACAAGACTGAATTGTTGCATGAATTTTAGTGACATCTAATCCTAAATCTGTAACCCTGATCAACCACAACTAGAATGAAAGGGGAAAAAAGCTTTCAAATAATTGAGTTGGACTGGTGCTCACTTGCATATCAATATGTGATGTAAGGTCATTTTCCCCTCTCTAGATTTCTTTTCAGTGTTTTTAACATAATTATGCAGAATTACATGTGTCCCATGAGAGCATAGTACAAAGTGTAAAATTTTAAAACCATTAAAGAAAAAAAAAAAAAGGGTTGTTTTTTTTTGGGGGGGGGGGATTCTTTTCTCTGATATCTTTCACCTTTTTACTGCAACCTGACAATATGCCACACAAAAAAAATACTTGGGTTATAAAACATATTTGCTGCGTGAATCTTTACTGAGTTTCCATGGCGATGCACTCCACAAATGTAGCATTATCCTCTTAAGGAAACCCCATTAAAAACCGGACCCTTTATGGGAAACTTCTGCATTCTAAGCCGATGCAGTTTATTCCCGATTTTCACATTCGAGCCGGAGCTTTGAAATGTTCTAGATGATCCGGAGTGATGGCAAGTGAAACATGCACAACATTAACAGAATAAAAAGAAATTGCAGCTATTTCCACTGTCTCTACATCATCCCTTAACTTTGAGTGGGAACAGCAAAAGTCCAGCTGAACGTTTTCTAAAAAATAGAAATGGTGGAAACAGTCAAGACCAAACAATTCAGACTTCCTCCTTAAAATCTCCATTTTGTGTTACGATTCATGACTGAGAACCGGTTGTTGTGGAAATAAATGAGAAAATGAAGTTCATTACCATTTTTGAGCATGTGAGACATTTGAATGACAAAATGTTGTCATGTTAGGATTTTCAAAGCCCCTAGCTGTCAATTCAGACAGGAACCATGATGGATGGGCCATTTATCACACAGTGCTATGACTAATGAGCTACGGGTCATTTTCAGCGTAGCCTAAAATAAACAAACAAAAGTTTCTAGGAGGAATTTGGTCATTTTAAAACCCTAGGAAACCTCACATATTAAAACGTTAAATACAGAACAAGCATTTACATGAAAACAAATCTTTTATCTTCTTATGTCAATAGTGTATTAATACTTGGCATAAAATAAAACTGAGCATTAAGCAGTGAAAAATGGATGAAAAAGAAGCCTAGTTGTATTTAAGAACACTTAAATTCGATCAATGAGGAATTTTGAAGTTAAAATTATGTATTGCATCGGTGCATCTCAGTGTGTAAGCTGTGGTTTGGGCCTTCCGTGATGAAATCTAGGTAATAAATGGAGGTGGATTAGAAAGATTTGTTGGTAGAAAATATTGGACAGAGGTTAAATAGCTGTGTCAGAGTCTGAGAGAGTGATGTAGGCCCATTATGCAAATCCAGGTATCACTTGCAGGCAGTTCACACTTTGTCACAACAGAAGCAAAGAACGGCTGCTTACTCAGTTAACACAAATCCTCTCTCATGTGGATTTGAGGCAACAAAAGATTAGCACAATTAGCAAATACATAGCTGAGTTCAAAGGCATTGCTCCTCTTCCCTTAATTCCCCGCTTTCTGTTTGGACTCAAGACTTCAGTGCAGAGCTGCAGCAGAATGAAAAAGCTGCTAAACTGTTGGTCCTAACTTCACCAAGGCAGCATTTTAAGGAATAAAACCCTTTTTTTAAATTAATTATTTTAAGACGATTTTTACTTTTCATGAGCTTTAAATCAATTTTAAACCTGTAAATGCTTTTTAGACTGGCTGTAAGAAGTTGAGGCATTTGTGGGCGGAGTTTGAAGAGGTTGAGCCGGTCAGATTGGCGAGGTGGTCACGCACAAACCACGCCCCCAATGAAGTCCCTCAGGGGCCCTTAAAACAACGAGGCCTCGGGGTTTGGAAACCAGTACGCGCTCGGGCCTGTGTCACAGCCTGGTTCTGGAAACGTGTTTTGGCTCTTGTCTTCCCAACCTTTGGAGGTATGACTTCTTCAAACCCGGACCAGCGCCTGGAGCATCTTCTGAGCGCCGTGGAGAACGAGTTCCAGAAGGGCAGCGAGAAGGGGGACGTGTCCGAGAGAGATATCAAGCTGACACTGGAAGATGCAGAGTTGTGGAACAAATTTAAAGAGTTAACCAACGAAATGATCGTCACCAAAACTGGAAGGTAGGTCCAAGGCAGGAGGCCGTGGTCCTCGCGGGACAGGTGGGGCACACTTTAGCTTTCCAACTCTGCAGATTTGTTTTTTTTATATATATATATTTTTTTATGTTGACTATAAAACAAACAAACAAACAAAAAACATTAAACCCCCCCGGTTACTATATAAACTAAACTCACACAAAAATGTTTTAAAAGTTGCCGGGAGGCATTTAGAGCCCCTTTTTTTTCTTTTTTTTTTTAACGTTTTTTATTTATTTATTTTAGTAGGGTTTGATTTTACGCATTTTTTTTCGTGATTTATAGATTTTAGCCTAATAACAATAAAAATAGATTTATGCGTTTCTTAAAAACTGATAAATAAAAATCCCACCTACCCATCCGTGTTTTCCAGGAGGATGTTTCCCGTTCTCAGGGCCAGCGTCTCTGGCCTGGACCCTAACGCCATGTACTCGGTGCTGCTAGATTTCGTAGCTGCAGACAACAACCGCTGGAAATACGTGAACGGGGAGTGGGTACCGGGTGGCAAACCGGAGCCCCAGAGCCCCAGCTGCGTCTACATCCACCCGGATTCCCCAAACTTTGGGGCGCACTGGATGAAGGCGCCGGTTTCCTTCAGCAAAGTCAAGCTGTCCAACAAACTGAACGGCGGCGGACAGGTGAGGGGCGCGCGCAGAGCGCACGGCACAAGCGCACACAAATAACCATCCTCCTGCTGTGTGGCTGTAACGTTATGCCTTAAATGTTTTATTCTAAAAGTTAAATTAAGATCTAAATTAAATTACAGCCTCGTTTCCAAGCACGAGGGAATATGTTCTCTTTTTTGTGTGTCTTGTCCAGGATATAAGCAAACAGAAAGACTGGATGAGACCGAGAGCAGAAAATATTTTCATATGAATAATTTGACTGCTTATTTCAAGTTTAGTTTCAACTTGATGTCAAAGGATTTAATCCACTTTATTCTATTAGAAATATACTGCGCATGAACAAGCGATATTAATGGGATATTTCAACAGATTATGCTCAACTCTCTGCACAAATACGAACCAAGGATACATATTGTGAAGGTGGGGGGCATCCAGAAGATGATCAGCAGCCAGTCCTTTCCTGAAACTCAGTTCATTGCTGTAACTGCCTACCAGAATGAAGAGGTTAGTTGTACAGCATATGTTTTCATTGTGAGACTTACTGGGTTGTTAGGAGCGTTAACAGTCCCATCCTGCACACAGATCACAGCTTTGAAGATAAAGCACAATCCTTTTGCCAAAGCCTTCTTGGATGCCAAAGAAAGGTACCGACTTCAACTTCAACTTCTACTTAAATCAGTCAGTGCAGTATGATTACAGCAACCTAATACAGTATTTTTTTAATGCAGGAGTGACCATAAAGAAATCCCTGACCACAGTGCAGACAGCCAACAGTCTGGTTATTCCCAGCGTGAGTAATAAGCTTTTCCTTAAACTAAAATAAAAATCTGTCAGTTCCTGATAATAAAAGGTGTTTGGATCATTGACCTACACTGGTAGTTCTGATGTGCATCTTTTCGTTTTCAGTTGGGGGTTGGTTCCTCCCTGGCCAGAGTCCCATCTGCCCCAGCAGCAGCCCTCCCCAGTTCAGTGGTACAGCAGGCCACTCATCGGGATCCTACTGCGAGCGCTACTCCAGCTTGAGGAGCAACAGAGCGGCTCCGTACCCCAGCCATTACCCTCATCGCTCCTCCAACACAAGTAAGAACCCATCTACATATGCATATATATATATATATATATATATATATATATATATATAACCATATATATGAATGGACCATGAGTCCGGAATAAAGAATAAAGTCAGAAAGATATATAAAAATAATAATACGACTACTAATAATACTAATAATAATTATTTGTATAATAATATTAGTATTAGTATATTATTATTATTATTATTATTATTATTATTATTATTATTATTATTATTATTATTATTATTATTATTATAAAAGATGCCGTATGATTAAATAAATGGGAACTTTGTTGTTAATTTATTGTCTTTACCTCATTTCTAGACAACTACATGGACAACACCTCAGGGACTCTGCCATCTCATGACAGCTGGTCCACCCTCCAGATCCCAAACTCCACAGGCATGGGCACTCTGTCCCACACCACCAATTCAACATCTAATTCTAGGTGAGCCTCTTACCTGTATGGAACTTCATACTGATTCCTTCCATTGGCTATGATAGGATTAGATCACGTAAGGTGCCCCTTTTTTCTTTTAGGGATTAAATATTGGTGTTTGGTCACTTTTTTTTTTTTAAAAGGAAGATTAGACCAAGCAGGGAAGTTATGATTTAAGTTGAAGTACCTGCAACAACCCTTGTCTCTGTTTCATCCACAGTCAGTACCCCAGCCTCTGGTCAGTAGCCGGCACCACACTGACCCCTTCAGGCTCTGCCTCCGGTTCCATACCCGGAGGTCTGACCTCTCAGTTCCTGAGGGGTCCTTCTTACACCGGTCTAACCTCCTCATTGCCCGTCTCCTCGCCATCCTCCATGTACGACCCAAGCCTGAGCGAAGTTGGGGTTGGGGACGCCCAGTTTGAGAGCTCTATTGCCAGGCTTACAGCAACCTGGGCACCCGTTGCTCAGAGCTACTGAAACCTCGACTCCTTCATCTGGTCATCATCTGGAGACACCAGAGACATTTAGAGCAGTATTAAAGACTTAAATCCAAGTCCAGGAGGAGATGTTCGGAAGTTTAGATCATTGAAGTGAGTCTTGATGAAGACGCAAGCTGATGAACGCAATCAGTCCATCTCACTTTCACTTTTAAACAGAAGCACAAATCAATGGATTGAAATTGAGAGTTAAAAGTTAAATATGAATATGTAAATAAATAAAGAGACAGTGTTGCTATGTTGGAGTGAAAAGTGAGGACCCCTCCCGCCTTGTCATGGAGGAAACGATGTCATCATTGCAATCTGCACCGTAGTGCTTATTTGGTTTTAAATCCTCAACATAAACCTTAATTTTGAGCTAAATGGTCAGAAAGATTTGCTCTTAAAAAGTCTCACATGGGCCCCGTGATGGACGGGGGACCCGTCCAGGGTGGACCCTGCCTCCCACCCAGTGGTTGCTGGAAAAGGCTCCATTTTCCCTATGACCCTGAACTGGGAATGAAAGTCTCCCGTGATAATTCCACGTGCAGTCTGTTGTTGTTTTCATCGACGTGAATACTCACTGACATTTGCTTTAACTTTATCTGACGAAAAAAAAAAATAGTTTATGAAAGTTCTGCTAACATAAATGTGTACATGCATGTATAAAAATAACTTAACATCCTGTGTTTTTGTTTTATTTTTTTTCCAAACATACATAAGCCTTTTGTGATTGCAATATAAATGTTCCACTTAGAGAGCTACAAGTGCCTTCTGCTACCAGGCAGGTTTTCTATGCCTGCTCAGATGCCTGTACATAAACTATCTATTTGTAGTTAAACCTGCTGTAAGTTTTATTTATGTCATTTAATAATAAATTAAAGAATATTTTCTTTCTCAGTTATGAGTTTTGTTGTGTTTTTTTTAGCAATAAAGTGGGATAAAATTCAGAATGCGATACTGGACCTCTAAAGGTCCTGCAGCACACACCTTTCCCTCATTTTCACATTCCCCTAATGCACCTTGGTCATCAAACATTTGGCCCAACTGTGATGACCTTTCTTTAAATAAATGTCCACATGACATCGCTAAGTGAATTTGGATTCTCTGACATGAGGACATGATGGAGAAGTGTCCAGTTTCAGCAATGCCTTGGGGTATTTTTCCACCGCTGGCACCCTTTCGTTACAATCTGCATCATGGTGCAACGTACGGCAAACACAAAGATTATGGAAAGGAAACTAGAATAATATGTGAACACTGGACACTTAATTAAATACAATAAAATATATTTATTAGCTGTGTAATATTAGTGGAGAGAAAGTAAACTTTGAAAAAGTGTTAAGACTCTAAAAAAAGTTTTTATTTTTAATCCACAAGTCCAGATTTAAGATAGACAGAAATTTTATGTAAAATCAGTTGTATTTTTTAGAATATTTTACAGTAGAGTGTTATTGGAAAAGTGTAATTATAGATATGGAAAAATTTAAACAGAACATGTCATGAAGAAGAGTCAGTTTACAGGGATTTGGTTTATTCGGCTCATACCTGAGACCAGAGGCTTGGCAGCAGGTTCATGATGTCAGTGGCTTGACGTGTGTGTGTGTGTGTGTGTGTGTGTGTGTGTGTCGGAGCAACAGAGGTTTCAGCCCCTGAGCAGTGATGGAATGGTCCTCACTGACGTGCAAATGAAGGCTGGAGGGTCAGGGGGCCACAAGCAAACAGCAGTGAAGCAGCAATGTGACCTGCAGCTGGCGGGGCCTTTTACAGTGCAGCAAAGGTCCACTTGTTAAATGCTGACATCTCCCTCTGCTTGGCTTTGCTACTGATGGACTTCATCTCCGTTACCTCTGACAGCATACACTTCTGTCTTTTTCTTCAGCAAATGAGCTGATGTGATGATCAGATCTGTGAAGCACCGAGCTCGTCTGGTGACGTTGACAGAAGAAAATGAACTTCTGGCCGACTATTACTAATACAAGCCAATGAGACATTTAGCTCATGACCTCACGTTAGTTTAGTTAATATTTAATTACTATTTATTCTGGTCATATTTTAATGTTGAGGGGAAATATAGAGTTTTAACAGAGCTTATGGAAATGCTCAGTTAAAAGTACAAAACAATAAACTTAAAGCTGGGATAGGTGATCTTCCTCAGACTTATTTTCACTCTGGGTGAAGTGGTTCCTTGTCCTGATAGTAGTCTATACATTCTGTAATCATGAACAATAAGAAATATAGTTAGACCCCTCAGTCTACTGTAAATCTATAAAACTCTGACCAATCCAAATGTTTGGATCAAATTGAAGTTGTTAATTTCTTATATTTCGTAGCTTCTTCTCCCGGCTCCCCTCCTCCCCCTCCAGCAGTGCATACCTGATAGCCACACCCTGCATATAAACAGCGTGTTAGGATGAAAATACAAAGTAGTGAAGAAGAAACTCGGAAGGCAAACATGGCTGAGAAAATGCAGGAAGGATTTCCCGACCCGGCTCGGTTTATTTGCCTCCTCCTGCTAAACAGTCGAGAAAGAGAAAACTGTTGGTGGAAAAACACTCGTAGAGCGCAAACCTCCACCAAGGACTTTAAAAAGTTCCTGGATCCAAACGGTGATCCGGATCACCACCAACATTAAATCAATTCTTCTCATGAAAGTTTAATTAAAATCAGTCCATAACTTTTTGAGTTATCTTGAACACAAACAGATAAACGTTGGCAAAAACTTAACCTCCTTGGTGGAGGTAAGAAAAAGCCTCTGATCACGCAAGGAGAAAAACCAGAGGGGGAGGAGCCAAGACAGGGCGCCACTTTCACATCTTGCTAGCTCCCCAACATTTCCTACCCCAGCTCTAATTTGGTGTTTCTCCAAACAAACTTCAACAGGACTCCAGATTCAATGTTTGACTTGAGCTCCACAGTGATAGCGTTCCTTAAAAAGTCTGCCTCGACTATGAAAGCGTTGAGGCGACTTGTCCTTCCCAAAAACCCCAAACTTTGAATATCAAGATTAATGACATCTTAATCTATGTTGTGTTTATACAGTAGGTCACAACATGATTTATCAACAGAACATTTCAGAAAGAGACGCTTCCTTTGGGTGCTGAAGGAGCCCAGTTTGCAACGAGACATTAGACAAGTTGCTGATGTTTCCACACAAAGCAACAAGTTCATTATATTCCACTGATGTCATCAAGCACTGAACATGCACTTTTGTCTCGCTGCCACAAAACCAACGTTACTAGTAGGTTAAAGTTATAAAGAAGCTTCTGAGATAATGAAACCACAGCTTCAGGTTGGAAGTTTTAAAGAAAGGTGTTAGGGTTTGGTGGAGGTGAGGACCCAAATGCAGAAACTGAACCAGAAATGCAGAATGAAGAATTTTTACTGTCAGAACTCCGAACTGGAGTGAAGGGAAGCGAACACAACGAACCAGCAAACAGAACTGAAACAACGGCCTACAAATCCTGTGAAACCAAACAAAAACCAAGAGTAGTGAAGAAACTAACAAGACCAGGTGAAAACTATGAAGAGGAACGAAGGCTACGCAGGAAACAAGGAGACTGAACAGAACTACCAAAATAAAACAGGAAACCAAAACTGAGAAGAACACCTGAAACTTCATGTCATGATGTGTGTTTTGTGTCTTTAGTTCTGGTTTCCTGTTTTAGTTTGTAGTCTTTCATGTTTAGTTTGCTTGTGTCTTGTTTCTTTGTTTTTTTTTTTTGATTGAAGATTTGACATTTACAAAGAACACAATTCTTGACAGAGGGTATTACTTTTCACTTTGAAGACATAATGTCACTGGAGTCCATCTTTGTTGAAACAAGTCTGTTTTCATTTGGAGTTTTGCAGTCAAGAGTTCCATAATGTAGACTTGTTTGTGTCTCTGTATCCATTCTGTCTTTGTTGGAGGAGGGGGTTTCCTCCAATTAACAGTGATCATTTTTCTTGCAATCAGCAAGAGAATATGGAGTTTATATGTGTGGTCTTTGTCCTTAAAGTGGAACTATTCTGTGTATTTCAGGCTAATTTATTTTTATTTCTGAGACCAGAAGGGCTGGGATTGATGGAGTTATTGTCACAAATGGCTTTATTTACTTCAGACCGACCCTCTCCGTAGGCTGTCAGATCAGCCTGCGGGCAAAACGAGTGGATTGAGACTCTTCCGCATTAAGCCCCGCCTCCCGCCACTGCACTACATCGGGAGCGCGCACCGCACCTGCTTTCGCCGTCATTGTAACATCTCATAAACAGAAGGATTAGGCTCATATGAACTCAATAAAAAAACAAAATACAATGTCAACACATAGCATACAGCCCTACATGTTGGAACCTGAATCAGAGCCTGAAAACGAAGTGGAAAACAGCAACCCACAGCAACGAATGCAGCAGGATGTCTCTCTTTGGTAAACTCACCAGCCATCGTTGGAAATAACTTTATCCCACGTTTTCCACCCGCCTGATGTATTTGTACATGCCCTTGTTAACCAGTAGAAGGTAACCAATCACCGAATCTTATCCCCCGGGACGTCACAAGGATTTCCAAGTAGAAAAAACTCTCTAAAACGACGTGTTTTTCGTTGCCATGGAAACCAGACAGAGCGCGTGCTGGAACTCAAACTCAAACTCAAATATGTGTTTAGGTGATAAAAAACAGTGCCGTTCACATGTCTGATGAGGATTCAACACTGTAACACTGTAGAAAGCTCAGAAAACTCCAAATACCATAACAGGACCCCTTTAATATATTATGGAGGAGCTCTGAAAAGGAAGCGGTTAGGATCTATGGGGATTTTAACAGGGAGCATAGTCTCGATCTCAAGTTTTATGTCCTGCCAATACTGAAACAGCACTGGGCAGACATGCGAGTGATCTGCCACCTTACAGCAGTTTCTCCAACATACTGGAGATATATTTTTTATAAAATGTAGAAATCACAAGAGGGGTTCTGAAGTATCTCATCTTAGTTTTCCAATCCAATTCTTTCCATCAGTTACTATTGATACCTTTGTGGCTGATTTGTGTCTTGTTTCTTGTTCAGCCTTTGTTCCTGTTCATTAGATTCACCTGGTCTAAGTTTTATCCATCTCTCCTGTGTCTTGTTCTGTTTCTCAGTATTTACACCCCTTGGTTTCTGTTACTCAGGGCAGGTCCGTTGTGTGTGTTTGTGTTTAGTCCTGTTTAAGCTCCTGTGTCTGCGTACCCTCAGTTTTGTTTTTGGGATTAAAAACATATTTTTTCCGCATCTCTGGCTCCCATTTCCTGTATTTGGGTCCTCACCTCCACGCCACCGTGACAGACAGGTAATGTGTAAATGATAGTCTGGCAGTCATAACATGGGTTCTGTAAAAACCTGGGTTCCAGTCTCTGGATCAGAGCTGAACCACTGGGGCCTCTCCAGCCACGTTTAACAGTCTCAACTGCTTTGGAGCATGCTCATAGAGTTGGGATCACCTGATATAAACTTAACTAACAGAGGAGATTGCATGGCAGAGGAGAGTAGATGCTAGCAGGTTGTATTTTCATTTTTATTCCTCTGGTTTTTCCAAAACCTCTTTAACCCTTTATAGAGTACTCAATGAAATACCTTGAAATTAGATATTTTAACCTAAAATTGTCCTTCTGGTATGAACCAAGATCTCCATTCTGTTGTTACATTAACAAAAAAAAAAAAAGTCATGCTGAAAATGAAAGAAAACAAAGTGATAAAAAATAGTCCCTTGCCCCATAAAGGGTGAAGGAGCTACACTGTTTTTATTTGGTCCATGTGATGAAGGTAAGCAACAACAGGATGAGAATAATGTCTCCTTCGCGCCATGCAGATTCTCTGTTTGGAGAGACGGTACAATAAACAACCAAAACTATTGTATTTCTATCATGTTTTCTGTTTTTTTTAAAATTTATTTAAATAATAGTTTGTTAGGAACACTAACACACTCCAATTCTGAAACCATATTAATATAAAACATGCATAACATAGTTTGGGATTGTCGTTTTAAGCGTTCTCTTCAGTTTCCTTTATCCCAGAGGACACAATGAATTTAAAAAGAATGTAAAACTTACATTTTACAGGCTAAAAGCCACAAGGCCTTTTTTGTTTTTGCCGCACAGTCGCTAAGTTTGGACTGAAGAAGACTTTATGGATCACAGCCAGAAAACAAGGTTTCATTTCTTCTTGAATGAAGAGATATCTGGATTCTATTATTCCTCTAATGATACAGATGTACTGTAAATAAATCCCCTGATTGTTTTATTACCAGGATAAGTTGTTTGGTGATGATAACAACTCTGATGTCCATCACACCTTAAATCAGGCTCCATTTAGAAAGGAAATAAACAGGATTTCTATTGATCATTTAAAAGAGTGATTTTTCTTTAAATGTTGCTTGTAAAAAAATGTCATAAATAATCATCTTTAAAATTATTTTGGAATCGATAAAATATATGAAAACAGTAAAAGATTATAAAGAAATAAATAATCACTGCACATGTCTGAAGAAATTATATATGTGAAAAAAATTGTTTTAAAATGTTTTTAAAATTCATTAATAAAAAGTTGAAATTACTCAATTTCATGTAATCAAATTCAGTTCATTTCTGTATCATTTAATACTTTGTACAAGTCGATTATCTTTTATTTTTACTCAACCGTTTTCTTATATAATATTACCTTATCGTGTAATTCATTATTATAATGATCATTTTATTAGATGAAGCATGTCTACATTGAGTACAATTTAGTCTTTTATTGCATTAATGTCATTTAGACATACAGTATCTTAGTCTTCCACATTTTAGCCTATTTTTGTATTTGATGCCTTTTTGGTCTTCAGAATATTATCTGAAGTAAAACATCAGCAGTAAAAGTAAAGTGGATTGGAACAACAACATCCAACCTAAGCTACATGAAGTTAATAGATTATGACCATCTAGTGTGATTTGAAGGATTTCCGATGGATGTTTGGTTTATTTTATCTGGTAGACAACAGAAGCCAAAACTTAAAGTCAATGAGCTCTTGTTTTTCACTGTTTGTGTGTGTTCTCGGTCTGTGTGTGTGTGTTTTTATAAGCAGTTGTCCAGATTTTGTGGAGGAGGATATTTGCTGATGGTCTTTGCTCAGTCTGGAGCGGTAAACAGAACCTGCTGGGCCAACGGCCATCCCGGCCTTCTCCGTTACTGCCTGTGTGTTGATCGGAGGACCTTCTGGTGACTGAAGCCTTTGTTTTCTGAGGTGCTTGATCTGCTCTGTACACCCCAACCTGCAGCCACTGTTGGCCTTCGCTAATTGACAATTGGAGTTTTACTTTGCACACTTGCCTCAGCTCCACCCCTGGAAGTGTGTGTTTTAAATACACTTTACAGAGTGTGCCGCCCCCCCCCCCCCCGGGTGGAGAAAATCCCAACAAGAGATGGTGATGGGTCAGTGACACGAGTTATTGGAGGTTTAATACATCCATGTGCCATGACAAGCAGAAACTGGCAGTTTTCTGTGTATGTTCTGGCATCCCATCCCTTCTCAGATTTCAGAAATAATCCACCATGCAGTCGTACAGAACAAGATGGAGAGGCAAAGCGGCCTCCACAAACTCCACAATTCACATTGTGCAAAACCTTGTTAGTGATTTACGAGGGGCCGCTGCCAAAAAACAAGTCATCAAGTCTGGAACAGCGAGTCAGTGCAGCTGCCAGGAGATGTTTGCAGACCTCCCACTTCACCCGGCCCAGAACCCCAACCCTGTCCCTCTGATGTCTGTGTGTCTTTGTTAATGAAGAAATTCTGATACCTTGGTGAGACATTGCTCTCAGCTGAGCAGACTCTGCCTCCTCCATGCCCTCAGTCCCTGCACAGTTATACTGCTACCCCACCTAACCACATGCCTGTTGGGGGGAGGGGAGAGGGGGGGACTTATTTATTTGGTAAAAGCCATGGATCTCAACATAACAGAGCACTGGACCCTCATTTTGTCCTTTATAAATACAACATTGTGGTTAAACTTGTTTCATCTTTCCACTTCACTTTTCTTTTTCCTTTAACGTTTTATCAAACACTCATTGAAATATCTGGATTTTTACATTTTCAGCTCCTGTTTCAGAGAGTTTTCATAAAATATTGCAAGACTTTAAAACTTGGATGTTTCCAAAATAAAGGTTATACAGAGTAAGTGCTCATAACTAAGAGTTTTTCATGTTTTGATGATGAAGACGGATCTCAGTTTGGTAGCTGTGACATAACTTATTCGCTCAGGGTTAAGAGTTTGACTGAACAAGTGCAGAGACAAGAAATCTTTTGGTCACGTTTGTAAAAACACAAGTTGAGCTTAAAAGCAGCAAAATGCCACCAATTTGACCCATAAGTTGTAACTTTGTGGGGGCTTTTCAGACCGAATGGATGACGAGATCAGAAAACAAGTAAAGCTGCATTTCTATGAGTGAGAAGGAATATTTGCTTCTTGTGAACCAACAGAAAATCAGACCTCAGTTCTTCAGTGTTCCCAGATGTTTTATTAAAGTTCTTCTGCAGAACAGCAGATAATATTGGTCAAGTTTAGTCTGTAGTTGGTTCTCCCTGCGTTGGTTCATACTGTCACCTTTATGGCCTAGTCTCAGCCACAAAACATAATAAAATTTGGAGGTAAACATGGTAATTTAGTGTTATAATTAGTGGTTAGAAACAGCGACATATCATGTGTTTTGCTTTGTATAGGAGTGCATGTAAATGTTTTGATGGAAACCCACAAGGAAAAATAAAGTTGAATTAAACATTAATTTTCACCCTAAACATGTTTTTTTAAGATTTGGTGGATTTTAAAAATGACAGAATTGTGAAAAATGGGTGGAATGGACTTTAAAGTTGGACTCTATCAATACCTACCTTTTATCTTCTTCAATTTACCTTCTTGATGGCATTTGTAAGTACCATTTGCATCAACACCTTCAGGTTTCTCGTGAGTAAACTGTGTTAAAAACTTGTCCCAGACACAGTGATAGGAAACGTCCTTAAAATGCAGAAATTCTCCTTATAAATACCTTAAGTTGTTAAAATTAGCAGAAAAACTAATAAAGTTTAGGTTCAGACGTGTTGCCACCAGTTTCAGTCTCAGACGTGTCAATCTGCTTTCAGGTGTAAACTCCTACACCTGTCATGAATTTAAAAACAATTAATCATTAAATGGCAATGAAGCCATTTTACCAACCAATGTGTAACAACCTGCAAGTCTAGAAACTGTCGGGTGCAGCTACACCATCATACTGAACATTTATGTGTCAATTAAACATTTATTGTTCTGATATTTTGATTCCAAAATCAAATAAATAATCTGTTCATCTGTGAGGGTTCATTTCTGATAAGTGAATGTATTGTGGGTGACAAAAGACAAGACGTGTCTAAATGTCTGTAAAGCGTCTTGAGATGGCATTGCCGTAATTTGATGTTATATAAATAAAGTTGAATTGGATTTAAATTGAATTAAATACAGGTTTAATTAATTTAATGCATCTTTAACCCTTTAACTTTCACACAAACTAAAGGGCCAGAGAAAAATGTTTGTTTTTCCATTTGTTTCACAAGAATTAGCAGGATAAATGCTTTCTTTCTTTTTTTCTTTTTTTTTTTTTTTTTTTTTTTTCTTTAGCAAATAGTTAAGATGTTAAAAAGACGTTAATAATAATGTAACAACAGTGTAATTGTAGTGTAATAACAAACACTAAGTTTGAATTTTACATACCCAAACCAATTGGTAGAGATGGCTCAGGCAGGTTTACTTCCACAGTTTTTGGGGTTTTTTTTTCCTTGTCCAGCGTTTAAACAAGCAGACTGATGATCTGGATGCTGTGTTCTGCTGAGCACAATTTATTTTGCCAAGGGGAACTTTTATAGATGTAATGATCCCCTTGTATTTCTTGATTCTTATTTTATCTTTCTATTTGTTTTGGATAATTGTTTGTATTACAGAGTTTATGCTGCTGGGCCCGACCGGAAAGGACAGGAAAGGGGCAGAAAGAGAACAGAAAAGAGAACAGAGAAAACAAGAGAAAGAGATCAAAGCATACGCGTATATGCAGATACATACCCACCTACATATATATGTATATACACACACACGCACACACACACTTCCACAGTTTTTAAAAGAAATTCATCAAAGTTATTTGAAATTTACCTGTACCAAATGGTAGACCAGGACCTCAAAGGGTTAAATTAAAACAACAAAAGAAGCTGTAAAAAATAATCAAGCAATTTAAAAAAATCAGAGAATGCATATTTATTTATTACAAGAATAATAAAAAAATATACAAAAAACTTTACTGGAGCTGAGGGAAGATCTACTCTCTGCTCCAAGACGAATGTTTGGTGTGTTGATCAGGAAGCTTCTGTTGCAGCTGAGGAGAAAAAACCTGAAAAGATGAAGTGCTCTTCAGAAATCCTGAATAAAATGGATATTAGAAAGTCAAAAGCCATTTCTGAACCGGGATAAACAGATCGTGCATACAGCCAAAGTATCACAGGGGGGGTCACACTCCTCAGCCTCCCCGGTAAGGTCTATTCAGGGGTCCTGGAGAGGAAGGTCCATCTCAAATCTCGGATTTAGGAGGAGTGTGAACAGAGGACCAGCTCCATACCCTCTTTGGGGTCCTGGAGGGGGCATGGGAATTTGGCCAACCAGTCTACATGTGCTTTGTAGACTTGGAGAGGGAATTTGATCACGTCCCCCAGAGGGCCCCTGTGGGGGGGTACTAATATGAAGTACCGGACCTCCTTGTACGAGCTGTCTGGTCCCTGTACGACAGGTGTCAGAGCTTGGTCCACATTGCTGGCAGTAAGTCGGCTTAGTTTCCAGTGAGGGTTGGACTCCGCCAAGCAAGGCTGGATAATCCAATGGGCATTATGGGCCCACGCCCACTTGGTGTTTGGCCTATGTCGGCCCCAGCAGTTTGGACATAAAACAAAATGTATATAAAAGCTAGATAGTTACACCACAGTGTCTAGTGTATTTCTATTGGTACCACTGGCTGAGAGACGTTAGAAATGTCGTTTCACACTGTATCATTCACAATTTTCGCAATGTTGGCATGGGGTAGGGGGCCCCTGGAACACTCTGGGTCCAGGGGCCTGTGCACTTTTAATCCGACCCTGCCACCAAGGCTGCCCTTTATCACCGATTCTGTTCATAACTTATATGGACAGCCGAGGTGTTGAGGGGATCCGGCTTGGTGGCCTCAGGATTGGGTCCCTGCTTTTTGCAGATGACGTGGTCCTGTTGGCTTCATCTGGTCGTGATCTCCATCAGTCACTTGAGCGATTCGCAGTCGAGTGTGAAGCGGCTGGGATGAAAATCAGCACCTCCAAATCTGAGACCATGGTCCTCAGCCGGAATAGGGTGGATTGCCCTCTCCGGGTCGGGAGTCAGGTCCTGCCTCAGGTGGAAGAGTCTAAATATCTCGAGGTCTGGTTCACGAGTGAGGGAAGGATGGAGAGATCGACAGACAGATTGGTGCGGTGTCTGCAGTAATGCAGACTAAATCGATCTACGTTCCTACCCTCACCGATGGTCATGAGCTGTGGGTCATTAATGAAAGAATGAGATCCTTCCTGATCAGTGCAAACATCCGTCTCGCTGCAGAAAGTCTAGATATGCCATCAGCTCCAAGGTTTTTCTACATGGAAAAAGTGACCAAAACTTCTTGATGGCTCAGTTATTTTTATCATTTCATTATTTAATATGTCCCATTTGACTAAAAACAGAACCTAGAAGTACCTGTTATAAAATATCACACGAGTTAGACTGATAATAAATAAGATACGTCTGTTCAGCAGACTAAAGTTCAGAAGTTTGGAAACTGATGGTTTATTTGTTCCACTGCTTCATAACTAACAAACAATCACAGAATAATTAAAATCTGAGTTTTTCTGTGTCATTACCTAAAGTATTAAGTGGTCACTAGTTTTATTTAAGCTGTTCTTTGTTTTTAAATCCAGTGTCTGATGGGACAGATATTTCAGGAGCGACTTTTGAACTAAAGGCTAACTGAGCAATTTCACACATTAGGAAGAGTTTCTAGCTAGCATAAGTTAATATGTGTTTCCTCCAGTCACTGCAGTGATGGTGACAGCCTCTCACCACCCTGACAAGCTTGTGGACAGTCACACAACCTGACAAAACTTGTAAGTAAACTAGTCCCCGGCGGAGTAACATATAGCAGAGGTGCATGATATCCAGTGTGGAGTGACTGAGAAACTGTTTCACTCACTGGTGGTAAAGTCCTGATTACACTCAGACTTTACACCACATTTTCCTCTCTATAGCTGTGTCCCAAGCATAGACCGTACACACTCAAAAATAGAGGTACCAGCTTGTACCTAAAAAGGTACAAATGCTTGTCGCTGGGGGTGTACTCTTTAGAGAGACATTTCTGTACCCTTCAGTTCTGGTCTATTTTTGTACCATATCAAGTTCAACCTCACCTTATCAAGTTATGTTTTTTTATGTTTTCCACAGCATTAGGCCTGGTCCATTCCACTTAGCAATATTATCTTATCTTTAATCTAGAAATAATCTTCAAAAACTCAAAATACTGACCAGACATACACTTAGTTTGCAGCATCTGGCCTTCACTGTCTGGTGTAGTAAATGACTGTTAAGTAGTACTACTGTCATCACTCAACTCTGCTCTAGTTTGTTACATTACAGCCATTAACATTACATTTTTCAGTGCTGCAGGTACCCTGATGGTCAAAATGGTACAAATTTGTACTTTATGTCACTTTGAACCCTTTTTCGTACTCTGAAGGTGTGATTCTGGTCTCTTAAAGACCAGTATTGTACTTTTGTGAGAACATTTCTTTAAAATGTACCTATAGGTACAGAAATGTCCTTATCTTGTACCTCTATTTTTGAGAGTGTATATACAGTCTATGGTCCCAAGGCTATGAAGTCTTCCGCATAGTTTGCACTTAGAGAAATGAGCGTAATTACCCATAATGCTCCAATCCTCCGTTGTCTGGCATTTACATTTACCAAGTTTGTCTAATTAGTGATTCAATTCTTCCATAAAAACACTAAAATGTTTTTAAAATGACGGAAAATGGCGCCAGTCATTTATTTTCCATTTACCTGTGTGTGTAAACTAAATGACAAACATAAGGAGGAGACCCTAGACTTTCTCTCCTCTGGCTGAGAGCTCCTCTTGTCAAGCTGATGTTAACTTCAGTAAAAAATAATCACTATCACACGAACCGCATGTAATTATTCATTTGTGATAATTGGACACAAAGCTGCTGTTGTCCCAGCTTGTCTGCTGGGAAAAATGTGTGTGTTAATAGGCTACATTAATAAAAATAATAATAGTCTTGTGTGGTACTAAAACAGATGTCATAAAGTCACAATCTGTCAGAAGTTGGTTAAACAGCTGCAGGAGCACAACGTTAGGTTATAACATGTTAACTAAATGGTGAATTATAAATCAGATCTAATTAGATGAATTACAGGAAAAATATTTTAATCTGTAAATTAATTTTCTAATAAAAAAAAGCACAATTTCTAATTATTTCTTTCCAGATATATATTGTTATTTTTGTACCACTGACACTGGTTGGAGATTTTATTTTAGGCACAGTAAAACATTAAATAACCTCTGAAAAGTCCTTTTACCAGTATGTGTCTGAAGTCCTCTTTTCTTTTTACAGAAATGTAACGTGACGTATCAGCTAAGACTGATTAGATGCAGCGTCCTTTAAAGTTATCATTTAAAATTTTAATCTTATATGTTTTGTGGTTCGGCTGCCTGATGTGTTTGCCTGTCAGAAAGTAAGTAGGCAGTTGTACCCGTCTCAACCATTTAGAAGGAAAAAAAAAAAACAAAAAACATTTATTCTGATAAATCCTGTCCAAAAACAAATTTTAAAAATTGAAAAAAAAAAAAAAAAAAAAGGCAATTTTTAGTCCCTTCGGGGAAAAAAACAAACAAACCCATTTTAAACCATTTTCTCTGGCCTCTGCATGTGATGCACACCACATGCGACATTCACACCTATAAAAGTGGATAAAAAAATTATTAAACTGCTGAAAAAAAGAAAAAAAAAAGATAAATTGCACCTTTATTCTTAATTATTTCATTTTAAAATGATAAAGCAGTTAATGCTGTTAATTGTCAGGATATCAATAACAGCGGTCTGCTATCTGGCTACAGTAAATATGCAAAAATATTTTAAAAGTTTTGCTGTATTTAAACTGATCTGATTTTGTCCACATGGTTGGTTTTTCTGCAGCTACAAATTTAGAAAACCAACAAAGTCTGGAACCACTGAGGTTTAAACTTTCAGACCTTTGGGAAGATGGAGTAACTCTTTCATACCATAGTTAACAACATAACTCAGCTTGTCCAGGTTTGGAATATGAAGCTCCCGTTGTTCCCAGATCACATCACTCTGTGTTTAATCCAGTTTTTACACTGGCTGTTTCACACATGAATGAATGCTACTGCAAAACTAATTTTAACATTCTGTGTGACTGTTCAACAGTTACAGTCCTGAGGTATTTCTCACCATTTTCTAGTCGCTGCTAGATTTTCTCTTCACTTTACATTAAAAAAAAAACTCCACTTGATGCCAACATGTGATTTTGTAGAAAAAGGAAATTAAAAAAATTATTTCCAGCTAACATTTTACAGTTAATTGAGAGTCAAAGGGTCTGATGTTGTGATTGTTTCAGTTTAAACTTTCAATTTATATTATACCTTAAACTTTGACCTACTACTTCAACCTTCAGCAGCTGTTTGTCAAATTGGAAACGTCAATGCTGCTCAAACTGTTCAAACAATGTTGATCCTCCACAAAGTTCATAGCAGATCCTAAGAAAAACAATTTCCCTCTCGTGACTGAAAATAAAAAAAACCTTTTGGACGTTTGTCCATCAGTCCAAGCCGATAATTTATCCAAAGTGATGCTCAGTGACAGAAGACCTACAGGATGATGGGAGAAATTCAGCTCCTCAAAAACACCAAATCAGGAAGACAAAAGCTTAAACTGCCTTCAGAAAATCCAATCAGTGCTTTGCAAGATTTATTTTTTTAAAAAAAAAATCCAGACATTTAAATAGAACCACATGCAAAGCCTTTTCATTTAACAAACATGTTCTCCAGCAAAGCACTTCAGATGTGTTGGTCAAAAGAGAAAAGATGAATGAATTGTTGAACTCTGGCTCTGATGGGATTAACATTAAAACGGGAATCTGTTGACAGGATGGTTCAAGAATCTGACAGGAGATCTCAGCTGAACTTGGCTTTAGAGAAATCCATCTCTGGATGCTGCGCCATGAACCTGCGGGAAGATAAAGGTAGGAGTCAGAAACAGGAGAAATAAAAGGCAGTTTGTTCTAAACGAGCCTTTTTTTCAGGAACGACACAAAGAAACAGGAGAAAAGCATCGGATGTTTAGCATACAGGAGCACAAAACTCACAACTAGTGTTCCTGGTTGGACTGGCTGAGGCATAAAAACAGGGTTTTTCAGTCACAGATTTAATCATCTTACAAAAGAAAGAAACATTTGTGAACAAATTAATCAGAAAGAGTACTTGGAGGCCAGTTTAGCTTTTATTTATTGTATGCATCTTGTTATGCATATTGTTGCAACCTCTGGGAGACAACCAGATGCACATCAGCTGATAGCACCAAACCTCTGAAGCACACTTTGTCATTTATAATTTTGTTCATCAGTGTGAATTTCTCCATTTAAAAAAATATCTATGAGTGAAGTTATTCATTTCTTCCAACACAGTTTTCCTGTTCAGTTCCTCCCTGCACTGTGAACCTGCTCCGCAGCAGTTTGTAGAGTGGTGCGACACGTCGCATCTGGAGATGAACGTCAACTAAACTAAAGACATGGTGGTGACTAGGGCTGCTCGATTATGACAAAATGATAATCTCGATTATTTTGACTGAAATTGAGATCTCAATTATTTAACACGATTATCCAGTATTTATAAACAACGCTGCGCGTCGTGGTGTTCTAGACTCCGTGTCGTGCATTATAACCGTCTAATGTACGGTTCTGAGTTGTTTAATCTGCTTTTACCGCTTATATAGGAACTATTTTACGTCGGCCTCGATGTACGTTTTATGCCAAACAACCGCTGTCAGGCTGCAGCATGTTTCTCTCATTCACCTGTTAAAAGACGGCTGATCTGAACCAGCTGGTTAACGCGTTGCTATGGTAACGCCCCGTAACAGAGGGATATTACACTGATTAGCTCGCCGAACTATGTATAGGAAAATAATGCAGCCAGTTGTCACTGACAATGGTATAAACTATGTTTAGGTGAACTTCCACAACCTACTGCAGTTATTCTACATTGACCTGCAGCCGGAGCCGACTGAGACTGGCCGCCTGGGAGTGCTTTAGGACGGGAGAGGCTCCCGCTGCTCCTTCCTTACAGTAACTGCAGAACAATATGTGCCTTCAAGTCAGTCGCCAAAACACCAGAAAAGTCTCTAATAACTCCAGTAAAAGCTGCTAGATTTGTCGCTTTTAACAAAAAAAGTCTCCAGATTTAGCGAGAAAGTCTCCAAGTTGGCAACAGTGTCTGAATGAAAGCAAAGCGGCTGTGGGAGGAGTTTACTGCACAGCGCTGCAACGCCAGAGACGCTCGATTAGCAGCTGAAGACAGCAGCAACTGAAAACCCAGATCATAATTGAGATTAAACTCCGATTAATCGCCCAGACCTAGTAGTGACCTGTTCCAGCAGTCAAAGGGAACTGGGAGCAGCTGTCACTACCACGATCCACAGCTCACCACTTGAGACTGTGGTGGACTTTAAATACCTAGGGTTACACCTTCGACAACCAACTGAGGTAGTCCTCTAACACTGAGGGGATCATGAGGAATTGTCTTCAGGGGATGTACCTACTTAGGAAACAGAACTCTTTTTCTGTCAGTAATACCATCTTATGGACTTTCTACTGCTCAGTCATTGAAAGTGTTTTAGCTTTCTCTAAATGCAGCGGCATCTGTGCCGGTCTGTCATGGTGAGGAAGGAGCTGAGCCAGAAGGCGAAGCTCTAGATTTACCAGTCGATCTACGTTCCTACCCTCACCTTTGGGCCCGACCCGTCCCCGGATAAGTGGCAGAAAATGGATGGATGGATATATGCTGCTGGGATCACACCATCACCCTGCATGATAGGAACCGCTCGCACAATATTGTGAAAATGTGTTGTAAGATTATTCGACTTCCTGCCTGCCAACTGAACACACTAGGAGCTGTAGGCACACAGCCTGACTGGTCTCAGTCTCTAGGACACCATGCACGCTCTCCTTCAAGCATTTGAGCTAGGGCTGGGCGATATGACGATATATATCGTTTGGAGGAAAGAAAATGTCTCGTTTCATATGAGGCTCTATCGTTTACACCACAATAAGCTGCTTTACTGCAGTATTTTAAGATGTGCTTTACGGCACGGTGTAATATTTAAACAAACATGGAGGAAGACGGTAGCAGACGCTTTTCAGAGCAGGATAATTCACTAAAAGAAGACCAGCCAACCAAAACTGATGAGTTTGTTCATAAAAGAGGGAAATTTCTGTCTGGATGCGGTTTGGATATAAAAAGACCGACGTGGAACTGACAACAGACTAGTTCACAGTCCCAACAATGGACTCCGACACAGCTAACTCATTTTTATCAGGAATCAGGATAAAGAATACAGAATAAAGAATAGAGTCAACGAGCAAAAGCAGCGTCAAGTGGAGGCGAAAGCTCATAATAAACTCCAGACGTAAACGCTGCAGCAGGTATTTACCTGTGGAACGTCATACGGCCATAGTTCCCCCAGATGGAAGGAGATCACTGCTGCCGTTGCCTAGCAACATCTGACACATAACTGATGACTGACAACATTACACAGTTTTATATTGTTATGTATATCGTTATAGGGATATAAAATGAGCTGTATCGGGATGAGATTTTGGTCATATATTGCCCAGCCCTAATTCAGCTGGGCCTGGTAGGTCGCAGGTTCTGCTGTCCAGACAGGGAGAAACAGAAGAAGGAAAGCTACCTTTGTTCCCAAGGTTGTTTTCCTCTTGGACTCTATAAGTCAACCAGGACCTTAAGCTTTATTATTCCATTTATGTGGAATGTCACATTGGCTACGCTTACCTGGTGTTTTTTTAATTTGGAATTAATAATTCAGAATTAACGTATTCTCCGAGTTAACATGAGAATCATAATTCCAAATGGAGGTTTACATGAAACACATCCTCACTTTATTCCTCTTTATAGCGGCGGGTTGGGAAGGGTTCCGATTGGACAGAGGGTGCGCATGACGTATGACGTATACCGGAAATAAAGTTGGCTCCCTGCTTCTCGTCTTTTCAGTCGTAACTTCTAAAAACTACATAATAAGTTCCAGTTTCGCTGTTACTATTATTATAAATGTGAAGTAGCAGCTCAACACGAGCATACTACTTCACTTTCTGCAGCAACTGAGAAGGAGAAGAAAGATAGACCACCAAACACGGGAGGCATTTCAGGATAATTTATTTTAGTGTGCATGTCCAGAAGGGAAAGAAATAATCAAGCATTTTACACAAAGCCCTTCATTCATTTTATTTCGATCCTCTCAGATCTGTTTCTGCCAGAAACAGGCACAAAGAGAATACTGTGCCCTGAGCCCCACCTTTGCCTGCGTCTGATTGATCAGGCGCTCGGAGTATTTGTCTGAGCGTGCACACCAGCTGTTTTCTTTGTAAAAACACAGGCAGAAATGGTAAACAAACTAAAGTAGTTACTCTGGAAATGACACCAAACATACAGCCAGGTGTGTTTGAGCCCGAATCTGACCCCAAAATTGAGTCAACCCGCAGAAACAAACATGGCAGGACGTATCTGTTTTGTAAATACTCTTGTTTTCCAGCTATTGTCCCAAATAAAGTTTGCAGTTTTTCACTTGCCTTTTCACTCATGCACAATACGGAGAAGATGACCAATCACTGAGTCCCGCTCTTGGGACGTCGCAAAATATCGAAGTAGAAAAAATGAGACCTAATCTTTTCCAGCGCCACGGAAACAAAGTAGAGACGTGCTGGAAAATTCAAACATGCGTTTGTGAGATTTAAAAAAAACAAACAAACAAAAAAAAAAAAACTGCACTGCTAACTTGCCTGATGAGCATTCAACATAATAACACTGTAATAGAACATAAAGTTTTCATATTTTTTTCCTTACATTTTTTGCCTTTCAAGTTACATTGAGGCTTTAAAAAATTTATACTGTAGACAAAAACACCCAGAAAACTATGCCTCAACATGTGGACAGTACCTGAGCAAAGTTTCATGGAGCCGACGCAAAACACAACAAAGTTACACAGATTTTAGAAGAGAAGTAGCCTAGCGTTTATCAGTTTGGCACCATGTGTGAAAACTGAGATTTTTTTTTTTTAAGGTATTAAAGAGCAGAAATGACCCGACTTCATTATTCTTATAAAACCATAAGAAACGTCGATGTTTGACTCATGATGAGAAACATGTTTACTAGAAAAACCTATTTAAAGAAGAAGAAAATAAAACTAATATTTGTAGTAAACATTTTGTCTGATGACAATAGGAACATATTCACTCAGTCATCTTTCATTCATATTCAGCATCACAGTTTCCCCTGTTGGCCTGGAGGAGGTCTCGTCATCAGATGTGGAATCTTAAACACAACTCGATCCCACTTTCTTTTAAATAATTTCCAGGACTTTTTCTATAGTGCAGCATGCCTTCTGGAGTCTCATTATTGTCTTGTTTTTTTTTCTTATCCATCCATCCATTCATTTTCTACCGATTATACAGGGTTGGTTGCGGGGTCAGCAGCCTAAGCAGGGAAGCCTCACCAGGGAGACGTCCAGGAGGCATCCTAACCAGATGCCCAAACCACCTCAACTGACTCCTCTCGATGCGGAGGAACAGCGGCTCTACTCTGAGCCCCTCCTGGATGGGAACCGGGGGGGAACCATGCCCTCCAACACTCCCTCCAAGGACTCCAGAAAGGGTGAATACTCTGAACTGTGCTTAATAATACTAAGGAATAAGAAACTAAGACAATAAAAACAAAAAACATAAATAGTAAAGAAAACTAATAAAACCAATAAATAAAACCACACTATAGCACACTAATCTGTGGGCATCTTAAACTGGGCTGAAAGCTAAGTATTAAAAATAGGTTTAAAATAAGATGTAAAAATGGACAGTGAGGAAGCTTGTCTAATGTGGAGGAGGAGCTCATCCCACAGTTTTGGACCAACAACTGAAAATGCTCTGTCTTCTCTTAGCTTCCGTTTGGAGCTTACATCTGATCTTACTTCTCTGGAGAAGCACAGAGAGGTAAAGCCAGACCATTTAAAGACTTAAAAACAAACAAAATAATCTAAAAATTCATTCTGTAGTCCACAGGCAGCCAATGGAAGGAGGCCAGAATAGGTGTTATGTTCTCCCTTTTACATACTCCAGTTAGGAGACGTGCAGCTGTGTTTTGCACCAACTGGAGCCATTTGAGGGAGGAATGGCTAACCCCAAAATAAAGATCATTACAGTAATCCAGCAGAGATGTAAGGAAAGTACGGATTACTGTTTCAAAGTGCTGTTGTGCAAGAAAAGGTTTGACTTTACCTAGTTGTCTAGTTTGGAAAAAGCTGGACTTCACTAGAGAGCTGATTTGCTGGTCCAACTTAAAATCACTTTTTATCTTAAAACCCAAGTTTGTGATTGTTGGCATTTAAAAGCCTGCCAAAAGACCCAAATCAACAAGTGGGGGTTCAAGAGCTCCACTGGGACCAAAGACCATTACTTACATTTTTCCCTCATTAAGATATGAGAAGTTTTGCGCCAACCAGGCTTTGGTGTCTTTGAGACATGCTAGAATAATCATAAGGGAGAAGGCATTTTTCTTTTTAAGTGGCATATTTACAGTTGTGTTCATATGTATTCATCCCCTTTCATTTCAGAAAAAGCTGAATTTACAACAGTCACTCAAATAACTGGAGACTTAAAAAAGGAACAATAGCTAAAAATTTGCAAAAATATAATATAGTAATATAAGACACTGTTTTTTTATTTAATTGAGTTGAAGAAAGGAAAAAACAAACAAACAAATTGATCCTGGAGAAATTGGAGCACTTTTCTGTTGAACAGTGGGACAAAATACCTGTCAACAGGTGCAGAAGTCTGACTGAGAGGAACAGAAAACACCTGAGTGTAGCGGAAACATTAAAGGATTGTTCAACTAAATATTACTTTATCACTGATGTAATATGTAATAAATTATCTTATTTGTTTGCTTTTTAAAAAAAAAAAAAAAAAATTTCTATTGAACCAGAATTAGAAAATAATATAATGATTTTCATAAAAATTTTTTATTTATCATAACTTTAGTCAATTTCAGCTTATTTTACAGGCAGCTGTTTTTTTTCCTTCTTTAATGAAAGGGGATGAATAAATATGAGCACAACTGTATCTGACTATCAGCATTAAAAGTGAAATGAGACACCATGTCTTCCCCGCATTGATCCTAGGACCAGTAACTAAAAAGAGAAAAGCAAGGGTCTTAAAATAGACCCCTGTGAAATCCCATAAGGAAGTTGAGCAGAGCTGGATCCCTGATTTCCAAAGCTCAAACTCTCACTCAGACATAGGACTTGAACCACTCCAATGCAGTACTAAGGATACCCACCAGGTGGCATAACCAAGCCACTAAAGTGTTGAGATCCACCGTGTCAAAAGCTGCTGGCAAGTCCAATAAAATAAGAATAGTATAATTACCAGAGTCGTTTCTGCCAGTAGGATGCCGTTGAAAACTCATCAAAGTTGACTCAGTTCTGTGTCGTGTTTTAAAGCCAGACTGAAACTCTTCCAGAACATCACGTTCCTCTATAAAGCAACGTGAGTCTAGTGTGGACAACTTCTTCTCAACTTTTAGAAATAAAAGGCAGTATGAAAGATGGGACTTAAGTTGAACAGCATTCTGTTATCCAGGCCAGGTTTTTAAGTAGGGGCTGGACCACAGCATGTTTACAACTCAATGGAACAACTCCAGATGACCGACTATTGTTTATAACTGCCAAGAACTACCTGGTCTATACAATGAAAAACCTTTTCAGGAGCCCAGGAGGGGCAAGGGGAGAACCTGATGGCTTAATATGATCAATCAGTTATTCCAAGAGTGAGAAGGACACCGGCTCAAACTTCTCAAGAGCGATGAACAGAAACAGAGGGGTCAGGTGCAGAAATAAGAGTCCTTGCAGTAGCAACCTTATTAATAAAACGTGCAGGAAGCTGCTGCGAGTCTCAGAAGATGCCTCCGAGCTAACAAGCTTTGGGGCATTTATGCTGGCTGTAGCCAGTTGCACACACTGGTGCCATCTCAGAGATGTTTAGCAGCAGTTAACAAGCCTAAAGAGTTAGTGGGCTTCAGTCACCACCTCAACTCCCAACAGTCGTTAATCATACATGTATTATCCACTCAGATTACAGTCCATAAACCACTAACTGCTTCTCTCTGTACAAGCGCACAAGCTACAACTAAAAACCATTTAGACTAGCAGCAGCTCCTAAGTCATATGTTTATGACTTGGATATAATAGTATTCATTTCCATCTTGCAAGAAGTATCACAGCTGTAATTCTTGAGACAGCTTGGGTTCACATCACAATAACTTAACACTGTCCTGATTTAGATCTTTTAAGGTGTATTAGTATTAGATGCTATCAGAACAGCACTTCCCCTTTAAAAAAAAAAAAAAAAACACAGCTATTTAATACTTCTAGTTATAAAAAACAAACGTTTTTAATGCAAAACAATAACTCTAAATTTTTCTTTATATATCTTTGATTCTCTTTTTTTTTCCTTTGTGAAACATCTTCCTGAAGAAAAACCTGGTGCCTTTCTTTGTTGCCCAATGCTGTAATTAAACTTCATTAAATAATGAGTGGTGTTCTGCTTCAAGCAGCTAATGTGTGAAAGTATGAACTGTGAAAAGTATATCTGATGGAGCTTTAAAACTATTCCTACCTATTGGCCAGGATGGGGCTGATTTGGTCACAGCATGTACATGAGCTAAATCATGAGGTGAAGTTTCTGGTCACACCCATGTGAGCTCAATTCTGCCATTATGCAAAGTTAAAGTACCTTTTTCCTTTTTGAAAAACAGAAATAAAACTATACTCTGAAACTGTGCTTCAGAACCCACCTAGAAGGTCAGATGAATACAACTATTTGATCTGCTGAAAAAAAAACCCCAAAACAGTTCTTTTTGTTGCTATGATAGAAAAAAGGTACGACTAAAGGCCTTTACATACCGACTCACTGGTCAATGGGAACGTTCCCACCAGTGACCAACTTCTGTCCAACGATTTTGTGGGTTTTCTTTTTTAACAACTGAGCTCAATATTTCTTAATATTCACATCCGACCGAGAAACAATTACCCAACCAAAGAAAGTATGTTGATAGCATCTCCGGTCGTGAGCTAACAAGTGTCACTTTGTCGCTGCTAAACTTTATATCACCATGGCCGAGTGTCGATTATTTTCTCTGCAGCAGATTCTCAAATTGTCTCATAGACAAAGTAACACAGACAATCAAGCTTCAGCTACTGGATGAAACAATTCAACTCCCCAAGTACCCAGCGTGCCCTTTTTTTTTATCTTTGTTTTTGCAGCATCAGCAAAATACTGTCTGCTCGATGTGGAATCAATGTTTGCTGTTACCATCTTGCATTTTGTTTTAGAATCTGAATTTATTCCAGTCTCGCATCACACTGTGTGCACAGACAGAAAAGTTTATATTTCACATCCGGAATATTCACAGTTTCGTGTTTGCAATGGTCCTGGTGTGTAAAGGCCTTAAAGAAAAAGCAGGAATAAATTCTTCAATCACTGCAGAGCAGAAGATGAAACCAACATCACACCCTATGATCCGGTTGGAGTTTTCAGTAGAGTTTGGTCTTGAACAGAAACGGGTGACAGTGAAGATCACACCAGTCATGTTGCTTTGAAAGATTTAGGTGGAAAGGTGGTGAAGCAGCAATGGGGACTTACTTCTTAAGAATATCTTGTTTCTTCTGCTCTTCAGATGTAGGCAGGCCCATTGATTTCTGCCTTTGGTCGTACATCATCTTCTCCACCATCCCACGAGTTTCTCCGTCTAGGTCTGACAGCTGCTCAGCAGGAAATTAGGAAGGTGAAAGAAGTTCAACAAACATTTGCTAATAATTATATTCCTCTTGTAATAAATACTTAAATGCAGAAAAATGCTGAGTTAATTTTTTACCTTGGAGTTCTCAGGACATATTTTCTTGGTGTTAATTTCTGGATCTGTGGTTACAATTCTGCTCCACCACTCCATTTTATTAATCTGAAACCAAACTGATTCAATTACACGAACCCCGAAGGAGGGAAGAAATGCGTCTATAGAAATAAATATGTTCTTACCTTCTCCAGGTGGATGGTAACCACTTTTCCATCGTCGATAAGCCAGGAGCTCTCTTCTACCTTCACCTCATTGTAGAGCGGACTGTCGATGACAGGAGGGTGTCCCTTCAGGCCAACCTTGATGGAGCGTCGCTGGATGTCCACCACCACATCCCTGCTCTTTATGCGGAACTTGACTTCGAAAGGCACCGCCAGCTGTGGGAGGATTTTAAACCCAGTTCATATTTCAGTAGGCCTTAACAATAAGGGAGGGGGGTGTGATTGGAATTTTTCTGAACAATATCTGGTTTGGGATTTAATCTTTACATTCCAGGATGTGTTTAGTGTTGATGCAGGAACATATAAACTCTTCCTCCGCCATTGACAAGATATTCCGTCAGTCACGTTATACTTCTGCCTATAGGAGCCAATTCGTTTAACTGCGTTCTCATTGGTGCTGTTAGAGGGCACTGTATTGCTACCTGGGCAGGTGACGCATATAGGGGGAACTGGTTGGGTAGATGTTTGGCCTGGAAGGGCAAAAGGTTTTGGACCGCAGGGCGCGATTAGACGTGTATACGCCACAAAATGATTGCAAAAGGAATAAAGATTGATGAATCTGAAATCAAGCGATCTGAGTGGAAGTCAATCACGGCGAAGTGGCGCGTCGCACCACTCTCGGGCCAAGCTATCTCAGTAGCTTTGTTTAGGCTTAGCTCCTTCACCGCCAATGACGAGATATTCCAGCGATCTGTGTTACTTTTTGTGGACGTGGAAAAGATGAACCGCCAGTGATGGAGACCAGACAAAGAGCACCTAGTCCTCACCTTGATGACAGTGGGAGTTCAGGTGAGGACACTGAGTGGAGGGATTGGGCTCCCAAACGCCAGAGGTGCGAGAAGTAAAGCATTGTTTTCTTTAGCACCTGAATGAATTTTCCAGGGTATATATAGATACTTTCATCACATGATATGAATCCTGAGGTTTAAACAATGACACGGCTGATTCATGTATCTTTACTGACTAACAAGTCATTTTGCATGCTCTTGATTCAGAGCAGCAAGTTGATTTTGTTGAGTTATTTATTTCTGATGAACTTTGGCAGAATATTGTCAGACTAACGTATACGTTGTGGGTCAGTGGAAGGAATACTTTGAAGATCTCCTTAATCCTACCAACATCTTCTAATGAGGAAACAGAGCTGGGGGACTCATGGGTGGACTCTTCTATCTCCGGGGCTGGGGTCGCTGAGGTGGGGGAACTATGGCTGTATGACGTTTCACAGGTAAATACCTGCTGCAGCGTTTACGTCTGGAGTTTATTATGGGCTTTCGCCTCCACTTGACGCTGCTTTTGCTCGTCGACTCTTTTCTTTATTCTGTATTCTTTATCCTGATTCCTGGTGATAAAATGAGTTGGTTGTGTCGGAGTCCATTGTTGGGACTGTGAGCTAGTCTGTTGTCGGCTCCACGTCGGTCTTTCTATTTCCAGACCGCATCCAGACAGAAATCTCCCTTCTTTTAGGAACAAGCTCATCAGTTTGGGTTGCCTGGTCATCTTTTAGTAGATTATCCTGCTCTGAAACACGTCTGCTACCGTCTTCCTTCATGTTTGTTTATATATTGCAGCGTGCATGCCATGAAGCGCATCTTGACGTAAGATACTGCAGTAAAGCAGCTTATTGTGGCGTAAACGATACAGCCTCACATGAAACAATGGACATGTTGTCCAAACGATATATATCATCATATCGCCCAGCCCTAGCGGGAGTTATAAATTTCATATTACTGTGAACAGTTTAAGAAGACCATAGCTGCACAAGTAAATGAAGCATCACCCTTAATATCAGTAGCAAGTTTTAAATTTCAGTATTGTGACAACCCTAAACTTTTCTGAAACCTTTAGGTAAATCCCCTCCACCTACAAGCTCTTCAATATGTAGAAGCCAATACATAGTCATACTCAAATTTATTCATACCGCTCCATTAAAGAAAGAAAGAAAAAAAAGATGCCTGTGAAATAAGCTGAAATTGACAGAAAATGCCTCGTCTACGCTTCTTTAAATGTCATTTTATTTATTACTTTGCTCTTTCAGCAGCGTAACACTGACTACAGGTAGAAATGATGGACATTTCTTACAAATGTGCTTTTCAAAATAAATGATTTCACTTTAATTGTGGGAAGATAAATACATTTTTAAGTTCAAACAGTTACTTTCAAACAGTTATGAAAGGAGATGAAAAGTTTGAAGATAAAGGGAACTCACGTCAACTTCCGACAGGGTCTGTGTCCACTTGTAGTTGGGTAGATCTGCGCCGTTTCCCGAGTTAGGCTTCAGTTTATCTTTATCCTTCTCGTCTTCCTCTCCTTCAGAGTCAGACTGGATAGAATGAAAAAGCAGTGAGTAAGCAGCACTTGATTTCATCATCATTCAACATAAAATCACCCACTTACCCCCTTCTCTTTATCTGCTTTGTCAGACGTTTCCTCCGTCTCTGCTGTTACATTCTGAATTTTCTCCTCTTTTCTCTTTTTCTATCAAATACACAAATATAATAATTAATCACGTGAAATAACTGCTTTGCTTTGGGGTAGCGATGCACCAAAACCAGCATCGGTATCAGCTCAATACTATGCATGTGCAGTCGTACTTGGTATTAATAAAAGCGTACCAATACTACAACCAATACCACACTAGTCAAGCCAGCGCAGATGTGTTTGATGCTTTGGACGTGTTTTAAAACAAATAAATGCCTTGAATGTTAAAATGTGACATTTTCTGTTACACTAAAACAGTGATCCTCACTGTTTATTCAACAAGAGACGCTTCAATATACTAAGACAAGAGGAGAGCCGTCACCCCCCAAACTACGTATCCTGCTACGTTGCCAAATCAGTAACATTCGGCTTTTTAACAAGGAATGGTTATCCTACATATTACACGGAGTAATGGCGTTCTTATGCAACAGTATGTGGTGAAAATACAATAATGCCTCCAGGATGTTGACGTTTCTGTTTCATTATATACACGGAGCTACCGACGGAGCAGCTCTTTGTTGGAGTTCGGTGCAGCTGAAATCAGCCAGAACTGGCAACTCTGACAGGGTCAGTTAAGGCCGTTAGGACAGCAGAGTTTCTGCAAGCAGCCTGCAGCTCTTGTTTGTGGAGAGAACTGCAGCGTTGAGGATCATTATGACTTGCTTAGATAGCATTTTCAGAAAACCAGTGGCTGCTTCACGAGACACAAGTCAAGAGTCGGTGAGCCACATGCGATGAGGAAGACAATCTTTGTTTCAAAACCACACATTTATAGCTGTATTTAGGTCAAATGTGCCAAATCAAAATAAAACTTGTTGAAATTGTTAGATCTGTAATGTTATTATATCTGTATTGGTGAGGTAACTTCAGAAAGGATGGGTCATTTATTACAACCTAATGAAATCTAACACAGTTATAACAGCAATAATAACCATAGTCACAATAATGTTCACATAAACAGATATGGTATCGGCAAATATCGGTAGATATTCACATTTCAGGTATCGGATCGGAACTCCCCAAAAGTGTATCGGTGCATCCCTACTTTGGGGGGAAAAAACTCACCATATCAAGCTCAGACTGAAGTTTCTCTGCTTCTTCATCTGTCAGTTCCTGGATCCTCGGTCCATCCTCATTTTTCTTTTTCCTTTCCTCCTCTGCAAGCTTGGCCACTCTTTCAGTTTTCTCCTTCTTTTCCTTTTCCAATTTCATCTGCTTGTCCTTGTGGGCTTTCAGTGCCAGCTTGCTGTGGTGATCAAATGCTTCCTTGACAAGCTGAAAGAGACCGGATGAGAAGTGAACGAAGGCTTAGCAGCCTGGTGATGATGGAAGTCACAAAAGCTGAAGATAAGAGTTACATTGCTCACCTTCTCTGCAGCACCCGTGTTTCCACCTGTGAAAAAGTCCGTTTTGCGGCGTAGAAAGCTGAAAAACGTGCTTACCAGCTGTTGAAAGACAAAAAAAAAAAACTTGAAAACTTTGAACTTCCACACTAAATTATGGAGATATTTTCTCCATCCGTTTTCAGTTTAGTTTAGTTTATTTAGGATCCCCATTAGCCGTAGCAAGCTACAGCTATTCCTCCTGGGGTCCGGCACAATTATAACATCAAAACAAAAAGTTACATCAGCACATCAGTTCAATCCTGGAATTCAAGCTATTTACATATTTAAATCCATCTTTTTACATCCATTTTTACATACTAAATGTATGCATGTAATGTTCATTCATGTTACATCTCATCATATAAACTATTCTGTCACAAAAATACACTCATAATTGGATATCAACCAATATATTTGATTATCTATAATACAAATCTTCTAGTACACATCTATCCACATTATCAATTTATTTAGTCTATTACACATACATTTGTGTTTATTATACTTTTTTCACCAATCCCTTATAATTATGATTTATATAGATACCTCTACTTTTGAAAATAGTCTTTTAATAATATTTTAACGTTTTGTTTTTTTTAGGTCAGTGGTTAATTTAATAAATTCCACGTTTTCATGCCTCTATACAAAACTGTTCTTTTAATGGCATCTGATTTTACTTTAGACAAGCTAAAATTTACATCTTTTGCATGTCTTGTGGTATATTCGTGATTTCCAGCACTAAAAGTAAGGTTATTAAATAAAATAACAGGTAGTTTTAATACAGATATATTTCTAATTACAACTGTCAATGAATATAAGTCAACCAGTTAAGTTTCTTATGCATTGTGATGATATTTGTCCTGAAATCACACTTCAGTACCGTTCAGCCAGCTATATGTTAGTGCAGTATTCGCCAAACTACAGTTGTTCTCATATTTATTCATACCATTTCATTAAAACAGCTGCCTGTAAAATAAGCTGAAATTGACTAAAGTTATGATAAATAAAAAGTTTGACATTATTTTCTAACTGGTTCAATAATAAAAAAATTTTTAAAGCAAACAAATAAGATAATTTATTACATATTACATCACTCATAACCTAACATTTAGTTGAACAATCCTTTAATGTTTCCGCTCCAGTCAGGTGTTTTCTCTTCCTCTCAGTCAGACTTCTGCACCTGTTGACAGGTATTTTCTCCCTTGTTCAACAGAAAAGTGCTCCAATTTCTCCAGGATCAATTTGTTTGTTTGTTGTTTTTTTTTTTTCCTTTCTTCAACTCAATTAAATAAAAAAAACAAACAAACAAAAGAAAAAAAAACAAACAACCCCCCCCCCCCCCCAAAAAAAAAAAAAACAAAACTGTCTTATATTACTAAATTATATTTTTGCAAATTTTTAGCTATTGTTCCTTTTTTAAGTCTCCAGTTATTGAAGT
>NC_136617.1:32056686-32069186 GCF_933228915.1 Telmatherina bonti
ATATATATATATATATATATATATATATATATATATATATATATATGTGTGTGTGTGTGTGTGTGTGTGTGTGTGTGTGTATATATATATATATATATAAACTATATAAACACCAACTATTTAACTATCATGACATGATATTCCCTCCCACCATTTTATCACGTGTTTGCAGAATCAACCAGAAGTCCCCGTATATTTTCTTATAAATCAGGCAATGGATATACACGTACAGAGTTCTGATCATCAAAAACATCACATGCTTACCTCTTTAACATAATCTGAAACATATTTATGTGGGGAAAAACTAACAAACGAGGTGTGCTTGTTAGAGGCTAATGAGAATAGTTCTATATTAGCATGTCGGTGTTAGCACGTTGCTTTACCTCTTCAACTCCGCCTTCGTGTTGCTGGGCCATGACAAGAAGCATCCCGTCATATTTTTCTTCGCTGTCGCCCATGTTTAAAAATAAGATTTGGTGGAAGAGAAAAGTGACGTGGTAAAAAAAAGAGGAAAGCAAAAAAAGGAAAAGTTTGCTTGAGAAAGGTTAGGACCGATGCGCAGCACGTACTTCCTGGAAACGAATCCCAGCCCCTTTCGTTTCGACCAATGAACATAGTGTATTTTGTTTGACAAGTTAAACAACCTATCAATTTAGAGCATTTGCTCTAAGAGCAACTCAGCCCCACCCCCCAAAAGAATGAGTGGCAACATTTTATAGAAAGAAAGGAAAGAACCAAAATTAGATCAACTATATAGACTTAAAGCTGAAGGCAATGGATAGAAGAAGATAGAAGAAGATGAGCAAAACTTTGCATTTTTTTTAAACCATTTCAGTATATGAATGGGTTAATGTAAACTACTAACCTGACTTTAAAGCCTTATATCAGATAGTGTATTGTATCTAATGGACTCCAACCACAGTAGAAAACCCTGATGTTGTAAAGAGTCAATACTGAATTTACTGATTACTGAATACTGAGATCATGACACTTTTCATTAAGATTCGCTCAAGCAGAACTATGCATATATACCAGGACAAAGATAATAGTTGTGATAAAAGGATAGGATATCTTATATCTGTAGTCAGCTTATCATGACACAACACAAACTATGCTGCAGAGATTCACTTCTTTTATTTGACTTCTTTTACAATAATACACCAATAGGAAATGAGTTAGTTACCACTACTAGACATGTAAAAGGCACAAATATTACAATTTGCCCTCGGACAACCACACAAAAACACATAAGATCAGAATATTGAAACAAAGTGCAATTCTTCAGCTAAAAATTCAAACAGCTTATAAAGTAAAAAGCAAATTTCCTTTTTCACTGATATTTTGTGTTTTCTAGTCCTACACCAAAACACATTCCCCACAACTTCATTATAATATCATAAAGTACAATAAACAAGTTACTATAAAGACCACATTACAAAACCAATTTGAGTATTTTAATTATTTAACAGAAAAAAATGGCCAAATTTCCATCAGGATCTGGGAGCAAGAAGAAACTTTAAATACCAAGCAGTGGGGGAAAAAAAAAAAAACATCACACATCTAATAAACACAGGATTTAAGTTAGCCTAGCTGCTTGTAGTGTCTTCGCTAAACTAGGCTGCTTCTTATTAAGCCTCTCCTCAATGTAGAATTTCCATGTTTTTAATCGTTCTTATTTGCACCGTACTTCCAGGCACACATAAAACTATACAGAAAAAAAGACTGTAAAATCTTGGACGGGTTGTATTTGAACCTTGAATTTCCCCTCGGGGATGAATAAAATATTCTTTTATCTTGTATCTTAAACAAATTTATACATTTTTTTTTTTACATTCATTGCCTCCCACATCAACCTGAAGTAAATGATGAAACTGTGGTAGTATATACAATCTGTTAAAAAGCTTCATACTATGATCCAACCAAAGCAAATGAATATAAAATAGAAAGCAATATTACTCAATTACAAAGACAAGATGCTGAAATGTGCAATTAAAACAAAAAAAAACATTCTTTGCGTAAAAACAGCATCATAACCCCCACCCTCTCCCTCTATTAAAAAAAAAAAAAAAAAAAAGATGGGGGTCACAAGTTATAACTTCTTAAAAAACAACGGGACGGCTTATTATGAATAAATATTTTAAAAGCTGCAGGTGGCCTTCTAACCTTTTAATCAATCAATTCATTCATTCATTTTTCTAACTGCTTTGTCTAATTAAGGGTTGCTGGGAAGCTGGAACCTTTCCCAACAATCCCAGTTCTTCAAAAGTCTATGTACAATTCTTCAAATACACATATGCAATATTTACTAGCCATAAATACCTCCACTCAGAGCCCTGAGTTCACTGAATTCCTTCAGACAATGTGAATGCACACTTATTCTTCCTTCCTTTACAAAAAAACCAAAAACTTAAAAGAGTTTGGCTCAGCCAGACACTCCAGTGCAAATAGTGTCTCCTTTAAAAGTCCAGCATGGGACCCCGTGGAGAAAAGGCGGCTGACTACAGAGCCTCACTGTGCTGAACAAATCATGTCCTCATCGTGGTGTACAACAGAGGTACACCAGAAGAATCAGTTCTTGTGTGAGAGGGTGAGGAAGCCGTTGGGGAACTTGAGGTAGGAGCTGTAAAAAAAAAAAAAAAACACAGAAAAAAGAAGACTGAGTACTGACAGTCCTGAAAAAATAACACAATACCTTCCAAAAGCCTGAAGGCAGCACTCATGTCTTTATAATACTTACAGGGATTCTGACTTTCCTGTCTCCAGCATTAATTCTCTGTTTTAAAAGGCACAGTGTGTGAAGAATCACTGACATCTAGTGGTAAAGGATAAAGACTTTCGCCAGAACTGCACTTTTAAAAACTCAGAGGTTCTCAGTTCACACACAGAGTTGTTTGTCCATTCAGAGACACCGTAGTAAACATTGTGGCACAAACATGGCAGCTGCCATATATGTAGCCACACAGCAACATAGGGCATTTATTAGGGCTGTCTTTGGTTTAAAGTATTTAAAAACAATTAATTGCATTTTTAAATACTTATTTATGACTGGTTTATGTGGCAGTTCTTATCGTTACTGGGTTTTTTTTTTTGCATGTTTATTGTGCTAGGGCCTGTGAGAATGTTTTGTTAAATTGTGCAAATGCTAATTTTGTTTTACCATTTATCTCCTGATGTGTTTCAAACTGAATGAAAGCCAAGTTGGAGGAAATAGGAGCATCTTGTTCAGAAGCAGCCTGTTGTTATTGCTAATATGCAGAGCAAATTATTTTGTGATAACTGTTTCTTTTTCCTTGTATCTAATTAATTTAGAAAAACACATTTTTCCCCACTGAACACAACACACGTCTGTACCAGCTCAAGATGGATTAATTCAAAATCTTCACTATTAAATGTAAATTTATACTAGAACTGCAAGCAATTATGATGGCGTCCAAACCCCCAAAGTAGCACATCTCAACAATGCCCAAAGGCAGCCACCACTACAAGTCCTCTGCAAGTTTCTGGCTAACTTTTAAGAAAATGGTCTGGGATGGTCAGGATGGTTTCTGGTGTGTTTTTTAAAGCATCATATTATCATGATGTCATCACCCCAATTCTTTACTCAAGCCCACGTTCAATAGCACTTAACTGGCCGAGTCTATCTGCTTATTCATATGACAATATTGCCGTCTCTAACTTTTTTCCACAGGTCTTCTTGAATAAGTGCAGTTGTACATGTTGATCTGTCTTTCCTGTCCTCTCCACCCCAACCAGTCGAGGCAGATGGCTGCCCTCCCTGAGCCGGGTTCTGACAGAGGTTTTCTTCCTGTTAAAGGGGAGTTTTTTCCTTCCCACTGTCGCCTCGTGCAGCTCAGGATGGAGGATTGGATCGAAGTCATGACTCAATGCAATCAGTTGGTTTCTATTATAGGATATGTATGAATTGACTTGAAATTATGTGTATGTTGATTCGTCTATGTAAAGTGCCCTGTGACAACATTGTGAAGTAGCAATATACAAATAAAGCTGAACTGAAATTGAATTGAATTCATTTACTTTGATTTATAACAACTAAATATCTATATATATGCAAAATGTTTTACTTTCTAACAAAACATGTACCCAACCTTCTATGTTTTTTGGGATTGTTTGTTGTCTTTGTTGCACCTTCTGTCACAATAAATTAATAAATAGATAGATAAATAAATAAATACATAAATGACAAAAAAAATAAATGGAAGAAGAAGAAATTAATAGCTAACTATTAACAATAGGTTTGAATCACACTGGAGTGCTGGGAGCCACGATGCTCTGTGCTGCCTGACCCCTAATAAAAAGGGAAATTACCTTTAAGATAGAATTATTTAAAGCTGGGGTAGGTAATGTTGCTCAGAGACTTTTTTTTTATTTATTTTTTTATTCTGGGTGAAGTGGTTCCACATCCTGATAGTAGTCTGTACATTTTGTAATCACGAACAATAAGAAATATAGTTAGACCCTCAGTTTTCTGTAAATCTGTAAACATTTTGACCAATCCAAACGTTTGGACCGAATTGAAGTTGTTCATTTCTTATATTTCAGAAGATTCTTCACAGCTGAGAAACTGCAGGATGGATTTCCCAGCCTGGCTCGGTTTATTTGCCTCCTCCCGCTAAACAACCGAGAAAGAGAAAAAATCGTTGGTGGAAAAGCTGCGAACTAGAAAGAGCACAAACGTCTGCCAAGGCCTTTAAAAAGTTCCAGGATCCAAACAGTGATCCGGATCACCACCAAATTTAATCAGTTCTTCCTTTTCAGGTTTCCAACAACTTGCAAAGATTTAACTAAAGTCCGTCCATAACTTTTTAAATTATCTGGCACACAAACAGATAAACGCTGGTAAAAACATGTCCTCCTTGGTGAAGGTAAGAAAAAAGCCTTGGATCACGCAAGGAGCAAAACCAGAGGGGGAGGAGCCAAGACAGGGGGAGGAGCCAAGACAGGTGCTACTCAAAGATCTTGCTAGCTCCCCAACAACACCTACAAGTTTAAAGATTCTGTATAATTCCACCTCCATTTCCTGCTTTAGTTCAAACAAACATGTTGACACGAAGGAAAGAATATAAAAAGTGCTAAAAATTTTAACGTTCTCATATTCTTATCATCCTGTCAACGGTCTTGATTGTAACTTAGCAGCCAATGCAAATGCAGCACTCCCTGATAAAAGTATTTACATTTGTGCACCTTCATTGGTAATGTCCCGGAAAGAGATCAAGGATAAAAATGTAAGTATATCTACCAAATATTCTTTAGCCGGAAAGAGCCCACTACATGGAAAATCTCCCAGAAAACACTTCAATACAAACTCCAAATACTCCATACATGCTTACTCTGGTGTAAAAATGTTCTATATACAATCGTATTAAAAATCCCTTTCCATATATAGAATATCAAGGGGAGCATTATTTTTTACCGTATCTTTTGGGCCATAAGGCGCACTTAAAAGCCGCTTATTTTCGCAAAAAACACCGGTACGCCTTATGTGTGTGCTGAATTCCAAAATCTGTAAAAAATGTTGTGCAATTTTAGAAAGTGCCACCTTGGTTGACTGTTAGACCATTTACCGCTGTCATAGGGGCTTAATACAAGGAGAAAGTTAAATAATGACTGAGAGAGGTGTATGTAAAGAGACTGGATGTTTTTTTTTGGTTTTTTTTTTACGCATCACCATCTCGGTTGATCTGCGACTCCATGCGCGCCCATATCACCGCTACTGTGAAAAATCAAGTGAAGTTTACCGTCATCCCAGGAGGACTAATGAAGGTACTCCAACCGCTGGACATTGGTGTAAACAGTTTAAAGTGAAGTTGCGAGCTTCGTGGGAGCAATGGATGAGAGACGATGTGCACACCTTAACAAAGGCTGGGAGGCGGTGTCGGGAAAGTTACGCCACCATATGTGAGTGGATTGTGGATGCCTGGAGTAAAGTATCTCCATTGACTGTTGTACGAGTTTTTGCAAAAGCTGTTTTTATTACTGAACATCCACCCAGCAACAACACTGACTCTGACAACGAAAAAAAGAGAACCAGGTATGCTTGAAGGAGAAATTGCCCAGCTGTTTATTTCCGACACAGAAGGTGAGGACTTTGACAGATTTGTTACAACAGACTGATTAAAAAAAAAAAAGTGTATTTTAAAATCAGTAGACTACCTTTACTGTTTTGAATAAAGTTCAACCAAACTCACTTTTTTGCTTTCCTGACTTTGTTTTACTTTTGTTTTATCATGCGTCCAATAACGCGGTGCGCCTTCACACCTGAAAACCAAATTAGCCTCCATAATTGAGGCTGCGCCTTACAATGTAGCACCTTGACAGCCGAAAAATACGGTATATATTTTAGATATAATGTTTCCCTTGGCAAAGTAAATTTGCTCAGCAGAATACAGGATCCAGATAATCATTCTGCCTGCTTAAATGCTGGACAAAGACAAAAAAAAAACAAAAAAAAACCTCTATATGAAAAATGTTAAGAACTGCAATAATTGTGTCATTCAGTTGGTGAGTGGTATTTTAAACCTCTCCCCGTGTATGTGTGGGTTCTCTCAGAGTACTCCGGCTTCATCCCACCATCCAAAGACATGCATGTTAGGTTAATTGGTTACTCTACATCAGGGGTCTCCAACACCGATCGTCAAGGGCCATGATCCTACAGGTTTTCCATGTATTCCAGCTTCAACACACCTGACTCAAACTAATCAGTCATAATGCAAAACTTCATTGGCTGTTGGATCCATTCAATGGAAGCCAGGTGTGTTGGAGCAGGGATACATTTAAAACCAGCAGGACAACAGTCCTTCAGGACCAACTTTGGACACCCCTGTTCTACATTCTCCTTAGGAGTGAATGTGTGTGTGAATGGTTGTTTGTCTCTCTGTGTTGGCCCTGAGATGCACTGGCGACCTGTGCAGGAAGTACCATGCCTCCAGCCTGATAAAATGGAAAACTTATAAAAAGTTTTCTGTGGTCAGGTCTCTACTGAACACCACATCCTTCTGATCGTAGAATATATAAATATATATAATAAATATATAAATATAAATATGCTTTTGTCCTGATTCAATTCCAATTTTGTGGGTGCTGATTCGGTTTAAATTGCAATTCTCACAATTCTTTGATATTGCTAATTTTTGTTGATTAAAAACAAAAAATATGTAGAAAACTTTACTTTTTGCTGGTCATTTTTGTTGTTTTCAATGAGGAAAAAAAAACAACTCATTCGCCAGACCATCATTCTGCTTCTATAATGCCCAAGAAGACAAGTAAAAAGATCAATAAAAATGACGAAAATTTTATCATGGATTATTTTTGTTTATTTGGGAAAATTTTGATTTTTAAATTGTGAGGTAAAAAAATCCAGATTTTCGATTTTTCAATTTGATTTTCCCGCCCCTAATATAGCTTTTTTTTTTTTTTTTTTTTTTTTCCCAACAAACTTGAAGTAGTCTGCATCAGGAGATCAAACCTGCACAGTGACAACAAAGCCTAATACCTGCTGCTCCATTTGAACACCATGTATAACCAAAAAAAAAAAAATCCTGTATGGACACAAAAACAATGATTTCTTCCCAAAGTCGGTGATTAAACTACAGGAAAAGTATTATTACCAAATGACACAAATATACAGTTTTACAAACGAAGCTGTATTTTGTGTATTTAATCGTATATGAAAGGTGAATAAGACAAATTTCATACCACTGTTGTTCCTCCACATTTCCCTGGCAAACTTGTCGGAAGGGGTCTGTTCTGATATCTGGATGTTGGGATTTGACCGATAATCATCTTGAAGAAACAGAGAATTTCATTATTTTCTTTTTAAAAATGACAGCAGAGAAGGATTTCTGTTGGGTTTTCTGAAGGAGTAAAAACACAAACTTTACTTACTGTTGTTGGTAAATGAAAAGGAGACGCTGCCATTCATCGTCTCATTGCCGCTGTCCGACAGCGTCCTCTGCATCCTGGAGGTTATCTGCCTTTTTTTGCTGCTCTTCCGCGTGCTGATGCGGATGATGCCTCGCACCAACCTGCACTCAGCTTCCTGCTCGTCCATTTTGTGCTCCTCTGCCAGCGAGTTAATCAGCTGGTTGATGGCCTTGGTCTTCCTCAGAAACACGGAATCTGAGGTGCATCTGGCCAACTCCTCAATTTGATATTCGGAGTATAGCTCCAATAACTTCTTAGTTATTAAAGAGTCCAAATCCTCTTCACCGTCTTCCCAGTCATCAAATCTCATTGAGTCGTGCAGGGAGGAGTAGAATTTCTGAGCATCAGCAGAAGATGAAGGCGCATATGATGGAGATTTGGTGTCGGCATCAATATATTCTCTTGAATTGGCCACTATTACACCAGCAAAGTGGACATCCGTGTATCCTATGTCGTCCCCTACTTTGTTGTCTGCTGGGTTCCCACTTTGGAGGCTTATCCTCTCTGGTTCATCTGGAGAGCTTTCGTTTGGAGCCAAGCATGGAACAAGGTCAGAGCGCTGGCAGACCCTATACAGACCACAGGTGAGCACGCTGCACACGAAAGTCTTACAGCTCCTGGGAGAAGCGCAGGGATTGCAGGTTTGTGCTGCAGATGAAGGACCAGCTGAGCCCGGAATGAACCCGATGGTCTCAGACTCCTTTCCATTAGTATCTTTAGCATTAGCTTTGTGGACCGCCTTATGCTGTTGGGGAGGTTGTTTGTCTTCCACTGGGTCCACACATCGCTCCTCATATAAGTACGTCTGGCTGCTTCTCCCGGGCCCTGAGCTGCGTCTCAGACTGCCGGTGCTGCCAGCAGACATGACTTACTCACTGCAAGAAATTAAAGACAAGCATGTAAAGGAAATGAGGTCAATGTAAGGTTTATTTCAATAAGAATGTGATGAAATGGCATTCTTATCCTCCTAATCTTTCAGGTGAAGTCTGAAATCACTTATGTAGCCACCTGGGGGCATTTTTCCCTTCAAAACAAATAGATGAAACGACTGTCCAAGGTTGCAGGTAATGTTGTCCAACAGGTTTTGATATGTGCTCATAACAGTGAAAGACAATCCTCCATTCATTCATAATAATCCCTGCATGGTGCCAAGGGGTATTCCAAACGTGAAATTAGCTCTAAACAAATACTGGAGTTAAGTTTCAAGTTTGATTATTAGGTGAAAATGCCCACAAGAACTATTTGTTTAAGAAATTAACCAATCAGTAAATTCCAACATTAAAACCAGCAACAATGATGGAGTAAATGTGATAATAATGACATCAATTAAAAGGAACCAAAAATAGGAATTGAAATTAATGCTGAATTGAAGTCAAATCAAATCTGAAGTCACATTTCACTTTGTTTATAGGCCAATTTCTTTTAAATATAAGTGGTATTGTATCATATTTTTGGAGTTTCTGGTGTTACGTTTTGTTTTGTTACAATTTTTTTTAAACATCAGTCTTTAACTTAACTTTAATCCAATAAAATGGTCCAATAATATTGCAGTATTGGTAGCATTTTGGTTCATTTACACGCTGAAATTTGGTACAAAGTCATTAACAATCTCGATATATCTCATAAAAACAACTGTTTTCACTTTCATGGCGACTTGTCATTGCTGCTCCTTCCTCCATTAGAGGACTTACAGGTTTCTCACCAATACTCCCAGTTAATCCAACAGCTGACTCCAGAAATAATAACAAAATTTATGATTTAAAAAAAAGTTAGCTTCCGTTTGAATAGTCCGCTGTCCCAAATGCTCGTAGAAATGTAAGTTCCAGGTGAAGTTTTCGATCAAATCCGTGTACCTGAGCGTCAAGGTGCAGGAAGCCAAACAGGTATCTGGGATGATCAGGTTGGACTTCCGGTTAAAAATGTGCCTTAAAAAGTAAAATTTGGTGAATTTTCAGTCGTGACGTTGGCCTTTTACATGTTAAATAAACGTAGTTTGTTTAGTTTGAATGGTTTACATGGTTATTTTGAAAAATCTCAGCACTATTCAAAATCCTGGGCATATCCTATTTTGAGTGTTAAAAATCAGGTTGTCAGGAATGCTGATTGTAATACCGAAAGTATGGAAAACAACATTTACCTCCTCTTAAGAACATTGTTTAGAAAAAGTAAATCACGTAGTTAAAATCCTATAAGACGTTTTATGGGCATTTATTTGGTCCGATTCACGACCACAGCTGCCGAACAGTAATTAAATAACATTCTTTTTATTTGAAAGAATACCGGAACTCGTCCTATTTTTCAATTTGCTTGATGAAAGTTGCAATTTGCAACATGACGTTCAGGACGAGACTGAAGTTAGCTTCTGATTTGTCGCTTCCGATTCGCCATTTCTGTAAAGGACAATTCCACTCAACTTCTGGGCAACTGGACTGCATTAGACCAGGTCCAGACAAAAAACTACAACACCTAAACTCTTCATACCTGGACTGAAATATTCTACATACTATGCAGATTAATTGAAACATAGTTTCTGATTTGTGAAACCTTTATTCTATTTGTGAAAATGCAAATAAGGCTAATCTTGGGACATTTTTTTAAAAATATTTGGACCACATTAGATCAGGTCCTGACAAAAAAAACTACAACACTTAGACCCTTCAAAACTGGACCGGAGTATTCTACATACTATACAGATTCATTGAAACATAGTTTCTGATTTGTGAAACCTTTGTTCTAATTATGAAAATGCAAATAAGGCGTGTTTTATCATATCTGGACCACATTAGACGAGGTCCTGGCAAAAAACTACACTTAGACACACCAGATATTAATAGAAAAATAGGTCCACTAGATGTAGAGACGTCCCTCGCCGTTGTTAATAAAACATATCTGGAGCTACCGCTAGTGTGCGGACCTATTTTTCAATTTTTGTCTTTGCTTACCTTTGGATACGGCTCCTAGTTTTATCTCAGTAAGGATATGCGTGATGTAAATTCTTTTCTACTCCAGACATTAAAATACAGTATCAAACAGCAGTTTCAAACAAACCTTTATTTTACTTGTCAAAGTGGTAATACTGGAAATTCTCATGTTTCACAAACTCAACTTTAGGTACTTTTTTTTCACTTAAATAGAAAAGAAAGAAAATGAAATAGGAATACTTCAGAATAAACACGAAAGTTGAAGATGTGTGATGGCCATTTCTGGTTATTTCTGACTGGATCATAATACCAATATATAATGTTGTTAGAAAATAATAAAAGATTCCAAATTAGGTGAAATTTTACCTTACTGTTTCTCTCTGTCTCTATTTTGGCCTGAAGGAAGCCCCGTTTTTCCAACATAATCTTTATTTGCATGACTCTCACTAAAAAATAAAAAATAAAAAAATAAAAAAAAAAGATCAAAGCATCCTCAATTCATAAATGTTTCTTTTTTTATTTTATTTTATTTTTATCTTGCTCTTTACAGAATTAGTGATGTTTTTCTCTAACCTTTCCTCCACCTGCCCGTTGTCAGTTCTGCAACAGCCTGAGCCGAGTCATGCTTCTCTTTGCTTCCATTGTTGCCTGTATGAGCAAACACACATTTCTGTTCAAAAACTGCATTTAAAGGTATTTTCATGTTTTTGTCAGTCCTTAAAATTAAAGTCCAAAGCAAAACCTGTTGTTAAGTTCTTATTAACATTCTTTTGCCTTTTGTCTTGACAATCCTCTGCAATTAAATTATACTGATAATAGCCTGGGGATCTATAATATTGATTTTAGATTAATCTGCCCAGTCTTATAAGCCACTGCTTGCTAAAAAGTGTCTGATTACAGTATCAAATCTGTTTTATATCTGTTACTTACATACATAGAAGCAGCATAGCAGAGCTGTCAGTGCATTTTCAAGCTAGTGAAGATTACATGCAAAATAAATGCTTAAAATGTTTGCGAGCTAATATTTGCAAGGAACCAGTTGTCAACTGTGTGTGCGCCTGAACCTGTAGCATACAGGTTTACCTACTGCAACTCTTCAACAACAGTTCAGAATATAAAGATGTTTTAATTTGTTACGTTTCTAGATGGGACAAACAAGTAGGAATGCAACATGACTCACATAATTTTATTATAACTTTAATATATATTTAGCTACAAGAACTAAAGCCTGAGTCCAGTGTTTTCCATGTACTGCAAGAGAGTGATGACATTAATTTCCTGATACAGCTACTATGTGTTACACAGTGAAATAAAAATACTCCTTATCATAGAAAAATTAACATGCTGGCTAATGGGGGGATTATTTCAAACATGTTTCAAGATTTACATAATGTAAACATCTACATTTCATTTTGCTGTTTCAAAAAGAGCAAGGAAATGTATAACTTTGTCTTGTATAACAAAAATATAATCGGGTTCTGCCTAGTTTATTAAATTATTGAAGATTTCTCTGAAACAAGATGTTAATCTGCAAAACCAAATATCATATGCATTGAAGTTTGTACAACACAAAAAATTCCATAATTTGCCTTCTCACAAAATAAATTAAAAAAGGAAATGTTTCACAAGTCAGAAACT